>NC_058131.1:381650947-381823348 GCF_016433145.1 Gracilinanus agilis | reverse complement strand
ATATATATATATATAGTAAGCATCCAAGTTCTTTGACTACAAATTCAACATTCTTTCCTTTAATGCTTTAATTAATGCTATGCTGCCTCTTATGGTACTTAGGGGTTCATGGAAGGAGGTGCTCCGCCAAGAATACAGAGCAAGAGATTTTCTGAAATGTTGCCTTTGGGTAAAAATGTGACAAGGATTAAAGCACAGAAATCAAAGGAACCATTATTTCTGAAAAGAAAGTGTCAGTTGACTATCCTATGGATCAACTCACCATCCCTGAAGGGATGGGAAGACTACATAATAGAATGAAAGTCTGACCAAGACTTGACTTGGAATCAAGAAAGACCTGGGCAAGAATCCCATCTCAGAAACTACCATCTGTGTGATCATGTCTACTTAATCTCTTTGAGCCTCGTTTTCCTCATCTGTAAAATGGGAATAATAATAATAGCTAATAGTGCCTATCTCACAGACTGTTGTTAGGACCCTATAAAATAATGTACAGTAAATGTTTTGTAGACCTTAAAGCACTACATAAATGTATGTCATTATTATTATCTGCCCATGTTGGCTTGGGGCCCAGAATTTAGATTTAAGCTACTCTTGACTGCTTTTATAACATGTTATTAGAATTCATCCAGATAGCACCAAGAAAAATAGATAATGGTATGAATAAAAGACACCCAGTCCAAACATTTTCCATCGATTAACTCCATGAATATGCAGGCCTATCAAGCTCAAAGGCCATTGCAATGCTAAGATGTGCCACACTAAGACTAGCTATGCAGTCATCCATAAGCACTTTAAGTTACTTAATTCATTAATTGAAAGAATATCTCTTTCAGAACTGCATTAATTCTGGTTTTATGGCCAATGTTTCGCAGAGAACATGCACTAGGCAAAAAGCTTCAACAGTTCAGTTTAACAGTTCTAAATCACTCTACTATGCAATGTTATCCAGTGCCCATATGTAGAAATACTGCTAAGAGGCTTCATCTACTCTTTATAAAGTAATAAACATGCCCGTTTCTATTTTCTTCCAGTTTTCAAAAATATTTTCCAAACAGGATGGCTAGTCAATTTGGTTTTGGAAGTCTGTGAACAAGACTGAGAGATTGGGGAAAAGAGAAAAAAGAGATAGCACCAAAAGAAACATCCAAATATAGGGGAGGAGAGAATAATTAAATGTGGTGATATCACAGATTCAGAGCTACAAAGGTCCACAAAAATCATCTAGTCCAAATCTCCTGTTTTATAGATGAGAGCACTGAGATCCACAGAGATAAAAGTGATTTACTCAAGGTTACAAAGGTAGCCATATTTCTCCTTTTAAAAGTCAAACTCTTAGAAAAGGCCATTTATACTCATTTACCTTTGATTTCTCACCTACCCCACAGTTTTCAAGTTCTAGCAATTTGGCTTCTGCCTCAACCATTTTGCTTTCCAAGGTCCCCAAAGATATCTCTCTTACTAAAAGCAATGAGTTTTTTCTCAACTTCTATCCTTCTTGACCTCTCTACATTATATGATAGTATTGACCATCTCTTTCTTCTAGGTACTTTCAACTCCTGGGGTTTTCACAACACTGTTCTACCATGTTTCTCATATTTTCTTTTGGGCCAATTTTTCATAGCTTCCTTTACCATTTCCTCATCCATGTTCCATCCCTTATACCACTGAGTTTCACCCTAGGCCCTCTGCTATTTTCTCTCTACATTATCTTCCCATGATTTCATCAACTCCTAGGGATATGATATCTTCTGAACATATATATATATATATATATATATATATATATATATATATATATATATAATTCATCCTTTATCTCTCTCATGAGAGAGTTCTCACATTTCCAAACACCTACTAAACATCTATACCTGAATTGACCTAAAATTCTCCAAAACAGAAGTTATCTTTTCCCTTTACTTCACCCTCTTCCTAATAATGTTCCTATGTGAGACAGGGGTACCACTAACCTTCCCATCACCAAAGTTCACAACCCAGGTTACATATTAGTCTTTGTGTCTGTTTATCTTTCATACACACACACACACACACACACACACACACCCCATATCCAATTGGCTACCAAAATTCCACTTGCCTTACATTAATTGTATCTACTGCCCTATCTCTCCACTGATTATACCACATCTTCTGAACTGATTAACTATGCACCTAGTTTGTGCTACAAGGTTTCATAGACAAAGTTCAAAATATGAAAGTAATAGTCTCAAAAAATCTACCCATAAACAGATGGAGAGTTTTATTTTAATAGAGGGGGGGGGCAGAAAATAAACTTAGAGTTATGTGATGTTGGGATTCTTTCTCTTTACCTTTGACATAATGAGCCTCCTATCCCACTCAGTGACTTTTGTTCTCCAAAGAGAGCTATAAAAATAAAATTTCAACAAAGAAGGAATTAAAAGCTCTCCAATAGAGAAGTTCATCTGAAAGTAGAAAACTTCTGAAATATAATAAGCCACTATCATCACTCTGGAGGGTAGCATAATTACAGCAAAAATAGAGACAAGTAAACAGATGTACTAAACAAGCAACCTTGTCAGTTCAAAGTTATCAAATCAATAGATTGCTTCCCCTAACATTTCAGTCGGTTGGGTTTTGTTTTGTTTTGTTTTTCCTAACAATGATAATCATTCCTGCCTTTGGGATGCTTGGTGAAGCAGCCTAGATCCTGTTTTCTGGAAAGCAAATGGGAAAAAAAAAGTAACTGACCTCTGAAATAAGTTGTGGTTCATTTTTTTTCTTCTGTGAAGGGTTAGATTAAAAAGCTGGGGCAGGGGGAGTAGAGAGACTTGTCATAACACATAAGGAAAGTACCTAAGAACAGGGGAAATTTGAAAGTATAGCTTTTCAAGGAAACTAAGTTTATGGAAAAATAAAGGATGACTTGTACTTATGTTATAGACTTTTTAATTGCTGGTATATTATCCATTTGTTTAAGCAAAAAACCTCAACCTGATTTTTATTTATGACATCAGTCACATATACATACACACAGAGAGATAAATGATTGCTATGTGTGATTGTACATTGCATCCACACACACCCAGAGTGAATATGAAATTCAATTGTTTTCATCTGTGGCTTGTGGAAGCTATCTCACTACTTTCTAGAATGTTATATATACACACAAATATATACACAAAATATATATTGTGGCTAACATTCATTATCAGACCATTGCTTTATATTAGCTACTACACAGACATGTATGTGTATTATCATGGCTCTTTGGACTAGCTTGGGCAGAATTTCATTGTTCCAGGTCATTTGATTGAGCTCAGCTGTTTTGAAGTCACCTGGGACATAGATATTTTCCATGAGAATTTCTCTGGATTTAAAACTGTACTAAACTTTTCTTCCTCTATCTCTCTTTCAGATTGCTCCCTTTGCCTATCTACCAAAAAAGCCCTATTAAATAGATAAAATGTTTACATGGGAAGGGACCACAGAGATCATCTAATCCAGTCTATCCTCCTCATTTTATGAATGATGAATCTAGGATCTAATGATCTGCTTATACCTGTGTTTTGATTCTTTTGACATTCTCTCCCTTTGCATTAAAGGATATACATTATTCTGCCCAGGAGGGAAGAATCGTAGACTATTGGAGCTGAAAGGGCCTTTAGAGATGACCTAGCCTAAGTCTTCATTTTAAGAATTAAAAAAAAAAGTGAGGTGAGGCCAAAAGAATTTGACCAAAGTCACTCAGGTAGTCTGCTACAGAGCTGGAACTTAAACCCAAAGATCCCAAAATGTCAGTTTAATATACTTTCTACTACACCATGTTTTGTCTTCTTTTTCTGTCTGAAAGAAGAGAACAATAAAATAGCTGCCAGTGGAAATTTTGCTCCCCAACTGTGTGGCAGCAGCTAGCAGCAGGACTTTCTTTCTCTGTGTGCGCAGATAAGGAAGAAAAGGAGAAGACCACATGTGAACAGAAGATGAGACCACATGCTAGAGACATGTAAGACCAATGCACTTTCCAAAAATCTTTTTCTTTGGGTGTTTTCAGTTGGGTGTTAGAAGTACACATGCTATAATCCTACATAGCATCACCATAGCATTGCCTACACAGGGGTATGATTTTCCACAGTCCCATATCAAAATAACTAGACCTGCTCTAAGCTATCAGGCTGTTTGGTGAAATCCCTACTTTCTTCTGCTTCAGGACTGTGTCATGCACATTAAAAACAGATGAACTCTATATGTATTTATGGAAACATTTACAAAAAATCCAAATGTTCAAGAATACTATAGCCATACAACTAAAAATTAAGGATAAAAATGGAAAATAACTTATTTTTCATCCTTTAGCAACTCCATGAAAATGCTTGTATGACCTCTCTCACTGCAATTAGCTATCTTGATGTTGCAGGAGACTTCTATATTGGAATAACCATTAATCCAAAACTAACCTAATTTATTTAAGAGATAGTGGTTACATCAACATAGTTCCCAAGCATCTGGATGAAAAAGAAAATAATCAATAATCCAGATGCTTGGTTTATAACAATACCAAACATCCAAATGAACAGTCAACTGGCTAAATTTTTCACTTTTCATTCAGATATTTTGGTGAAATGTAGACATAGCCTGTGTCTAGTCGTTTCCCCAACCAACCCCTTCAGGCCTCCAAAAGTTTTTCTATCCATAATGCATATAGAAATCAATAGAATATTTTTTATTAAGAAAATACTGAAAGGGGGGAGCTAGGTGACTCAGTGGATTAAGAACCAGGTCTAGAGATGGAGGTCCTAGGTTCAAAATGGGCTCAGACACTTTCTGGCTTAATGTGATTTTGGGTAAGTCACTTAACCCCCATTGTGTAGCCCTTTCTTACTCTCCTGCCTTGGAACCAATATGGAGTATTACTTCTAAGATAGAAGGTAGAATTAAAAAAAAAAAAAGAAAAGATCTGTGGGTTATTCTTTGGCTCTGTGTATTACACAAAATACTAGCCCTTCTCTCATTCCCTGTCCACACCCAGGAATAAACCCTAACGCAGGTAACAAGAGTGTCAAGCCTGGAAACAATACAAGGCTGCCAGCCTGGGATTCCTTCCTTCCTTGACATGTCTTCACACTTGATCAGAAAGTCTGAAAGGTATCAAACATGAGTTTCTGAGGCTTAATAAGACAGAATTCTCTGCTCTCGACCATATGATGAAGCCTCAGTAGATACTTGAAAGATAAATAAGACTTTTTTTTTAATTCAAACAGGTCCCCGCAACCTCATACTCCACTGCAAAAAAATCCTAGAAGTCTCATTATTGTAAATTAGTTTCAGTTGTATCTTTCAAGTAACTTTATTTTTCCCTCACCCGAGATTTGGTCTCATTGTGGAGGCAAAAACTAGAAAACAAACAAAACAAGAATAAATAAAACAGAAAAAAATATAGACAAGACATTGTCAGGAAGACTAGGACTAATTGTTCCAGGTGCCCACCTAGAAAGATATAAGCAAATTGGAAAGAATTCAAAAGAGAGAGGCCCAAAGGATTAAAAGGAACTTCAGCAGGAGCCACTTAGGAAGAGAATTCCTGCAGCACCAAATAGGAATTGATTCACCTAGCAATGATGACAAAAAGGACACAGGATCAAATACTCTCCCAGAGTAACACTGTGTGCACACCAATGAAAGAAAAGAATTGTTCGAGGTCATGCAAAGAGGGAGAGCAGAGAGTAATGGGATGTAATTACAGAAAGGAAAACTTGGGCTGAATATCAGGAAAAATCTCTTAAGAGCAGGTTCTATTCGACTGCAGAATAGCTTCCCAAGGGAGTCTGTGGAAGCCCCATCGCTTGAGAGACATAAAGCCCTGGTGGACAAAGCACTCAGAAATAGAGAGAGGAACAATCCTGCCTGGGTAGGGGGTAGGACAGGTGACCTTACAGGACTGGTGCAGCTTCTCACTTCAATGATACCATCAAGATGTATTTCATCAGGGCCCTACTAGCAAAAGCCCAAAGTATCATTCCTACCCCCTACCCACTTTTGTCATTGTGTGTTCTCAATACACTACTCAAGAAATGTTCCCATTCACTTGAAGAGACCCTCTACTGCTCCTTTGCTGCCTCCCGTGATAGCAATGAGAATCATATTGTGTTGTCAACTTGGCATGTTCACACTTTAAGGAAAAGCCTAGATTTGATGAAGTGCTTTTAGTTCAGGTTTAAGGGTCATAATCTTTCCTCTAGGAGCTAGTATTTATGTATTCATTCATTCATTCATTCATTCGTTTGTTTGTTTATTTGTTTTTGCCTAAAGGCAACATCTTGAAGGGTTAGCCACTCCCCTTTTACAATCCAAAAAACTATTATTTTTTATTATCAGTATTATATTGCATTTCTGAATACAGAATTCAACTTTTGGCAGTATTTTTGCTTAATGATGTCTAAGCACAAAACCTGTATGTTTTGTTAAGTACAAAATATAAAATGAGTTTAAACCTCAAGAAAAGCTATATTGGTTCTTTGGTAAACACTTAGGTCCTTCATAACATCTGTCTACCCTATAAGGAAATTAGCTCCATGTACTATAAGGAAAGATACCTAGATATAGATAGACAGATGCATATGTGTGTGCATATATGTGTGTATGTATATGTGTGTATATATAATAGGTAGAGAGATTTTGCCTTTTTCAGTGGGGGAAGAAGTAGTAAGAGCACAATATTACCCCCTAGAAATTCCATTCTGTGACCTGGTATCACAAACATTTGTTCAATGAGATTCTAAGAATTAATTCTTCCATGGATTCCTAAGACTATGTCTTTGAGGTATCTCCTCCCCACCAAAAATATAAACTCGGGGCATGGAATTCCATTTGAATTGTAGAGACTGAAAATTCTTATTTGGATCCCTAAAGCACCATCTCAAATAAAGTTGTTGTTTTTTTTCTGGTTTTCTCACTTAAACGTGCTGGGGTATTTTCCTAGCCAATTTCCAACTGTACCATTTTGTTCTGTGTTTACTTGGTCCTCTCCCTATCTAGAGGTATTTGGAGAAAGGTTCCCTTTAGGCCTCTCTTCTGCAATGATAATTGGCCAGCTGCAAGCTTAACTGACAAGTAAACAATTCAGCCAGTTGCCAACAGGTGCAATGTTGGCACCTGCATGCCACACTGTCCATTGAAGAAAAGAAGCCTTCCCTGTGAGACCAGGCCCATAGCATTCACTTCAGTCTACCACACACCTGCCAGAGCAATTGGGTTTGGGGAATATTCCAAAGAATAGCTAAGCTTCACATCTAAGGGTCTGCCTCACAGCAAGGGAAGTAAGACTTGTCAATATGACTGAGATATTTGAAACATTCAATTCTACAGACATTTTATAGAACCTACTCTAAGCATCATGCTGGGGCCTGGAGATGATGCAGAATTTGGATGGGGCAAAGTCAGCCTTCAAAGAGCCTATCATTTAGTATGAAAATGACAAATGAAAAAGCTGGTCTGGATGATCTCTAAAATCAGCATGTGTAGAATTATGATGATGGATTTTAAAATCCTATTCAACATAGTCCATATATGTAATGAACAATTAAGTAATATTCCTAATATGAACACCAACTACTGAGTAAATTGGCTTATTAACATACATACTAAGTCAATTAGAAAGTTACAGAACAAAATGCTATGAGATGTCTAAGGGATAAAGCCAATATACCAAGGGACAGGGGGAGATAATAGAAAGCTTCAGGTAGGAAGTAACTCATTGAGTTGGATAATAAAGTATTATAAAGAATTAAACATGTGAAGTGAGTGTGGGACATGAGAATAGAAGGGTAGGATTAAAAGGAGTAGGACACCCCACCCCACTATGGGCAAAATTAAAAGGTCAGAGAAGCAAAAACAGCATAGACTGGAAACATAGAGTAGTCCACTTTGACTGGAGCATAGAACATATGACAGCAAAGAGATAGGCGATCAAGCTGGAAGATGACAGTAATAACTCAAATTTAAATAGCACTTGAAGATTGGCAAAGTGTCCTCCTACAACAACTCTCTAAAGTAGGTGGCACAAGTGTTATTATCTCCACTTATAGGTGACATCGCTGAAGTTTGGAGATGTCAACTTGCCCAAACTTAAGTTACTAAGCTTCATAGGGGTTCAAACCAAGATTGGGGCTTGATACTCTCTAGACTCTAAGGCTATAGCCATGTCCACAAATTTGAAGCATTCTGGGAAGGACTTGGGGAGGCAGGAGTTTCATCTACAGTGATGAACTGCATTGGAATATGATGGGCACTCCCACTTTCCTGGGCTCTTATTCTCTTTACCTATACAAAAATATTTGGAATGGGAAGTGAATTCTCAGAGTGATTCAACTGCTTATTAGAGAGTGTCTTTGGTATAAAATTGATCAGGATGAAAGAATCACTTAAGTATGGAATGAATTCAATTATGAATATGATCATTATTGGGTAACACTTATGGGCAGGAGACAGCTCTTGATAACTTTTTTTAAAAGTTACCTCTCTCAGACTGAATATAATTTAATTGAAAATGTCATATATCTTAAAGATCATTAGATTGAAGCTATCAGACTCGTGAAAAAATCAAATTGAAAAGTCATCTGATGCTATGTAAAAATCATCCATGAGCCTGAGTGAATAAGGAGCTTTGAGGGTCAAGAAATCTGAATACTTAGTTTAACTCCACTTGGCTTATGCTCTGGCAAATCAAATAACTTCCTCCTATCTTGGCTTCACCACTTTTGAAAAGGGAATAATAACAGGCATTCTGGCCACTAAGATTTGGGAAAAATCAATAAATAAAATAAGTCTTAAGCCAAAGGTCAGTGACTCATTCTTTGGAGCTCACAGTTTACAACTGAACCCTGCCAGAATATGGTTTCTCATTACATGCCTTTTGTTATATCACAGGTCAAATAATATTCCCTGAA
The DNA here is from genome assembly GCF_016433145.1 of Gracilinanus agilis. Classification (NCBI taxonomy): domain Eukaryota; kingdom Metazoa; phylum Chordata; class Mammalia; order Didelphimorphia; family Didelphidae; genus Gracilinanus; species Gracilinanus agilis. The sequence goes on along the minus strand of NC_058131.1, from coordinate 381,814,424 downwards.
GTAAAACTTCATATAGTAAAAGCCTGATAAAACATAGCAAGCCTATAAGGGAGACATTAGTTCCCTACAACATGGAGGTGCTACAAGGAATTCCTTGTATTTTTTAAGCACTGTTGTTTTTCCAGGGTACTCAGTGCTTTACTAGGAGGCTAGAGGCTCTGATGTATCTCCAAAGTCTGACTAGGTAACATCATTTTCATTGGTTTCTAAGAAAAAGTTGGGGCTCCTAAAAACACAAAAGATGTTTATAAATGCATGGTGTTTTCATCACTAACTCTGGCAGAGGGCTAGTAAGGATTTGGAAGTTAGTGTAGAATTCAAATCAATTCAACAAATATCTATTAAATTCCTGCTGTGTGCAAGGTACTCTATTAGATTTTGGGAAATTTTAAAAAGAAAAAAAAGGAAATTTCTCTGACAAAGTATGTAAGATAGTAGAATCTTGTTTTTATGTGAACAGTTTTATACCTAAGACTGTCACCATGGCACATCTGAAACTCCCAGTTAACTGGAATGCCCTTGTATCTATCCATTAATATTCAGGTCCCTTCATGTAAGGGGAAGAACTTGAGTGGAAAATCAGTTTTTCTTAATTAGCCAACACATTTATCTCCTGTCCACAGGAGAGCAGATACTATAGAAATATAAGTTCAGTTGCTCCATTCAAAGAGTTAGTTTGGGGGAAAGAGCTATAATGTATCAAACAATAAACAATATTTTAAAGCTCAATTCTAGAAGCATTGCTCATGCTCTTATTACGGGTAAGGCATTGTACAAAATATCATAAATATAAATTATGGTCTACACATCACAAGCCTTATAAGAGTTTGTATGAAATATAAATGAACTGTGCTAGGATAGTTAGGAAAAGTTTTGTGATGGTGGCAAAACTTGAAAGACTTGCATAACTATGAATAAACAGAAGAGAAATGGGAGAGCAATCAAGGAATGGAAGCAATAGGGAACAGTGAGAAGTTTCATGACAACAGAGGATATGTATTGAGAAATAGTAGACAATAGGGTAAGATACACAAAACTGAACTCTGCCAGAATATGGTTTCTTATTACATGTCTTTTGTTATACCACAGGTCAAATAATATTCCCTGAAGTAGAACTTCATGCGGTAAAAGTCTGATAATATATAGCAAGCCTATGAGGGAGACATTAGTTCTCTGTAACATAGAGGTACTACAAGGAGTTCCTTGTATTTTCTAACCACTGGTGTTTTTCCAGGGTACGCAGTGCTTTACTCAGGGACTAGAGGCTCTGAGTTAGAGTAACTGAATTTTTGATAGAGTAAAAAAAATGGGGATCTTTCAAAGATTTTTTAACATATAGAAAAGTAACAATGAAGGAATTTTTGTTTAAGGAACACTAATCTGAAAGGGCCACATAGGCTAGATTAGAGAAGTGAGAGTCTAGAGTGAGGGAGGCTGTGAAGCCTTAGATCACAAGCTTCCTGCATACCTGACTAGTTTGAGAAAGGATGCAGTTAGTGCATACTTCCCCATGCTTGAATTTTTCTTTCAATTTCTTCAATTTCTACTTTGTACCATTCTCATCTGACCCCTCCTCTCTATTCATACCGCTACCACTTGAGTTCAGGCTTTTACCTGAATTATTGCAGTAGCCTCTTCATGGGTCTCTGTTCCATCATCCACACAGCTATCAAACTGATTTTCATCAAGCAAAGACCTCACTATGATGCTCCTCTATTCTATCAACTCCAGGCCCTTCCTATTGCCTCTAGAAAAAATATATAAACTCTCATGTTGAACTTTTAAAGCCCTTTGCACCCTGGACCCAACTTAGTTTTTCAGCTTCATTATATATTGCTTCCCCCGCCCCATAGTCTATGGTCTGTCTCTCCAAACTGATCTTTCCTCTCCTTATACATAGCACTCTATTTCCCACCTCTGGACCTTTGTATGGACCACAACAGTGCCTGAAAAGTACTTGTTTTTCTTCTTCACTTCATAGAATTCCTCACTTCAAGATTCAGCCCAAGGATTACCTTTTATAGGAAGCCCTTCCTTTGCCCCTCAGCTGCGAATGCCCTCCCCATCCCAAAGGACTTCATATTTATTTTGTATTTATTATGCATATTTTTCTTTTGCATATGCATTGCTTTCTATACATATCTCCCCAATAGAGTATCAATTCCTCAAGATAAGGAATTGTTTCATTTTTTTCCTTTGTATCCCTAGCTCCTAATTCAATGGCTGGCACATAGTAGGTGCTTAATAAATGCTTCTTGATTGATTTAGTATCTCTTCTCCTCCTCCTTACCCCTATGGTATTTCAGCTTGACTAGCTTTTATGAATGTTGATTTAAGATTTATATTTAAGAATATACTAATCTAATTTTAAAATTACTCAAAGGTTTAGTCTGAGATTTCCCCAAACAAACCCAGATTATCTCAGGCTATCTGGAAAGCTATGAGATTATCACAGCAATCTAGTTATGAGGTGGTGATGTACAGGAGACATGACTTAAGAAAAATCGACTAGACTTGGTGACTAATCAAGTCTTTTAGAACAGTGAGTCAAGGACAACTCCAAGGTCAATAATCCTGAAGACTCAAACTGCCAATCTGGTAGGAGGCTCATATTCCTAAGGGTATTATAACATCCTTCAGCATTCTATGACACATAGGATATCTACCAATTTAAATATTCTTGCTATGAATACCTTCCATCACAATTTCTAAAGCTTTAGATCAGTTTTCTCAATTACACAAAAAAAGTCCCTAGCTCTCCCAAAGTGAAAGTATATCAAATAGATAGAACTAGTTCAAGACTCACTTTTCACTCTCTGAAGTATTAATTCAACTCAGAGATGGACTTGGGGGTGGAGAACAAGGTCCAAATGAAACCCCTGACAAAGAAACTTCTCTGCACATATTAAAATTCCCAGGAAAGACTTCAAAATTGAAACCACCTTCTATAATCTCCCCTCTCCCATTCAGAAGAGGGTTCAAGAACTTCAAGAATTCTTAACGACCCATTAGTGGCAGTGTGATAAGCAAGAAGCAATAAGTCCCTGGTTTTTCCTAAAGGAGGGGAAGGTAGGGAAAAGAAATAATAATGCTGGCATTTTCCCAGGCTGGGGCCCTCAGTATGACCCCCCACCACACACACACTTTAATCTTCAAAAGTCAGAGTGCTCTCACTCATCCATACTGTTCCCCTCCTCAGAATTTCCTTATGATATCAGTGTGAGGTCTACATACAGGCCAATAGAAGGTTCTGACTTAGCCAAAGAACAGGAAGCTAATTTACTATAAGATATAAATAGAGTAACCAATCGACTCACAGAGTTATGTGCTTTGCCATTTGGCATTTGATATTTTTTTAAGAGATCATATGATTGGTGGAGGACTATTACCAATGTGTACTAAAATAAGGACTAAACCTATTTAAATGGTTCTCAAAAATATAGGTCTTGCTGTGGTTGCTTGTGGGGTGCGTTATTTTTATCAGTTCCCCAGGGATTTACTATGACCTAGAATCCAGCCTTGAAAGGGAACAGTAAGTTCTGTACTACCTGATACCCAGCCCTATTCATCCAAATCTGGATGTGGGCAATATCAATACAAAGAAGGAAAACAAAATAGAAACAGTGGAAGGAGAAGGGAAGACACTGGACAGAGCTTTTCCAAATCTAAACTGGCACTATTTTTTGTTCCCTTCCTTCTTAAGTTCAGCTTGATGATTCTCCCTTTGATTGACATGTGACATTCTTGTCTTCATAGGCAGAGAAGGAAGGTTCCTGATGGTTATCGACATCAGAAAATGTCATGTCTGAATATGGTTTAAAGGGACCTATCCACCCCCCCCCATTTCCTGCCTACTACCCCTCAGTTTATTTTAATTATACAACGAAAACTCTCAAATATGGAATGGCCGACTGCTGTATCTCACAAGCCCTTAATTGTACTCAGGAATTGGATGGTGGCATTTTATCACCCTGCAACAGTAAAAAGGCACATTTGCAACAGGAGTAGGTCATGGAATATTTTCAGGAAATGCCAATGGATTTCAAGGCCCTTTCCTTTTTATACTAGACATTTGTGGTTTCATGCTTTTTGTGTGTAAGAGGCCCTGCAATCTACATTCCCCCACCCATGTAGCTACTACAGCATATCTCACTGTTCTGCGCAAGCTTTGGCACAAGCTTTCTGCTCAATGCATGGTAATACCTAATCAGTAATTATCATGGTTTTTACCTATCTAAAAACTCCTGAGAGGAGTTTACCTTTTTCATTCCTTTTATCTACTCTTTCATTTTTTTTCTCTTAAACTCCCCTCCCTTCAACAAGGAAGATCTCCTGGGGGGAAGGAGGGTGCAGCTGGTGGAAGAGGGGAATGAATTGAGTTCAGGCTCCTCCAAGAAAATCTTCTTACCCTAAAACCATTTTCTAGGAAAAATTGATTCCCCACTCCCATCCACTTTACCTATTGCAAATCACTGGCACGCATAAGCATTCCACAGATAAAAGTTAGATCATAAACTCTCTACAGGTCAGGGCCCATGTCTTATATAGTTTTAGACATTTCAAAGGGCCCAACAGTGCCTCAAATATAGCAGATACTTTGTAAATATTTATTGAATGAAATAGTTCAGGTGATTTAACTGTAGTCTTACTGACTGATGCTCTAACTTATCCTCTAAATCTACACTGCTTATTGTAGAACCAAGACATTCTGAGGTCTGTTCAATACCTTCTAGGCACCCATTCTCCAGATGGCACTAGTGGGTCTTAATCTTAGCAATGCCTATTCAGGATACTTGGACAAAAGCCTTTCTTGAAGTAGGCTGGAATCCTCATGAGGGAGAATGTGTGTATTTCCCCAACTTACAGGCAATGGTCCCCACAGCAGGGTTTTTCACTTGACAGCTTCATAGCGCATCACTTTTAAGCTATTCCCACTGGGGTGTGGAGTGGTGTCTGTTCACAGATGTTTCCCTAATACTACTAAGTAAAATGAAGAGTTTCATTGTAGCTTCCTTAGAGGCAATATGAAAGAAAGGGAGAAATGGATTGTCTTTTCTTTTATATTTATTAGCCCTAAGGTCTTTCATTAGTGTTTATGAAATTTATTTCTCTAGAAATACAGTACATGTCAAACTATATGTTGCTTCATTTTAGTCCTTTGGTTGTGCCAGAGTTTTTATTTTGCTTGGATTATCATGTGGGTTTTTCCCCCTATAGTCATTCATTTATCCTCATCTCTCATTGCTGTAGAATAAGCTCCTTCCTCCAAATAGGGGGAATGAAACCAAAGAAAGGTAAGGAAAATGAGCTTAAGATCACTTTGATAGGATTCAACAGAAAGAAGAGATGTCTGGTACAGTCTCTGAGTTTCCCAGTCCATCTCCTTTCATCCACAAGGCTGGGTGGGGACTGTGGCACAGCAGCTCCTGAAACTTAATGCCCAGATGACAGAAACATGACGATAAGTGCAATAAATACTTTAAAATACTCAGAGAAAATACATTTTGTATTTGAGGGATATAAATCTTGTCTGAAGCAACAAACTTCCCATAACAGAGAATTATTCAGAGATAAATGAGGTGACCAGTTGTGCAATCTATACTTCTGATTTTTTTTTTCCTAAGGGAAGGAAGCAGCCAGAGCTTCCTAGAAGATACCAAGAAGGATCTGAAGACAAATGATTCAGTGATGCCTTCAAAGTACTTTTGTAACTTGGTGGTAGAGATAATTAAAATGATAATAATAGTTCATGTTTACACATCACTCTAAGGCTTATAAGCACTTTCTTCACAACTACTTTGTGACATATGAAATGTAAATATTCTTGTCCCCATTTTTCAGAGGAGATAACCAAGATTTAGAGCTAATTCCTTGCAGTTACAAAGCTACTAGTACAGTACTAGATAGATGTGTACAGGCTACAACTGGAAGTTAACCTCCAGCATATGGTATATTTTCCTCAAAACCCTCATGACATTCACTATCTGTAGTACCACTTGTTTGAAATGGTATCCTCCTTGACTTTTTCACATTTTTTGGTATCATCTCCCCAAGTAGATCCTAAAGTTGGGAGACAAGGACCTCTGCCACCTGGCCCTAACCTACTTTTCCTGACATCTTACATTGCTCTGTCTTCATATACTCTATACTACAGCCAGTTAAACTACTCTTTTCTGCTTACTTCTCAGTCTTTATATATACTCTACCTCTCTCCATACTCCTGTTAGGCCTTTACTCATAGGACTAGAATACATACTTACCTTTTATCATCTCTGTCTTTTAAAATACTATTCATCTTTCAAGACCCAGTTCAGAAATCACATCCTTCATGAACTCTTTCCTAATTCACTCCCCAAATCTTACATAGTATCTTGTACCCCCTTCTTTATGCTTCTCATATTCTAGTTTGCATTACAGTCATCGTATATATAAGGGTATAACAGAAAAACCACTAAGCTCAGACTTAAGAGAAATCTAGATGGGAATCACAGCTCTCACGTTAGCTGTGTGACCCTTATCCTCTTTAAGTTTTAGCTTTCTCACTTATAAAATAGGAATAATAATATTTGTACTTCTTACCTCATGGGCCTTTTGTGAGGAATGTGCTTTATAAACCTTGAAGTGCTATATAAATATGAATTATCATCACCATCTCGCCCATTTGACCGTAAACATTTTGCAAGCATTAGCCAGGTCACTTATTTTAGTATCTCCTTGAAGGATCTAGCACCATTCTTTGTGCATAGTAGGTGATCAATAAAGATTTGTGGAATTTCTCCATTCTGGGCTTTACTTGGGGGAGGAGGGGAGGAGAATGGTCTAGACCTACAATTTCATCTGTGTAGCAAATTGTCCATGTAGGGACTCTTTGCCAATGCAATCAGCAATTCATCTTAACTTACAATATCAGGAAGCTGCCTGGGAGGCTGAACGGTTAAATTACTCATGGCCACATAGTTAGTATGGGTACCCAAAGAAAGAACTGAGCCCAGGTCCTCCTAACTCCAAAATTTACTCTTTATCCATTATACTACACTACCTTTCAGAATAATAACATCTCCTATTTATATGGCATTTTATTCTTTAGAAAGTATCTTCCTCACAAAAACCTGGAAGTAAGTAGCACAAGTAGAGGAATGGCTCTCTTCCCACTCCACAAAGAGAGCCCAGAATACCGTGGGACATGTCAGGGATGGATGATCAATAATCTATGTTGAGTAACCCTAACTACAAACACAGATAATGTCCCCAAAACGTGAAACAAGTACAAAAATGGGCACTGGACTCAACTTTGAAAAACGTCCCTTTAGTTTTCCTTCCTTTTTGTTCTTGGCAGGTACAAGTCCATGACAAGGCTTTCTCATGTAATTTGCTGAATATTTCTACACACAAGTTGTAAAATTCAGGACATCCTAGAAGTCTAGTATATGCTAATTTTCCATCTCTCTGATAATCCTCAAATTCCATGGATTCTTCTCTCTCATTTAAGCATTTTGATAAAATTCCATTCATGTTAATGGGGGGGGGGGAGAATGTCATTCAAAATATGACTGCCTAAGACCTAACTAAATAATAAAATAATAAATAATAGTATATGTGTGAGCAGTCCATGACCCTATACTGAAAGAGTGGCTGTGGCCTCTCAGATTGGTACTTGAGATCAACACACACACACACACACACACACACACACACACACACACACAGGCTCACAAGAAGGGGAAAAAAATAGTTTAAAGGACCCGATCTGAACTGTAAAACCAACCCCACTCCCTCAACGAAAGGCCTGGCCCTGATTTAAAAGTGACAAAAAGGGTCTTTGAAGTTTAGAAACAGAAACTGGCAGTGAGAAGATGCAAACTCCCTAGACTTGAAGAGAGGAATTAATGAAATACAACCAAGCCATTTGGATGCCAGTGCCCTTCAGTCATCCCACCTACTAAAAGACACTGTTAAAAATCCCCCTGCTTTTATTAGGAGAAACAAACGGAGTCGACTACCGTGCACTCGGAGTTTTTCATCCTGAAAGTCCAGGATGGCTTCAGCATAATAAAGGTCATATCTCCTAACCACGGTAATGTTCACACAGCAACATGAGCTCACTGCTGAGGGCCGGGTTCTCAGAATTCCCCCCGTAGAAGGTGTTGCCGATTAAACTATCGCATTTCAAAGGGCTCCCGTACAGTAAATAGGAAAGAAAGGAAAAAAGAGAAGCAGGCCCTTTTGTTAGTCAAAAAGCTAGGGAAGGCGATAATTAACCCATTTTTGTTGAGAAATCATTTGGACAAAAGTCAAGGGATTTACCACCCTGTCAATTGTTAAGTCCAGATAAGGACATTATATTCCAGGGTACAAAGGACTACTGAAGACAGTGAATGGAAAGTAGGCCACTACTACTACTTTACCTCAGATCTGAAAAGGACTTTTTTCCCCCCTCCCAAAGCAGTGATGGACTAAAGGATTTTTCCCCTCTACTCAAAACATAACTACAGTGCCTGGTTTTTTGCATTTTGTTAAATATTCAAAGGTATTGTGCAATTAGCATGTCATTAATGAATAATTAATTATAGCTAAAGCAGCCTTCAGATTTTTGCAGCTAAATTATTTAAACAGCAAATACAATATAATGCAACTCCCTCACTAGGTGTTTTGTTATTGCATTATCTGAAAAGAACAGCAATATTACTTTTCATTAGTTGCAAGAATTATGGGCAACAAAAGTGGTTTCCATTTTTCTATGTAAAGGAGAATTTTTCCCCTCAAAAGGGAAAAATTAATTCAAAGTAGATTTTCAAGGAACTGAGAAGCTTTAAATATCTAAAAGAAAAATAGTTGGAAAAATTAGACTTGGACATCTGGACTTCCAAACTAAAAGTAAAAATTTGAAAGTCCGCCTTTTGAAAGAAGCCGTGCGCCAAGGGCATCTTTTTCTGGATAATTTAGTGTCAACTTAGCAGGAGATCAACTGAAAATCTTAACATTTCCATTAGTTCTTGAAAGCAAGTAGTTATCACAAACCTACCCCCAGCAAACAGCCAAGAGTTAAATAGAAAGTAATTTGTTGCTACTTGCAGACATACATCACTAGTAAGACGTTAGTTTATATTTATAAGCTGCACATCTGTGATCAGTTGGTTTATCCATCTGTTAACCACACCAGTAAACAGTATGTCTGGGAGCGTCAAACCCTTATATCCATCACAAATTCTTGCTTTAATTGTGTCTTTGCCCGACAAACCTCTCTTTAAGTATATTTTAAGGCCACTTTAAGGAGTTCCAATTGCTTCTTCTGCCTTAATATTTTCCCTCCAACACATTTTTAACTGCCACCAGGAAAGAATATGATTTTGAAAATTTCATCGATGAATTTATAAACAAATATACATACTACCACATTCCTCAGAAGGTAGTGAAGTCCCTGTTCCTGGAGGTGATCAGGTAGACTAGTCAGAGATGCTATAGAAGAGATTCGTGTTTCAACCTTGTGAACTAGATGACTTCCAAGGACCCCTCCAGCTCTAAGATCATAATTCTGTGATAGTAAATAAATGCTGATGGCCCATCATGATGGGGGACAGGGAGAGGTGGAAGAAAGCAGCAAGACAGCTTTGGCTCCATCCCCACCCACTAATACTTGAGTATCAGCCTCCAATTGTACTTTCTTGGTGCCACAGATACAAAAGCCAGTAAGTTCAATTTAACCCTTGATGAAAGGGGAGAATGATCCAGTTTGTTTTTTTAGAAAATAGAAATCCCCAGGCCCTTCTCATCAGAGGAGAATAATGCACGGATTTTCCTTTACACCCTAAATTACTAGGCACCTGCTGCCTATTAGTGGCAGCTCTCTTTTTCAGGTCCTCCCTGCTGCTGCTCTCCAGAGGCACTCTAGATCCCAAACCTCAAAGGATACTTTAGCCTATGATCATGACAGATTTTTTTTATTCCAAGTAATATAAGCATAAAACTAATTCTTAGTTAAGAAAAGGAGGGGGGGGAAAGGGTATTCAAGGCTTTTAAAAAAGTGATCAAAGAAAACTACCTTCCACAATTAGGGACATATATGCACAACTTTCTACCAGAAAAAAAAAATAATAAAAAGAGGAGGGGATTTTACTGTATTTTTCCCTTTCTGCCTTTTGTATTGATATATGTAGCAGGATGTTAAACTTCATGCAACACTGTTACACCCCACTTCCCTGCTTTGGGGAACTGAAAGTCTCTGTGTATCTATGTATCATTTTGTTTCTTTGATGTTGCTGTATGTGGCAAAACTGGTCTATGAGATTAACCCTCATCAGGGCATTCTGCAAGAAACTTCCTGATACTCCATAAAGTTTAGATTGATGCTGCAGTTATCCAGGGGTGTGCCTGATGAAAAAAATCCACCATCTCTAAATAATGATTCAGGCATGATTTAATCAAACAGCATTACTACTGGTCTACAACTTTGCCCTAGTCAAAGGTGTTTCTTGTCAAGGGCAGTAAGATCACAATGTGCCAGCAAACACTCCTAGACTTTACAGCATATAATCCGGGCAAACTGAATGAATATGTATCCAATTTATAATTCATCTATTTCCAAAACTCTTGCCATTACAACTGACACACTTCTGAATTGTACTCAATTATGAGGGTCAGTACTTTCTGCTTCCCTTCATCTCTAAGTGTTCTCTTCCTCCTCAAATGTTCCTAGACACTGTCTGAATATCTCCTTTGTCCCTGTCACCCTATGTCTTTAACCCAATTCAAATCACAGATTTAAAGCAAGAAGGCACCTTAGATTTCAGCAGGTTCAAAGAGGTAAAGCAAGGTCACAGAAGTAATAAGACAGGACAGAGCTTAAGTAGCTTAATCCATTATCCCTGGATACCAAATACTGAACCCTTTCATTTTATTGTAATGACTCTATTCTACAGGCAATGAGTGCCCACTACAAGCAAAGCTTTTTGCAAGGTTCGGGATACAAAGCCTAAAATGAAGCTATTCCTGTCCATAAGGAGCTTACACTCGACTGGTATAGAAAACATTTATAGGATAGATACCATACAAGACAATTTGATGTGTACTAGCAACTCAGGGCATTGAATAAGGCCAAGGGGATAAAGTATTTCCTGGCTCAAAACTTGAAGGAAGATAGACTCTGAAAGGTTAAAATTTGGAAGGAGTGCATTCCAGGGGTGGGTGGGCCTGTGTAAATGCAGTAAGTAGGAATGGATTATTATGGTCCAATATAGCTGGAAGGTGGAAGGCATGGAGAAGAAAAATAGAAATAAGGCTGAAAAAGTAGATTGCAGGCAAATTGTGAAAGGCTCTGACTTTATAACATCTCTATAGTCTTTAAGGTTCACAACAGAAACTAAAGGTTAATAATGACTTCCATGACATCATACAGCCACTAAGTGATTGAGGAAGGATTCGAACTCAAATTTCTGACTTCAAGTCCAGCATCCTATCCACTACACCTACCAGCTACATTCCATTAAATTATTTGTATGCATGTTGTACACTGCAGACTATACAAGTTTGAGGGACTGTGTGATGTTTCCTCTTTCTAGTCCCGATGCCCAGCGCAGCATTTTTTTTTTCTTCTTCTTTTTTAAATACACAGTACTACATGTTGGATTGAACTGAATTGTTCTCTAGCTCTTTAGACTGTAGAGACACCTTTGGTGCAGACTAGAAAGGAAAAGATTTCTAGCCAGCTTTTCTTCTCTGTCTATCTCTTCATAGTCTCCTGAATAAGGGCAGGTCCAGTGATACACTACAAGCATAATAAATTGTCACATATTCAGGATTTAAGGGCCTCCCCTGCTTCCCCCCCCCCAAAAAAAATTCAGGTACTGTGGCCTAGAATTACACAACTATTAAATCACTCCTTTGGGGGTTAAGCCCTTCACTTGCTAACTGTCCTATTTTTAAAATGCATACACCCCTGGGATGGGCAGTACATTTAATCAGCAACACCTTAGGATAAATTCATTTTTCAGCTCATTTTTTTTCTTTGAAAGAAAGAGCTAAGATAATCTAAAAGTGTTAGGTACAACAGGAAGAAAGGGCCATGGGAGCTAAAAAGGGCAGAAAGGGGAAGTAGAGACACTGAAGATAAATCACTTACTTAATTTTCAATTGATTGGGGACAAATTTCCCAAAGGTCAATGGGGCTTACTGGCAATGGACCAGATTTAACTAGAAAGTAGTGACTCTCTTTTTTGATAAACAGACTAGAATTTTGCTATCAAAATAAGCAATACTTCACATATTTGGCAAACTGTCTTCCCCTCATATAAAAATATCTGTTGCATTGCTTTAGTTATACCTTTATATTGGGTATATTTCAGCCACTGGCAAGTTACATATGTAATGTTTTAAAAATAATACAATACATGAAATGACAAAGGAAATCAATAACTTTGAACTAAAGATGTCATCTTTTCCATCAAAAGTCACAGATTCCATGAAATCTATCCATAGACCCTTAGGGGAGAGAGACAGAACAGTGAAAGGAAAGAGCCATTGAATACTTAAACCCATGTAATAAGTATGAGATTCTTCCCATAGAGTAGATAGCTAGGCACTCTGAGGAGGAAATAACTTCTTGTGGTATCCATAAAAGTGTGGATCCCCAGGAAAGAGGTCACCTGGAGAAAGACCAGAGGTGCTAATAATTCCCTACTAAACACAACTCTGGGATCTCAATAGACATAACATATAAGGAGACATGTTTTCAGCCTTCTAGCCCACTTGTTGAGGACATGACAAAAGAGACCCAAGACATCAAATCTGATTATCATAATTCATTTCTGATTGATTAACAAACATTTAATTAATCACATGTGATAGGCACTATCTAAATGCTGAGTTTCTCCTATAATCCTCGTAGGCTAGATGGTTAAATGATAGTGCTGATAGATGACTTCTAAAAAAAAATAGTAATGGGTGATTGTGAACTTGGAGGATATTTTCTGGTGCAGTGCCCCTAAAATACTGTCCTTACTTTTGTGCTATTCTACATTTTTATCAATTACATTAGTAAAGGCAAAGTGCTTATCAAATTTTTAGATGGCATAAAGTTTAAAGTGACAACATACTGGAGAACAGTGAGAATCTAAAAGACTATCTTCATGGGATAAAATGAAGTGAAGTTTAACTGAATATAAAAATCCAATCCTTGGATTTTTTTTTAAAAAATCAACTGTGAAAGTTACATGATAGAAAAGGTTTGTTTAATCCTTTGATCTAGTGATACCCCCACATGTCCATACCTCTAAAAACATCAAAAAAAAAAAAAAAAAGGAGCGAGGACTCATATGCAAATAAGAATCTGTAGCAGCACTTCATCTTGTAGCAAAGAACTATAAACAAAGTAAGTGCTCATTGACTAGGGAATTGCTGGACAAATTATGGCATGAGGATGTAATGGAAAAATATTGTACTACACAACATGATGAAAGGATGACATTGAAAATAAAACCTAGGAAAAAATGTATGAATTGAAGCAGAGTAAAGTGAATAGAACCACATTGACTTATTCAGTGCCTATGACAGAATAAAAGAAAAGAACTGAAACCTTAAGAATTCTTCACAATTCAAAACCCAATCATAACTCCAGAAGATTGATGATGAAATGGCTTTCCTATCTCTTGACAAGAGGTAATGATGGACTGTGGATAAAGGATGAGACATATATTTCTATACAAGGCCATTACAAAACAAGTTTGTTTTGCTTGGCTGTTTTGTAAAAAAAGAGATTTTAATGGGAAGAGGGGAGAGTTGGAGAAAAATTGAAGGAAGGGATTATAGTGGTATCAAAAAAAGGGGAAAAAAAAGAAAAGAGAATAAATAAAACTTTTAAAAATTACACAGAAAAGGCCAGAGAGAGTTCAGAAGGGTATGAAGACACTGTTATATTAGAATTCATGAATTTGGAATGAACCAAAAGCCACAGCCCAGTTTTGAAGGTTAATAGTTCCAAAAACTATTAACCCTCAAAACTCCAGTAAGACTTTTGGGACAACCTGAAATTTAAAAAAAGTTTTATAGTGGATTTGTAGTTTTGTGTAAAATCCCCATTTTCTGGACTTCTTCATATGTAGAAATGTTCATATTTGTACATAGTTTTATAGGTTGGTTTTTTTTTTAATTAAAAAAGAGAATATAAAAAAAGTGTAGCTAGACCATAGGTTTAAAAAAATCTAAGATTTAATGCACTGTTTGGTCAATGAATAATTTGTATGAAATGGTACCCCTGAAATTTAATAAGATCTGAATCTATGTTGAGAGGCAGGGCACTCAGGCCTGGTGACAGTCCTACGGTTCTCTACCACGATCAGACTATATCTAGTGTGCTATGTTTAGTTCTCAATACCAAATTTTGTCATTGTCATTAAGTAGAATCTGGCTATTTTATGGGCATGGAACATATGACATGGAAAAATGGAAAAAGACAACCTCTGTAGTCTCTTTAAATTATTCTGAGATCCTTTATTTTGAGACTGGTTCTCCCTATCTCACCTGAGTGGAAGATGCAGTAACTACTCACAGTCCTTGGGAACTTTGTTACACTTTTGACCTAGGTTGTTTCACTCCTCTGTAGCTGGTGTAGTGGCCCCAATAGGTGATTTACCATGTTCTTTCTAGATTTAGTTAACTTGGACATCCAGCTACTTACAACTCCTAACCAAAATGGCCTTCCAGCCTTAGCCTCCCCAGCAATAGGGATTTCAGGAGCATACCACACCATAACAGGGGACATTACTATTTTTTAAATCACAGAATGTTCATGGTGGAAAGAACTTTAAAGACAATTAAATACTCCAAGTCATTTTACAGATTATTTGAAACCCAGAGTTGTGAAGGGATTTGCCCAAATATTCCTGCTCTGTCATCTTAATTGTTGAAGTAAATTTTGATTATTTCCAAAAATTGAAATCTTCCTTCCAAAGGTAACAATATGCCACTAGTAGGATATTTTGTTCAATGTGCCACTGCTATAAAGTTCCAAAAGTGGTATTTCAAAAATATTTTTGAGCAATGTCAAATCTTAGAAATATAAGTGTATAGTTTATTTCCTCCTGGCGTGACTGCTTTGGAAAAGACAACAACATTTGCACAGTACTTGAGGTATGACAAGATTTCAGAAGCCATATTCACGTCCCAGTTATTTTTCACCTTGGGAAAGATAATTCAGCATCAGGGAAGGGAAACCTAATACCAACTTTCTATTCTTGCAATGATAGAGCATTTGGGAATGTTTCTGGGCTTCCATTTTATTGGAAGTCAGTGGTTCTAGTGAGGAAAAAAAAGGAAGATAAAATAAAGCTTCAATTATCTAGAATTTTAACTGAAAGCTGATAGCAGAGATTTATTAGAAAAATCAAATTTCATAGCATGTCCCAGGCCACTATGCACTCAGGCCAATCTTTGGCATCTATAATCTTTTGCTATGAGAATTCATGTTCACAGTAATGACCTTGATACTCTGTAAGATATCTCTAATCATCAAAGAAATATTTGATTATGGTCTCTATACTATACTTACCAATACAGGAAAAGTAAACTTTTAAGATTTTCTGCAAGGCTTTATACAATAAGAAGTTTCTGATTAATTATATTTTAACCAGAAAATCAGCCTCTCCAAAAACATTAAGATTTTGAATTAGAAGGAATCAAAGAGATCTTCTAACCCAGCCTCCTCATTTCACAAATGAAGAAATTTGGGCTCAGGGAGGTCATATGACTTTCCAAGGCCACAGAGAGAATTAGTAGTATCCTTACTCACATTTGACCTCAGGTTCTCTGATTCCAAATCCAGTGGCTCTTCCCACTAAATAGTGCTTCCCTCAACACCCCACTCCCAGCAATGAGAGACGTAAAAAGAATGAATGGAAGAGGGGTGGAAGCATGAAGGGATGGAAAGCAATGGATGAAAAAGATACTGTAGCACAATAAGGACCATATGAAAGTTAGATAGCAAAAATTTTTGTTTGAACCACTCAACACAGTTTAAAGACTTCCTCCAACTTATGAGCAATACAAGCAGAGAAGGCAGTTTTAGGGTTGACTTACAGCTGAAGACAAAATGTGAAATCATTATAAAAATATTCCCTCTGGATAAGTGGTCAAAAGATATGAAAAAAGTTATTGAAGGAAGAATTACAGATTATTAACAACCACATAGAAGAGTGCCTCAAATCACTAATGATAAGGGAAATATATCAAAACAACTGAGTTTTCTACCTCACAATCAGACAGTTGGCAAAAATGACAAATACAAAAGATGAGAATAGCCATTGTTTTAGGAGTTACGTAAAGATAGGGACATAAACACAGGTAGAACTATTAATTGGGCCAACCAGTCTAGAAAGCAATTTAGGATTATGCTAAGAAAATGAACAAAATGTCCTTACCCTTTGTACTAGAGATCCCCATGCTAGGCATAATACCTCTTATGCCTTTGCCACAACTCTTTCTCTCCTCTTTGAAGCCTTCTCATTGGACTCAACTTAAATGCCATCTCTTCCATACAGCCTTCCTGATCCTTCTAAGTAAAGGTTAGCTTTTTCTTCTCTGAACTCAGAAGGTCCATAGATTTGTACCTTTTCCTCATTTTCAATTGTTGCATTTAGTCATTTTTCAGTCATGTTTGACTCTTTGTGACCCCATTTGGAGTTTTCTTAGCAAAGATACTGGAGTGATTTACCATTTCCTCCTCCTCCTTATTTTACAAATGAGAAAACTGAGGTAAAGAGGATTAAATGACTTGCCCAGTGTCACATGGCTAAGTAAATGCATGAGGCCAGACTTGAACTCAAGAAGACAAGTCCTCTTGATTTCAGGCTTGGCACTCTATCCACAACATCACCTAGCTGACCCTCTTACTCATTTATTGTATACTGTTTTTAACTGTGGCTATTATTTAACTGTGGAATGTAAACTCTTTGAGGGCAGGAACTGTCTTTTGCCTCTTTTTGTATTCATAGTGCTTAGAATAGTGCCTGGCTCATAGTAGAATTGAACCAAATGTCCCTTAATAACTACCTCTGAGTTTTGTCCCTAAACAGGCACTTAATCAGCTAATATTTGTTGAACTGAATTGACTTCAAATTGACAACAATACACAGTAGTAGGCCCCATTGAATATATGAAGCACAAAATATCATCTCACTTCTCAAGAAGTTCTTAATCTAGCTGGGGTGACGGAAAGGCAACTGGCAATATCAGGAGGCTTTTTTTTTCTTTTTAAACCCATGATTTCATTAGTGTTAAGAGTTCCATTAAGAAAACTCCTTGTTGGGCATCGAGGTAGCACAATGACTAGCCCTGGAGTCAAAAGGAACTGGGTTCAAATCTAACCTCAGATACTGCCTAGCTCTGTGATCCTGGGCAAGTCACTTAATTCTCATTGCCTCGCCCTTAATGCTCTTCTCTCTTAGAACTGATGCTAAAGCAGAAGGTAAAGTTTTTGGTTTTTTTTTTAATAACAACAGCAACAAAAAAAACAACAAGAAAATTCCTTGTAGCAGTGCAGAACAGCAACTGTTCTGAAGCTTATAGAAAGCTATATAAGACAGGAAGAGGTGAGGTGATTGGCCAAAGTCACATAGACAGTTCACAACCAAGCTAGGCTTGAACCCGGTTCTTTCTTATGCTGAGGCCAGTACTCCATCTACTCCAACAGGATACCCCTCATCAGGCAGTGGGAGGGAGTGCCAAATGAGTTAACCCCTTGGTTAATCAAGGTTTTACTATCTTGTTATTACAGTTCAACTACTTGGTCTAGTCACTTAAATGGTTCGATACAGCCTTAACAACTCCTGGTTCAAAAAGACTTTTATTTTTTTATTGTTACTAAGGTTAGGTATCAGGGAACTGGGATCTTGCTAAGAAAGACTCTGCATCTCTTTGTCAATCTGCTGCCACGGTTAGTTTCTCCACTAAAATCCTTTCAAAATTACCTTAATGACAAATGACATTTTTCTAGGGAGATGACTAGCAAATGGTCATGAACCTGAGCTACAGAAAAATGCCCAAGCCCAATCCCCAAAGAAACACCTTGAAGGTGACCCTTGAGTGAAGTCATCTTTGTAAGTGATGATTCTTCCTCTTCCTTCATCAAAATGATAGTATCATTCACATGGCGCTTCAGAAAACTGCTTCAGATAAAAAAATAAAATAAAAAAAGCCTCAAACTTGCCTTTGTAAAATTCCTACAAACCACATCCAAGCTGCCCCTCCCCCTTTATAGCACGATCTCATGTTCTGGAGCAAAGGAGGTAGAAAGCTGTTGAAAAACATTTCCCTGCTGTATTGTGATTGACATCTGACAGTGCTCTGCGGTGTCCTAAGTTGGGTGAATTTAAATGACAAGCCTTCCTTTATAACTAATGGAGCTTCTTTTACAATAGAACAGCATGATTACTTCATGGTGGAAGAAAAAAAAGAAGAATCAAAGTTTTCTTCAAATCCCCAGTGGCACCATTGACCTGTCAGAAGGCTGCGACCTTCCCTTGTTAATCCATGCAAATCAGATGTCTCTAATTTGTGGTGCTGATTGGACTACCACACCTTTAAATTCAGGAATCACCTCTGCAATGAGATCTGTATCACAGAGTTCAGTTCACCTCTAATTTTTTTTTTCATATAACACAATGACAACTGACTTCCTTCCTCTCTCTGCCCCTGCTCCTCCAGCAAAGTCTTTCTGATCCTTCCCTGATTAGCATCAAGGCAAAGCAGCATGGTTTTCGTATGCTGAGGCTATTACCTAAATTATAGGCCTGTTGCTCTCAGCATTTCCCCCCACAGACAGGTTAATATACACATCCCACTGGTATTATTGCTTTGCTAACAGTCACCCAATCATTTTTATAACACGAGAAAAGCCTGTTATCCCCTATAACAAGCCTCGAATCCAGATGAGAGGGTTCATATAAAACCAGAAACCCTGTTTCCAAAACCATCCCCTTCATAACTTAACAACACTCTCTAGGTCCAATGCGATGGGCTATGAGTATTCAACCCTTCAATAATTTCTACCAGGAATTTTCAGGGAAAGAATGGCAAATATTGACCTTTTAGACATCTAAGGCAGAACAGGCACACGAGATCTCCACATTACGCAAGATCCTTTGTAGCCACTTTGCTTGGCTTTATCCAATAATAGGAATGACCAGATTTTACATAAATCAAGATCCTATGGTGAGGAAAGTAATTTTATCCCACTCTTGTGAGTAACTATTTTTAAGGTCCCTTCACAACAGATATCTTCATAATAAAAGAAAATATAAGATCACTTTGGATCACAAAGGATGAATATACTTTCCCGCTCCCCCAAAAAAAATATACAATATTTCTATTTCTCAATTCAATAAAAGATGTTTAAGCATTATCTTGTTAGATGTTAGTGGAGTTAAAGTAAATATGCTTGCCCTCAAGGAGCTCATAATCTACTGCGGCAAACAATACAGCACAAACACAAAGATGTAAATACAAGATAATTTAGAGAGGGATCAGTTATTACCAATAGGGAAAATAAGTAAATTCTTGTTAGAGGTGGTAACATCTGAGCTAAGCCTTAAAGGAAGCTAAAGGAGTGAATTTTTGGCATGGAAACTTCCAGCCTGTGCAAAAGCACAAAATTGAGAGATGGAATACCAAAGTCAGGAAACAGATAGTAAATGAGCCAATTTGGCGAGAAAGTCAAATACCCTATCAGCCTAGCAAAGAGAAGGTAAAAGGGAAATGATCATTGGAGGTGCTGCCAAGAAACAGGCATATTATGCACCTTTGATAGAGCAATGAATTGGTCCTAACATTCTATAAAGCAATTTGGAACTATGTCCAAAAATTCACCAAACTGGGCATACTCTATGCTCCAGGAATATGACTACTATGCTTATGGGAGGAGGTGAGAATGACCAATACATACAAAAATATTTGTGATGATTCTTTTTGCGGGAGCTAAAAACTAGAAACTAAGTGAATGAATGCCCATTGGAGAATGCCTACAAACTGGTATATTCAATGTAAGAGATTATTGAACCATAAGAAATTATGAAATGGATAGTTTCAGAAAAAACTGGGAAGACCTCTATGAACTGATGCAGAGGGAAATGAACAAAATCCAGAGAACAATTGATATCAAACAAGCAAAAACTTTAGGAAGACAAACAACTTTGAATGACTTGAAAATTATGATCATTTCAAAGATGAACCAGGATTCTGGAGGAGCAAAGAAGAAGCCTGCTACCCACCTTCTGGCAGAGAAATGATAGGCTAGAGATGCAGAATTAGATATACATTTTTAGGCATCAATAGTGCAGGAATTTGTTTTGCCTGACTATACATATTTGTTATGAGAGTTTCTTCTTTTTTTTTTTCGTTCATTTAGAAGGGGAAAGGTGGGAGGGAGAAAAAATTAATGCTAGTTAATTGAAAAAGAATAACAAAATTAAATTTAAAAAAGAAAGTAGAATGCTTCAAAGGAAGTCATATGAAATTATAGCCTGAAGCTCTGCCATAATTGAAATATCTTTTTTCCCCCTGACAACCTGCCTGATGACAAATGGAATGACAAATGTAAGGGCAAAGCAATACAGGGCTACAGTCCCGAGGATCAGCCAAAATCTTATTCTGACTAGAATATTTAATTTTTTAAAAAACTAGGCTCAACGACTATTTTTATAAACCTAACCTATCAGCAACATTCAATGCAAAGTCTTATTTTTTTCTTGTGCCATGCATCTGTGCTCATGCATAGACCTGTTAACCATCCCTTCAAACAAACACTGAAGGTTGCCAGTTGTGACAGATTTGGACTTGTGTTGATGGTGGCATGGGAGTTAGTGTAAGTGATTTGATAAAGCCGGCAGCAGCTTGAGGGGCGGTGTCATTCCAAATATGTAAACAACACTGTCAACAACACAGCCCATCCATAAATGCAGCCTCCCTCTTATGTTTCAAAAATAAAACAGAATTTTCCCGCTACAGCCACAAAACAAAACAAAGAATACATTAAGTCACCCACAAACTTCTCAGAAAACATCTGCATTTGATAATGGTTTGCCCCCCCTTACTCTCATGAAGAGCATGGTAGTATCCACTGGACAAAAAAAGATACTAAATTGGGCAGTACCTTGACTTCACAAAACCACAGCCTCAGATTTGGAACAGAACCCAGTTACCATCTAATCCAATCCATACCTGACCAAAAATCCACTTGATAAGAATGCTAGTTAAATAATGTCTACTACCACCCAAAGTATCTTATTCCATTTTGGGATAACTCTAATTTGAAGAACAGTTAGGTGGCACAGTATATGGAGTGCCAGACCTGGAGTTAGGAAGACATTATCCTGAGTTCAAATCCAACCTCAGACATTTGCTAGCTATATGGCCCTGGACAGGTCTCTTAACCTTGTTTGCCTCAGATTCCTCATCTGTAAAAATGAATTGGAGAAGGAAATGGCAAACCATTTCAGCATCTTTGCCAAGAAAACCCCAAACAGGGTCACAAAGAGTTAGACATGATGAAAAGGATTGAACATCATCATCATTTTTAAAGAAGTTCTTCATGTCAGCATTCAATTTGTTTCTGCAGCTTTAATGTAGTATTATTACTTCTGTTTTGCGGAAGCAAATAGAACAATCTAATTGTTCTTCCATGTCATATCCCCTAAAATATAGAATTTTCCCAAGATTTGTGTTATTTTAAGCTCTAAAAGCTTAAAATTTTGAGGGAGCAGGTTTCAGGAATTCTCTGAGAAAATGGAATCCAGAGATAGCTACCTTCAAACACAGATTGTTCCAAAAGTTTTAGTTCAGGTTTTGAGTTGGACAACATGAATTCAAGTCACAACCTTTGTGACTGTGTATGAATTTCTTAACCTCTCTGAATTTCATCTGTAATGTGTAATGTCAATCTGTAAAATCAAGATTACACTACTCATATAACCAACCTTAAAGAGTTATTAAAAGAAAGCACTTTGTAAATCTTAAAACATCTTAAAATGTGAATTTATTATTACTGGGAATTTAGTAAGTAACTTTCAGGGTATTGTGTTACATTCATCTCAGACTTCTATACTTCCTATATAGACAGCTAAAGAAATATACTAATAATCATAATGACCATGAAACACTATATGACCTTAAGCCATAAAGATGTTGTTCATTTATTTTAGTCAAGTCTGACTTTTTGTGACATTCTTTGGGGTATATATGACAGGGATTCTAGAGTGGTTTGCCATTTCCTTTTCCAGCTCATTTTACAGATGAGGAAACTGCAGCAAACAAGGTTAAGTGACTTGCTCAGGGTCACACAACTAGTAAGTGTAAAAGATCATATTTTAATTCAAATCTTCCTGACACCAGATCTGGCACTCTACCCACTGTGTCAACTATCTGCCCATGAAGTAAAGAGTAGGACAAAAAAAAAACATTCATAATAAGGCAAGAAAGTGAACTCTGGCATTTAAGAAACATGTTAAACAGGAAAAGTTGAAACAAGCAAGATTTTCATACAATTCAAGGTTAAGTAGAAAATCCATTGTGTGTATGTATATATGCATACATATATATATATATACACACATATGTATATGTATATTCAGAATCCACACAGAGATACTTAATAGACTGTAAGCTTCATGAGAGCGTGAATTGCTTTATTCTTCATATTTATACTCCCAGGACTAAGCAGAATGCTTCATACATAATAGGTGCTTAATAAATACTAGCTGATCAGTATCTAGGGATATATAATAGCTTGGGGAGGCTGGCAGGTAGGGAGAACATAGAAGACAATGGAGGTTGTCACCTGGGCAACATTATGAAGAGAAGGCTTCTTAAAGGCAGGAATAATGAAGAGGAAATGATTTTCAGTGATGCACAAGTAGGAAAGGCTTGTGTACATGCACAATGCCAATTTACTTCCCCTCTTTATAGCTCAGTTTCTTCTTATGGGAGTTTTGTTATTATTATGGGAATTGATTAGATTACTTTGATGGTCTCTGGCAGCTCTAAATATGATACTTATTAGAGCTGTGAGGTAAGTGGTATAAATATTATTAAACCCATTTTGCAGATGAGAAAACTTGGGCAGAGCCATTATGTGATCTCTGTGGGGTCACCCAGTTAGTAAATATAATTATAAAATGAATTAACTCTATGTGTAATTTCTCCAGTACATTACACTGCCTCTTAGATTCCCTAATTAACTCTTTTAATTTTTTCTTACTTTTAGAAAAAGTTAACAATAATTACTATGGTAAAATATCAAATGTTTGGATCAAAAATTTAGACTTTATTTTATAAGCAATGAGAACCATTTTGTTAGTTATAGAAAAACTTAACAAAAGAAATTAGAATTTCTTGTCAAATACATCTTTAAAGATAGAATAGATATTTATTGGTCTTGAATGGTGTCTGTGTAGTCTCTCCTATTCCCAGCTCCAGCCCCACCCCCATGTACTGACCTAATAAGGTGTTTTCCAGGCTTAGAATTCCCAGAGTATAATCTTACGAACAGGATGCCTGGATCCAGCTAAAAACAGTAATGTCAGAGGAAATACTCCAAGAACGTCTTTGATTCAATTATGGGTTGAACTAGATGACTTCTAAGGTTCAGTCAGTTCCAGAATTCTATGATTCTACTTTAACTATGATAGGGCAAATATTTAGGCCCCAGAAATTGATAATATAATCCACCATGCTTTTCCACAAGTAGAGAAATACTGGTAATAACTAAAGAATTCCTGTCAGTTATAAAATCCTAAATTACATATATATATATGTGTGTGTGTGTGTGTGTGTGTGTGCGCACTCATACATGTATGTATATGTATTTGAAGAAGGTTAGGTTCACCTTCTGCAAATCCCAAGGCATGCCACCACCTACAGCCAAAATATCTTTGGGTTGTTAAAGCAGAAACGTGGCAAATTATCAAAATGTGTAAAAATGTATTTTATGTCCATCAAAAAGGCCTGTATTTGAGAGCCATCGAAAGTGCAAGGAAGACTAGATGAAGGGAATCATTTAATATGCTAAAGTACTTTTTAGTTGAAGTTGTGAGGGGCATAAAGGACCTGGATTCTCTTCCTGGCTTGGCCACCACCTCACCTGTGAACTCATCTAAATCATTTCACCTTTTGTGGGGTTTTAATTTCCCCATTTACAAAATTAAGGGGTCAGACTAGGTGAGCTCTAAAGTTCCTTCTAGGTCCAAAATTCTGTGATTGACTGACTTTCCTTCAGTGGTCTGAATGAATCTATTGATGCAATGCATTTCCCCCTTACCCCTATGGCATTTTAGCTTGACTTTTAGCTTTTATAAATGTTGATTTAAGATTTATATTTAAGAATATACTACATATGTCTTGAAGTTGACATAAATGTTATAAAATGGGGTGCCATACTCTTGCTAATCCTTGTATCTGACCAGACCCATATGTAAATTTCACACAGTAGTATTTAGTAGCATAATTAATCCCTACTTTATGTTATGAGTAATATTTCCTATTCCCGACCCTGTAACGTCCTTTAAGAAGATCCATGTTCCAATTAGACTAGCCCATCGGCACTCTTTTAATGAGCAGATTAATCATTCAGATGGGTACAACGGTGTCATCGCAGGTTTTAAATATGATAATCTACATCCTAATGGTGCTGCAAAGCCTTGGCTTAGAGCAAAAAAGGTAGACAAAATTGGTAGTAGGTTCATTTTGTTCTCTATCTGGGACAATGCAGGACACATGGATCTTTGAGTTATGTAGAAAAGTAGATTTAGAAAAGAAATCATAATTCAGTTGTGATAATCATCTTCAAGAGCAGTCACATCATCCTGCTTCCTAAAGAACATTCCGCCATGTTCTATTTTGTTAGTAGGGAGAAAATTTTCATGTCTTCTCAGTTTAACAAATCCATTTGTCATTTAGCTTCCTTCCCAAGAAAACAGGGAAATAAGAAATGTTGAAAGGCAGATTTTCCTTTTGTTTTCCTTTTATATTATTATTTTTAATGTAATAAAGATAAGGTTTTTATTTTCAATTAGGCCTAACAGAGATATAGTCAAATATATTTCTATAGAGCTGAAGGAACGACCTTTTCCAATGCAAAGAATGATTCTTATTCCTGGACAAAATACTTATTTTTCTATACTGCTATTTTCTCCATCTATAGAACCACCATGGTTCAAATCAAGTTACAGAGATCTTTAGTTAATAAGAGGCACCCCATTTAAAATAGGCCCCTCTGAAAACAAACTTGAACTATCTGTTTAAAATGGGATCATCACATGTGTAAAATGCACACTTTTTAATTAAGAGAGGCTGAAGAACACAAGCCAAATATATATTATTACCCTTTTCTTTTCTGAGAGTGAGTCAGTCAAAACCTACCCTATAACAAATTTTCTCTTTGGTCTTATACATTGATTATCAACCTATCTCGTCCATATCATCAAACTAATTTTCCAATGCTTGCCAATTTGAGAGGAGAAGAGAATAAGAAAAAGTCTTGCCTTTCTTTTAAAATACAGCTTTGTTGTATTTTAAGGATGTCTCAACTTCCTCTTTGAATCCAGTGGTCAGAAGATCATGATTACTTTGTTGTTATCACTGTTCAACTGTTTTCAGGTTTGATCTTTTGGGGCATTTTCTTGGCAAAGATACTAGAGTGGTTTGCCATTTCCTTCTCCAGCTCATTTTATAGCTGAGGAAACTGAGGCAAACAGGATTAGGTGACTCGTCCAGAGTCATACTGCTAGTGTCCAAGGCCAGATTTATATTTCTGAATCAAGACCCAGCTTTCTATCTACTGTGCCACATAGCTGCCCTCTTATTTACTACCAATTAGCAGGAAGCAGATTTACTTCAAATTCCCTGTCACTGGTTTGAGGTGGATCAGACAAGAGATCTCAGGTTCCTTTTAGCAGGAAATAAATGAAGGAAAAAAATAATGTCTTATGCCAGTAGTCAATTCTATGAAAATGGAATCATACTACGCATCTGGTCCTGGATGAAAATATTAGTTTCTAAATTTACACAGACAAATGTGAAGAAGCTGAGACATCATAATATGGGGTTCATAAATAACCTAAGGTCCATGGATTGAATTTTTAAAAATACTTTGATAACTGTATTTCAATATAATTTGCTTTCTTTGTAATTTTCTTTTGTTTTATGCATGTCAAAATATTATTCTGATAAAAAGTTTATAGGCTTCACAAGACTGTCCACAAAAGAAAAAGAAAGGAAGAAAGGATTAAGTACCCTGTATCTAGTCCAACTCATACATTGAGCACAAAACCCTCTACAATTTCCCCAAAAGGTGACCAAACTGCCTTCGCTTACATATCTAGCTACTGGGAACTCATTACCTTCACTGGTGCCCCTTTCATTAGACTCCTTCAAAAAGTCAAACATTTGGTTTCATTATTAATTTGGAGGTCTGACACTGCATTTTAAATAATTTTAAATTTAAATACTAGCTATAACAAATTGTATTTAGATCTCCTTCCACATAATAGCAGTAAGACAATTCAGGTAGGTTACTTTAGATAAATTTGAGAACCCAGGAATTAAACTCTTCATCAAAAATACTAAAATATAAAAGGCACAGCAAATATTCTCCAGATTAATATTCAAGGTGCTAGAAAGTTGTGCCCCTTTCCACAAAATTACATCCAATATTCATTGAAGATGCCTGTGCTGACCAAAAGTACAAATGATAAGTTCCTATGGCCTTCAAATCCACCTATCTCCATGATCTGGGACATTTTTCCCTTGATCAGAAGCACTCTGCCCTAACCTCCTACCAAAAACTATATTCCAAAAAGGCACTGAAATTCATTCACACCAAAGGTATAAATGATGACTAACAGAATAAAATGTTATCTTCCCTGAGTAATCTGCATTTACACATGGATCAAAATGAAAATCATAAAACAAAGAATACCCTTTGGAAGAATTTTAAGCCCAAAAAAACTGGTGAGGGTGTTTGAAAAAAGACAGAGGAGATACTTTCAGCTCACTCTCTGGTCTGTTCCACCTCCACACTTCTTCCCACCACCAATCCCAGGATGACTATCCTGAGGCTGACTCACTATTGGTGAGTCCCTGCCAGAACTACCATAGCTTGAGAACACCAAGCCTGGCTCGCTGACCAGTCTGCTCCATGGCCATGCTGGTTGCTTTGCCCTCTTTCTGATCATCCTCTTCCTTCCTCACTTTCTCCTCCCCTGCCAACTCCCTGCTCCCTTTTATGTTTTGTCTTCACCTATTAGAATGTAAGCTCCTTGAGAATAGGAATTGTTTTTTTGTTATTGTATTTTAAATACTTAGCACAGTGCCTGGTACAGAGTAAGCACTTACTAGGTGCTTTGTCTTCTAAGCAGAGGTGTCTTTCCTTTTCCTCTGAAATCATATGGATTCGCCTTCTCTTCAACCTGGCCTTCAGCCATTACCTAGGGGAACAACCTTTCCAGAGAAGGAAGTCATCATCCTTGTCATCTCCAACCCTAAATGCCATTACTGGGATGTAGGAACAAAACCAGACCATCTTAACACAATATGCTATTAATTGATGGTAATGGCAGCACCCCACCTTGTGGAAAGGCAATAAAGCAACTTATCTCTGCAGGAGCTGATGCTATTGAACATCCAGAAAATAAAGTTATCTGTCCCCTCCAGTTTTTGGTACTTTCGAATAGCCCAGCATCAGAAACCAATACAGTTTTATTAATGAAGATAGATGCCTTAACATATGTTTCACCACTGCATCTTAAAAGACATGAGGCCTTAAGACCTGAATCATAGCTAGATCCTGCTATATGTGCTATCATCCCCCTACTAGAATAGTAGCTTCTTAAAGTCCAGGATTGTCTTGCTTTTCTTGTTTACTTGGGACTGAGCACATAGTAAGAGTTTAATTTTTTTTTCATTCAGGCATTCATCTAATCTGCTTCTCTTCAGGTTTCCTTCATTAAAGTATTTCAACATGGGTTTAATTTAATTAACCAATTTAAGCATAACTTAAAGAGTAACATCTTAAAGAAGACTAAAAAGTGGATTCCATCAGGAATTTCAGAAGATCATTAATAAGGTAAGTTTGGTAAAATGCACTTCCTCTTCATCAGTGGTCTAGCAGAAAGAGCATTACCTCTTCAACTTCCCAAATGACTTGGGCAAATCACTGAAACTTTCTGAAACTCAGTGTTTTCATTTACAATATGTGACTAGTTGGACTGGATTACTTCTGCAGCCCTTTCCAGCTCGAGGTCAACAACTCTGTGATGCTCGAGGTCTAAAAATTTGGTTTCAAGTTCTCTCTCTACCATTGACTAGTGTGAGCCACTCACTTTTGTTGGATTCAGTTTTTTGATCTATGAAATGGGGATAATGTCTGTGCTTCCTGTTTCATAAGGCTATTCTTACAAAATTTGTACACCCTAGAAGAGCTACAAAAATGTGAGTCATTATTGTAATTGTTATCATTATTATTGTTAGGAAATCCTTTCCATACCCTAATCTAAGTCAGAAATGGAGAGTTCAGATTCAACTTGTTTGCCCTTCCTCTTATAGGTTTTATTCAACCCAATCAAGACTACATCATGGGAAAACACATGTCAACCACTACAAATAATTGCAAAAAATAATTATAAATTAGTTCTAGATGCATAAGCCAGTGCGATTCATTTAGTGCTTCCACTGAGATCCCAGTTCAAGAAGAGTTAATCAACCATAGCAGCTTCCTAATCAGAGTAGCGAACTAATGATCCTATTTCTGAGTAATACCAGTCAGATAAAGCTCTCAAAAGGTAGTTAACATCACTTTGGTGGAAAGGCATGACAAGTGCAAGTTCTAGTAGTGGGTAATGCATCATTCATGCCCCCTCTCGTTCTGACATTTTAACGTTATCTTGTTTTACTGTGTCGGCCTAACACTGCCACTACTGGCAAATTAAACTGTGAACTTACAAAGTGGGTGGCAATAAATACAAATTATGAGAGTTCAAAAGATGTCCCTGGAGGTGTACTGCCAGACACAGAACATCTCTGGCTTTTCTGTCACATAGCAATAGACAAGACAAAGTGTAGCAGGCACTTTTTTTTTAAGGGTGGGGGGAAAGAGTAGGAGGGAAATGAGAGAATTAACTAGATCATGATGAAAAATGAGATGACTATTTAAAAATATTTTTAAAATTAAAGAAAGTACCTAATGAAAAAGAGATGGCATCTTAGAAATTTAGAAATATCACTTGTCTTATTCATCTTGGAGAGCAAGTGTTATTTTTAATTTAGACTTCCCCAAGTGCCCCTTGGAAATAATTCTGGTTTTGCCAGGATAGGCAGGGAACCAAAGGAAATAAAAATAAATCCAAGGCCTAGACAGACAGATATTTCCACATAAAAATGTACAGATTTTGAATGAGAAGCAAAGTAAATTGGTTATCTTAATCATTTCTTGGGGGTGGGCTAGAATGATATCTCTCTAGACAAGATGGAAAAAATATATACTTGTCTGGGAACAAACCGAACAAAATGGTGATCCATGTAGATCTGAAAGGAGATCAAAGAATCTATCATTGGCCCTGATTTGTTCAAAAATTTTCATCAATGATTTAGATTAATGTGTAGATGATATGCCTCTAAAATTTGTGAATGATAAAAATCTAGGAAGAATATCTAACATTCAGTTAGAATTCTAAAGAATCTTGACATAAAGATGAGCCAAATATAACTAGTTAAAATTGAATAAAAACAAACATTGAGTTCTATACTTGAGTTAAAAAGCCAGCCACACAAATATATGATTAGGAAAGCATGCCTAGACAACAGTTAAGGGCAAAAAAGATCTACGAGTTTTTGGTGGACTGCAAACTCAATATGTATCAAGAGTAGCCAAAAATATGACAGCCAATGAGACTGATTCAATCCTAGTTTGCATTAACTGAAGCATAATACCCATACAAGGGAGGTAGCAATCCAATTGTATTCTACACTGATTAGAACACATCCAAATTATTCTGTGACATTCTGGGTACCCCATTTCTAGGTCACTGACATGATGGAGTGATCCATAAAAGAGCAACAAAGATAGCAAGGGAGCTCAAAACCATACCAGATGAGAATTGATTTTTAAAATTAAGGATGGTTAGTCTGGAGAAGAAAAAGACTTAAGAGGTCTAGGATAGCCATTTTAAAGTATCTGAATAGCTGTCAAAATGAAAAAAGAATTAGATTATTTTTGTATTGGCAAAGAGGGTCCGAAAGCAATCAGAGAGGAAGATTTCTATTCAATATAAGGAAAAAAGTTATTAACAACTGGAGCTGTTCAAAATTTTAATGGGCTGTCCCAGGAGACAGCAAGTTTCCAAGAACTAGTTGTCTTCAAACAGAGGCTGGATGACCACTTGTTAGGAGTTTACTATAGAGATAAGACCTATTAACCTCAGGAACCTCCACAGTCCCTTCCAACTCTGAAATTCTATGAGATTCTTTGATTCTCCAGAAGAAACTGTAGTGTGAAAAATGAGATTTATATGCTACTTGATTTAAGTTTTCAGGCTTTCCTCATCAAAGCCTCTATAAAGGCTAGTGGGTAAATTCAGGATTGGGGCACAAAGAAAAAATGGCTGGTCCCCTAGAAACACTAGGTGGGTGCTTTGCAAATTCATTTAAAGAGAACAGGAATCATGCTCCAATGAAAGCAATCTTTATATCTTTGCTACTCCTTTGTTGCCCATGAAAAAGCCAGAACTATCTAACAGTAGCTCATATTGTAGCCAAAGAAATCTGATATTTTAATATACCCTAACAATGAAACTTTCGCTCTCAATTTGGTCTAGTTCCACTAATGAATCTTATAAAATATTTTATCTCCCCACTCCATGCCCACAAACCACTCACAGGAGGCTTGAAAATCATCATCATTGCTTCCAGAAGTGCAAATATCAGTTAGGCCCATATGCAACATCGTTCTGTTTATTTTTCCCATAAACCACTAGTTTCATTGAAACTCATTAGCATCACCTGTGTTAATTACACTAGCAAACCAATCAACAGCTCCTTCTTAATTAGGTTTTCTTTATTAAAGCCGGAAATTGCCAAGGAGACAAAAGTCACCTGGGGAAATTATGTGAAAAGAAGTGTTTATGCCAAATTACCACACAAAAATAATAATAAAATAGCCCAGTTTGTTTACAGGGAAAAGAAACAATATTAATATTCAAGGTCACTGACATACTTCTTATTAATTATTCTCATTCTATTAAATTGTGATCATTTACGCTCAAGAGCCTGAGCTTATAGAAAGTCTTTTTACTTTATGTTGACTCACTTCAGATTTTTACAGTTGTGGTCAGCGATTATGACTTGCTTATTCCATAAACAGGAGCACCTAGGGGTTAAAGCAGTTAATGCTAATTTCATGAGCTCATGTCCCAACTATAATCCATAATCCCAGGTGTCTGTTGGTAAATCTAAGGGTCACATAAAAAGCTTCTAAGAAAAAGAACTCTTTTGAATTTGCAGTTCTTCTGAAACACAGAGAAAAGGAAGAAGATAGATTTCCAAGTATTTTCCCTTAACTTTCAGAATTCTTTCTGGAGAGGAGGTACTTGCTATAAAGACAACAACACTCTAAGTTCTGGATGGAGGGAATTCTTTTCCCATGATAGCCTCAGAAGCAACTTCCCTTGAGACAATTAATCAATTAATCAATATACATCGATTAAGCCAAACTCTAGGGACCCAAAAAGAAGCAAAGGATACATCTTGTCCTCAAGTAACTTACAATCTAATGGGAGATTCAACATGCAAACAAATATATACAGAATAAGCTATCTAGAGAATGAGGAAGAAATAAGTAAGTAACAGAAGGAAGACACTGGAATTAAAAGGAGATAGAAAAGTAGATTCCTATTCTATTTTGGGAGAGAGCGGGTTGGAATAAAGAGAAATAAAGCAAGTGAATGTAGAATGACCCAGATATCCTAATCAGTCTTTTCACCTCTAATTTACTATTACGGTAATTATAGTTATCATAGGCTTGAATGATATCTTTGGAATAATGAAATGCTAGCACTCCCAATTGCAAAATGGGGGCAAATGCTAAACCTGCTTCTAGCACAAACAATTCAGTCAGGTTGGGAAAGTGCCTGAAAGAGGAATATGAGCATGCAAATGCTAAATATTTTTATTCCTAAAATCAGTACATTATAACATCATCTTAGACACTCTAAATTAGTCTCTCCAAAAAGGCTGATGAATATTGGCTCTGTAGTAACCAAAAGTCCACTGACTTTGTGAATTAAACATACATACACACACACACACACACACACACACACACACACACACACACATATATATATATATATATATATACAAAATATTAAACAAATAAATTTAAATTTAAATAAACAAGTAGAGAGATAGATAATTCTAACTAACTAAATCAACAAACAAAGCCAATTCAGCACCAAGCTGAAGATCTGTTGGTAGGAGATCTTAACTCTTTTTCTTTCTGTGTTCAGAACTGTCCGTGCTCTTTTCTTGGCAGTCAAGACTGAATTAAAAGAACTTTCCAGTTTGGCCCAGGCCTAAAGAGACTCATACAGCATGAGACCAGCTGTGGTCTAGGATAAATATTCATGAAGTGTGGCTTCTCCATTCTGATTTCTGGAGAAAACATGAAGGAAGGTTTAGGCCTATGCTTATTTATCATAGTCAAAAGGGAAGCTTCATTTTTGGCCTAAATCAATCAATCAATAAACATTTATTAAGTGCCACTATCAATTCAATTTGACTCCACAAATATTTATGAAGTGCTTTTGTGTTGGGAATGGGAGGATTCATATAACTTAGACTTAATCCCTGCCTTCCTAAAGCTTAAAGTCTAGTAGCTAATTCCATGACTAATTCCATCAGTGTTAAGTTGTCCATCCAAAAAAAGCAAATGTAAGCTCAAAGCAAAGAAATAACTGATTAAAGGCCCAAAAGGGATACAAATACTGGAAATATCATTGTTCTGGAGAATTTGGGGACCCCCTGGGTAGCCAAATTGAAACTATTATTTTTAATTTTTTAATGATGAAGCTCTACCACTACATGAACTAAATATCTTAGACAACATCAATCTCGTTTTAAGTATTAGAAAAGAAATGACTAGGATACCAGAGTTGCAATGCTTTGAGATGGTTTGGGGATGTTTATTCTAAGGAGATTTAATTGAATATATGTCATATGTCTGAGAGGAGGGCAAAAGATAGGAATGAGAGATTATATGCAAATAAACAGAAAATTTATTTCTTAGCCCTAATCATTTTGCTAAGTGCCACTCTCCTTTTTAAGCTGGCTCTCTGGAGAACTTTGTCCAAGAAATTTGTACTCTAACTGTCTTTGTCTTGCTGCCTGAAGCCAGCTTAGAGTCTTCATCTTTCTCAAATGGATTGGAAGCCTTAATGTAACACAGAGACCTTCCTGGCTTCTCTGGTAAACCTAAACAATAGCCAAGGTGTCCATTTTTATTCTCCTAGACTGACTGATGACCTTTGTTTAAAAGCTATTGACTTTCTAGTCTACTTCAGTCTGTGTTCACAGCTGTTGTTCTTTCTTCAAAGTGTCTTTCAACTACCCAGTTGGATATCATGTCATTCAATCCCCAAGCCTGCACAACATTTATTTCGCTTACCCTTCCCATATAACATATATACTATTTTATGTCAATAGAAGAATAGTCATCAGAATCTCAGAAATTATTAAATGACTAGATAATCTTTGATGACTGGTAGGATTCTGACAACCAGAAGTACCTAGGATAAGTTTTTGGCTGATGAAATTCACCCCCTCATAAAATTACAAATGGAGTGTGTCTTTAAAGGTCAACCAGTAAATCTTATCTTACCTAGAGAATCTGGCAAAGATAAATTAAAACTTATATCTTCAGTTATTTTTCTTAAGAGGACATTAGGAGATCTACCATATTGTTAAGGAACCTAATTTGAGATATTTCTCTCTCAAATAAAGTTATGTGGACTATTCACCCAGTAGAGACATTTCATGGCATTCTTGGTCTGTGACCTTTTTACAGGCTGTGGTGCTATGATTTAAAGTGGCTAAAGAAAGTCAAAGTTGTGCCTGCATGATTCTAAAATAACTAGATTTTTTTTAAATGGACATTTCAATCAGTTACTTGGACATTTTGTTCATATAGTCCTAAACATATAAATGATTTTTGTTGTTTTTTTTAACATCCAAATGGTTGTCATCATAGAATCCAAGAGGTGAAAAATGCCTTTGAGGTTATCCTGTAGTCAGCACCAGAGTCAGGACCCAGGAGATATCTTAGATGTCTTTTGCTTATAGCCAGTGTTGAGCTGGCAGCAAGTTGGATTTCTCACATCATCTGAGTTTCTGAGACTGTCTCCTGAGGTCTGCTCCTTAGTAGAATTTCAAATACAGGAAACCTAAATCCTTTCCATTTTTATACATTTTCTTTATTACAAGGTCCTAGGCACTATTTTCTCCTCCTATTTACTGATACTGAAAAATTCCTCTTTGGAAATATACAAGATTTTAGAATGCTTCTGCAGACAATTTCTTAACACATATTATTTCCCTGATAGGCAATAATAGCTGTTTTGCAGCTATCTTGATCTATTATAAAAATGTTTATTTAGAACCATCTTAAAAATATATATTTTAAAGATGTTTTAAAATTAAAACTATTTACCCCAAAGTCCATAATGGTTTGGGATGGCAATTTGTAAATCCATATTCTGAGACTTTTTTAAAAATGGATTTCTGACCCAGGAGATCATGAAGACTTCAGTGGGGCATTAACATTTACTATTTCTCTGGGGCTAAAAATGTTGCTGGGAACTATGTTTCCAGGCTAGATAGAAACATGGCTCATTCTTCTAACAAAAAGTCTTGATTGCTCTTCTTAGTAGTGCCCCCAAAGGCTAAAAGACACTGGTATTATATAGACTAATGGCACACTTAGAAGAAAATGTCATCTAGGAGATGTTAGCCAAGGGACCTTGACTGATGGCTAATGTCTAATGTTTCAAGGCCCCATAAGGCCCAGCTACTGAAAAGTGCATTAGGACCTTGGTGAAGGAAGTTCTTCAAAGCCTTAGAATAGAATTTTAAAAGATGAGAGAGTGATTTGAAATGAAGCAGCTCTCTCCCATTCCCAACTTTAATCAAGAGGAAAATAATTAATAATACAGGATGCCCTAAACCTGTCATGCTCAACCCTATCTCCTATACCTCTATTCCAAGTGAGGGTAGAGTTAGGCAGACTCAAATAGAAGTTTAGAACTAGAAAGGGTGTTAGAACTCACTTAGCTCAACTCCCTCATTTTACAGATCAAGAAACTGAGGCCTAGAATTTGAAATAACATATATAAGGTCACAAACTAGTTAGATGCAGAACCCAGCTCCTGAATAACAAGTCCAATTCTCTGTCCACTAAACCACTCCACTAAGTCTCTGATCATCACAGAAAACTTAAATTAGGTTCAGGATATGATATATATAATGGCATAAAAATATACAATTAACTCTTGCTTCAACCTGTGTTGTTGAAATATAGGTTTCTGCAGGAAAGCAATGTATAGATACAATAACTACAACAATGTAAACAGAATGAAAAGAAGGAAAACTGAACATTGAATAATTATAATAATCCATAAGCTTGACTCTGAGAAGACTTGAGAAAATATGTCTTCATCTCTTCTTGAAAAGCAGGAGGTCTACAGGTGTGGAATTTTGCATCAAGCATCAGACTTGGTTCATGGGTTGATTGGTTAACCTGAACTATTTTTCTTCCTTCTTTTCAACTATTATTCTTCATTAGAAGGAAAGGGAGGGTCTATATTTGAAAATAAAATCAAGGTAACAACAAAAACTTTCTAAATCAACAACCACTACCCAAAACAAAAAATACCTCCTTGCCAAAATGGATTCCAAGTATAACTGAGAACCAACCAAAACTCAAGTCCCTAGAAATTTCCATTCCCAGCGATATGCTGCAATAGTATCCCTCATACAATTTACTGGATATTTATTGTGTGTGCACATGCCATATCCCCCAGTAGAAGATAAGTTCTTTGAGGTGAGGGACTCTCAATTGTGCATTTCTATCTTACAGCATCTAGCGTATGGCCTGGTATATAATGGGTTGTTAATTGACTGATGTATTTCAAAAGGTATAAGATTTGCAATCAGAGAATCTATTTTTGAATCCTAACTCTGCTACTTGTGTTTGGCCTTAGTCTAGTTATTTCAGCCCTATGGGTCTCAGATCCCTCATCTATAAAATGAAGGGGTTGAACTAGATGATCTCAAAAGTCCATTCCAGTTAGAAATCCATGACCCTATGATCACTGAGGCTCACTTACAGTCAATATAAAATGTTTTTCCTAAGGAAGGCAGTGAATTTCTCAAGGAGGAAGGAAAGGAGATTCTTTTGAATTACAGGAACACATATTTGATCATACTCAAACTTGGAAATACTTCAAAACCATTATTTATTTATTTTGATTCAAATCTTTAAGAGAAACACAATTTTCTTCCTCTTGCTTCCTCTTCAATCTCTTTAAAAAAAAGAAAAAGAAAAAGAAAACATATTTTCTAGGCTGTTGCAACTTTACATGCTGAGTACTTGCCTCGAGCAAAATGTCACAGGCAACTTATAAATGAAGGGCCAAATGGAAAGACTGAGAAGTTTAACTACAGCCACATGAGAAACACTATTGGGCTGACACAATGGGAGTGGGTGCCTTTTTAAAAAGGGGGCTTGTTTCAATATGCTTTTGACAGTTCTAAACTACTGCATTTGCAAATATCTTCTGGGCTTCCTGGAAAGCTTTACCTGCAATGGATAGGTTGCATCTGGCTAATTTGGGCTACTGGCTGGGTTTGATTATAACAACAGGAGAAGCATGCAGTGCATAAATCAGGATAGGTTGAATAGATTCTACCGCACACATGAAAGCAAGATGTAGTCTAAAATAGTTGATGCTATGTTTACATTTCCCTCTTACACCTGAAATAGCCTGTCAGCCAAAGGCATAGGCAATATATTATCTCCTAAGGCAAGGGAAACCAGCTGACAAGAGTATGGATATCTTCAGAAACCTGGCTTTAACTTACTGTCAAGGCAAGATCAAATTGGCCCCTTTTAAGCAACACATGAGCTAGGCTAACCTAACCATTCATAATTCAGCAAAGTAGAGTCATCGTGTTGACTTTTTCTCCTCTGCTAGTAATGTAATAAATAGAATCTGGAAACTCAAGGGTCCATATTCCTCCTTGATGAGAGTACTTAGTTCCCATCATTGGTAATGGGACTTAGACTTAAGTATCCAAGGGTAAAATAGATTTCTTTGTTGGTTACTTTTCCTCTTCTACCCAAGCATAATTTCATACCAGCCATAGTTAAAATTGGTCTCTCCCATAATAAATCACAAGGAATGTAAAATAAGTGACTTCCCCCCTCCCCAAGTTGGCCTACATCATTTATCATTCTGTGGGATTTGGAAAAAAAAAGGCTATGTTTTTATTGCAAAGCATTGTCATTACAGAAACTAGAAAAGAAAATATTGATCACAATTAGATCATATATTAGCAGTCTCTGATGCTCTGTAATGCTGAGGTTTTCATCCAGGATCATTCTCTCCTCTGTTAAAATTCTGGACCAGCAATTTCTTTTATGTTAGAATAACTAGTATGAACCCATAAAATGTAACCTAAAAATGTAATTATAATTGCAACACCAAAAGCAAGCCAATCAATATCTTTGCGATTCTAATAGTTTCAAGCACTATTACCTTAACGGTCTCACATCACAGTACTGATTAAAGAAACATTTTGTCTTTTTATCTGTATGGAATGGCGAGTGTAATCACTGAAGCATAGAGAGCTAAAATATTTATTAGTGAGTATACATCTTGGTTCAGGCAGTGAATGTCAATTTAGGAATGGAAAGTTAAAGCATAGCTCTTAGTTCAATCATCTCCCTTTTCCTCTAGAGCCCTTGGTGTGTCCACTCCAACCAAAGAAAATCTCAGAAACAAGCCTTGCTGCCAAGCACGGAGGCCTGCTTTAAGTTCTCCCAGGAAGAGCTCTTCTCGTGATATTTCAGAACCAGAGTTCAAAGTGGCAACATCAGTCAAAGAAGAACTACTCCCATGATGCAAAATGAAAAACAAACCCATCATGGCACATATATTTATACATATATATATATATATTCATATATATATATATATATTTCTTTTTTTCTTTTCCCACTCCAAAGACTCTAACCATCTCCTCCTAAAAAATATATATATATAAATGAGCCAGTTCATTTTCTGTATGACACTTTTAGACACAATTTTAGGTCTTATTGTTCAACAGAAAATCAACACATGATATGTGAGTCATGACCTTACTGGAACCTTTGCATAATCTGTATTTATAGGCCTTAAAATATGGGTAATTATCACTTAAAATTTCCCTCTATATTATGATTACTAAATGATTACTCAGAAATCAATTATTTCAGAATTCATGGTGATGTGCTTAACTTTCCTCTCTGCTAGGAACAAACCAGACATGGAATACTGTCATTTTAACCAAACTATACTAACTGTACATATTTAGAATGTACCAACCAAGAAAATATACTTTTAAAAAATTAGCAGCTCCGTCTCATCTAGATCTCCAAAGGCAGAAAGAGATTCTTCTCTCAGTTACTTGAGGAGTGAAAAATTTAGGGCCAAATCAAATCAGAGGTATCAGAACAGTTGTTGAGTCGATCCTAGCAATACATAGAAAGATAGACTATCGATTTGTTAAAAAACGTAGATGGATGATTCCCTGAAAAAGGCAGAGAGGTAGTCCTCCTTGGGCAAATAAATACATTTTTGTGACTTGTAACAACACAACAATGTTGACCTCCCAGTGGACCGTACCTGAAGAGAAACTAGTTTAATTTTTTTTTCCCCCACTGATTCCATAAGCAAATACTAAACCTTAATACATTCTGTAGATTAGCTTGGGAGAGAAGAGAGACTGGGGAAAAGGACAGAAAGGGGAAACCCAGCCATTCTGTCTTAAAAATTAAGTGAAAATGCTAACCTTGTCATACCTAGGATGGACAAAGATGGCGGGGGTGTGGAAGGGGGGGAGGGCGTTGCTGCACCTACACAGTCTTCCCATGGGTTAACTGGCATTTCTAATACTTTTCACCTAGTCTGACTTGACAGATGCCTAACCTTAGCTACTGAGTGGAGACAGGCTGATGGGCTTTGGCCATACAGGGGGAAAATTTTTGATGCTTCCCACTTATGACATGATTGATTTTCTTTCAACGGCCCTTCACTTTGGGATGTGGCGAAGGCTGCCTCACTGAGCCCCGGTGCGCCCTGACCCCGACACATGGCCGCTGTGAGGCTGAAAACTGATGACGGCAGAAACCTAAAAAATCAATAGGCCCTGTCAGTCAGGGGGGAGGCGAATGTCTTTTAAAAACCCAATCACGACATGTACTTGCTGCACAGTGAGGATCTACTGCACACTCGAGAACACACTGAATTTTCCGTTTTATTTATTTATTTATTTGGCTTTCTCTGTTCTAACTCCATATTTTTTTTTTACCTTCTTTAAAAAAAAATATTCCTTAACCTTTACTGCAGCAAAGGAAAGGAAGCAAACCATGTGGCTCCCGAGGTCGGTTCTTCACGATATTAACAGGAAAAATTCCCTGGAAACTATTTGAATAGTATGAAATAAATAGAGTACCTTGCAGCTGCCAACATAAACACTGACATCATTTTTTTCGACATTATCTGGAAAGAATTTAGATATAGGGCTTATAAGTCTAAAAACACATGAGGGCAGAGCTGTTTAATTCTTTTTTTGCGAGGGGCAAAGAGCATTGTTTGATTTTTCTTTTGGGGTTTCTTTAAGGTGAAGGAATTGAAAGCCTTTAAAAAAAATGTCTGGAGTCCTATGCTGCTGAACAGCAAGCACTGAGGGAAACACTCAGTTTCCATGCAGGGTCAGCCTAATCTACTCCATTCAGGGAAGAAGAAAAATCAAATATTCAATTCTTTCTTTAGGAGACAGACAATGCAAAAGATGGCATTTAGCTTCTTAGTGATCTGAGGGGAACAAATAAATATCAACTATGACAAGCCAAAAAAGATAAGAGAAATATCATCAGCACAGGGAAAGAAAGTGAAAAAGAAAAAAAGAAAAAGAGTTCCCTAGGCAATAAGGAAACAGAACAATGTTAAAGACAGTATGAAAATATTTATTAAAGTTATATACACAAGTTTTCATATTTCAGGAGCATAGAAGAGAAGCTATACATTCAGAGATGGAGATGGGTATACTGTGTATTATCTTAAAACCCACCAAATAAAACACCATATATTAAAAATAAAGCAAGTAAACAAAATCAGTGCTTGGATTCCCAAACTAAGTCCAATTAAAGGTTTCTTTATGGCTGCGAACCTGACAAGCTACAATTTCCCCCCTGTTGCAGTGGGTGTGTGTGTTTTAATGTAATATTAATGAGCCAGGATGGAGGGTCATAAAAAGTGATAGGTTTTTGCGATGGTAAATTATAAATCGGTATTGATTTTTCCCGGCACTAATGCAGCCAGCTTATTGTAAGACACCACAGGCAAAGTGCACTTTATCAGATTAGACTGGAGCCTGGTATCAAATATACATGAGAAAAAGGATGCATTTGTGAGTTAGACTAGATTCCCCCCCCCCCAACAATGCATGAAAATTTTAAGGAAAAAAGACAAGGATATAGGGAAATTAAACATTCTAAAGATTAAAATTATTAAAATTCTGAAATTGTTTCTTTAGGATACAATTTTTTTTTCAGTTTTAAAAAGATGTCCAAAAAAAAGTCTAAGGATGCTCTCATTTAATTTGTAGTCAAGTTCAAAGCTGACAGAATGGCAAGGTTTTAGTCTCTTCAGCCCTTCTAATCTTTGCATACAATACTGCACTAATTTCTACCCACAAATTATTGAGATGTTCATATTATAAGGGAAAGTTGATTTTTTTCAAATTACAGAGTTTCTCATAAACTGACTTTTTACAGTCAAAACATCTTCTTTGAACTCTTTTATGTTCTAATAAAAAAGGAAAGAAGGAAGGAAAGGAAGGAGGAGAGGAAGAGAGAGAGAGAGAGAGAGAGAGAGAGAGAGAGAGAGAGAGAGAGAGAGAGAGAGAATCCATTTGCCTCAACAAAGATGTTATTATTTGTTCTTACTCAAAACATCAGTCAGTCCCTGGAATCACTTTCACTTCTCCAGTGTCAATAAGGAAAAAGTTTGCACCCAAAGTGTGCATTTGTCTCCTGTTCTTTTGTGTGATTTCAACTCCTGCTTTGTTGAGAATGCTAACAGCCCTGTTTTAAAACACTTCACAACTCCTTCCTAATGACTATTGGCACTCCTGTAAACAATCTGCCACTTCCCCTATTGCTTAAAGGCTAAGCCTTCACCATACAGTCTCAAGTGGTACTCCAATACTGAGACTAAGGTCCTTAGCCAAAACTTCTTCTCTCTCTGTCTCCATGGCGTGAACAACATTTTAAAACAATCTCCAAAAAAAAAATCTTTTTTATAAAAAAAAACCATGTGCTATTGACAGTTCATTAACAAACATCAAAACCCCACAAGCTGTTTACTAAAGAACGTTACTGAAGTGAAGATGTGTGAATATAAATAACAAAGGGAAAATGGGGGTGGGAAAAGGGAGAAAACATTTCTGGGCAGTGGAGTTTAAAATGCATTTTTATTTTGTTATGTTTTGCTGCTGAAAGATCATACTTTTGAAAAATATATTGCCAGAGTATCCATAAGGAGATACATTTGTGCATTATAAATCTGACAAAACTATGAAATAACTGGAATCCTCCCCGTTTTTTGTTTTATTTTGTTTTTTACTTCCTTGTATAGAAAGTTACTATTAAACACTGCCAACTATAGTGGAAAGAACATTTGGGCAGAAAGGTACTCAACTAACTACTGATTTGGGGCAAGTCACTTAAACTTGTCCTTCAATTTCCTCATCTATTAAATGGGGACAAGAATACTTACTTACCTCCCAAGGTTATTGAGAGGAAAGCACTTGGTAAATTGCAAAGTTCTATGTAAATGTGAGCTATTATTATCAATCTACATCAGATTACTTACTATTTCTAGAGTCTGAGGAGAGGTCACACCCAAAGCTAAAGTTACAAAAAGCCAGACCCCAATCCTGAGGAACTTAATATCCCAATTGGATATAAGTAGAATCAGCAAAGAACCCATGCTATTCAATAAGGTGTTTTTCATTTGTTACATCAGCTAAATGTTTCCAAATGTAAAAAAGAAAAGACCCTCTTGTTGCTATATTCCTACACTGAAGTGACTCCTGCAATTACAGGACTAGGGGAAAATATTTTAAGACAAGAACAAATCAGGTAAAACCTAATAAAGCCAAAAGGAAATTAGAAAAATAGAAGGTTATTTCCATAGAAGTTTAATCTTTTCAATGAAAACTGATCTTTATTATATGTCAGATCAACATTTTAGAGTTCTTTATATGAAGTTGCAAAAGTGAAAGCAATACATTTTAACCTATGCTAATTTAACTTTATTAGTGATGCCAAAATCCTCATTTACATTTTTCATAAAATCATGCAGAGATTTTTGCTGCTTTAGGGATAAAGCTAATAAACAAATACATAAATTAGTGTATTTTAATTAAATGTTATTCCATGAAGTAATATTGTATACCACTGTTTAATACAAAAACAACTTTCTTACTTAAAATCCAATGCAATATTAAAATATTAGAACTCATTAAAAATTAATTTAGAAAATGCTTTACCAATGTTCCAGTACTTTGAGTTCTGTTTCAGAGGGTTTATTTTGTTGTCATACAGATGATGTAATTAGCAAGCTCATGGCCAATGAGAACATTAGAAGGTATCTAAGGTTACTTTACATAATTGTGATGCCTGCCTTAGAAAAAATCACCACTTTAAAATATTTTAAAATACTAATAATGCTGCTGGTGTAGTGGTGCAGAGTTTCCTTTTAAAAAGCAAAGAGTTTGCCCATCATTAAAGAAGGCAGGGCTGAATTAATGACTTTAAATCCATTTTTAAATATTTGAAATATTATATTCATATTTGGGCTTGGAAATGCACTGTGCTCACAAAAGAATAAATGCATCTAATGTGATTTTATTATCAAGGTATGGCTTGAGGAGGAAGGTTGGGTACAAAAGACATTAGCAACCAGTTCAAACCACAAACTAATTGAAAATTTGCAAAAGCAGCAAGTGGATTTTAGAACATAACTGTAAGTTAAATGTCTAAGGCCAATAACTAATAATCTCCTAAAAAACAGAGTCCAAGTTTCCCCACCAAAAACAAATGCATAGCTCAAGAGGATCTAATAAGGTACATTTAGATTTGCCATCTCAACACTAGCTTCTCCTAATAAAACACAGGATGGGGTGGGTGTGGGGCAGACGGGGGTGGGGGTGGGGGGGGTTGGTAGAGGAGAGCATATAATAATACTATTTCTACAATTTCAAAATCTGGGTCCCAAAAAGACCCAAAAGAAAAATATGTATCATGGTCTAAAATGATTCTGACTCCTTCCTAACAACTCAGGCATGAAGTTTCTGATTTTCCTCAAATGACCTTGACAAAAGAACTAAAATTTTCACTCAAAAGAAAATTGCAGAATCTTATTGTCACATATTCATGAATTTAAAGCTGAAAAGGACCTAAGTACGGTCATCTAGTAGAAACCCCTCTTTTATAGATAAGAAAACTGTGACCTAGTAAGGTTAAGTGATTTGCCTGAAGTTACACAACTAGCAACTGAGGCAGGATGTGAACCCAGGTCTTCCTGACAAGTCCATTTTCCTAACCACAACACTATGCCAGTTCCCTTGCCTGCACATTTCCCTTAAGCACCTTATAAAAAAAAGATGCCTCTTTCAGAATCCCTATGTACTCACCTTTACATTTTTTGCTCCTTTAGAAGCAACCTGGATAATTCAATTCATTAGGCATTTATTATTTAGCATTTACTGTACAGATGGCATTATGTTAAGAAATTTTAGGAGAAGAGAAGAAAAGAGGAGAGGAGAGGAGAGGAGAAGAAAGGACAGGAGAGGAAAGAAGAAGACTGGAAAGAAGAGGACAGGAAAGAAAAGGATAGGAAATGAAAAGAAAAGAAAAGAATAATTTCCTGCTCTCAAGGAGCTTACATTTAACTAGGAATAATCCTACTAATCTAATACCTATCCTAGGTCATACAGTTTCAATCCCATGCAGCTGAACACTTGTTAGGTGAATTCTGACTTTTCATTACAATCAAATTACTCTAACAGCACAGAAGGTGGTAAAACAGTACAAGGACTCCCTTCGGCAGCAATGATTGAAATTCTGTATCTTTCTTTCATTCTGTTGAATTTCTTAGTAATTGAGAGACATGAAAGGGATGAGGAACAAAAGGACCTGAGGAAACACACAGAGTTGTTTTGTGTATATAAATGTGTGTTTTGAAAAGGTATATTCACGTATCAACCTTCTTGAAAGGATAATTGACTCTATATTTCTACTAAAACTATTTTACAGCATAACCCA
Organism: Gracilinanus agilis; assembly: GCF_016433145.1. Taxonomy (NCBI): domain Eukaryota; kingdom Metazoa; phylum Chordata; class Mammalia; order Didelphimorphia; family Didelphidae; genus Gracilinanus; species Gracilinanus agilis. Next base: position 381,769,750 of record NC_058131.1, on the reverse strand, counting down.
AGTTCTGTTGAGGCCATATGTTAAAGGCAGGAGGTATCTATTTCCAATATCGGTGTGATGTTCTCTAGAGTGCTATTGATTGTGCAGTGATGGGAAGCTATAGGACAAACCTACACTAATTAAGCAATAAGCCCAAAGACTACCTACCTTCAATACCGTTTGAAGGCACATTTAATTATTGCGTGGATGCAACAACATGGAGAAGAACATGCCATTTAGGTAAATGTATCAAAGCGTATTGACCAAATGACTGTGACTCCCTATTGGGTTTAATGTCTTTGGAGAATCAAAGAGAATAAGAAACAAATATTTCGAAGCAATTTGGAAAATGAATGTTACTTCATGGAGGGTCATGTGAACTATAACTGTGAACTGTATCTTTAGCTAAAATCCAAGACAGCCCTCTGATTTAGGCTAGGCACATTTCATAAGTATCTAAGAGTTGTTTCAGGACTTATTCTGGGAAAATTTTCTACTCCTGAAGCACTTATATATTATGTTTTAATTTTTATCTGAAGATATTTGGTTTCATTTTAGTTTGGAGTTGGTTTTTGGGGGTGGGGGGAGATGCTCAGTGACCAAAGTATCCCTCAATTGGAGAAAATAAAATAACTTCAAAATTTCCAAGAGAAATTCACAATTTCAACAGTGTGGATTTTCTTTCTACTGACACAGATCACTTCTCCTATGGCTCATATTCTGGTGAGAAGCCTCTCTGAACTAAAATGGGCTGGTCCTTAGTCCATCACCAAGCCTAAACACTTAAGTTTTTCATTCTCTTTAAGAAGAATTGCCAGACTCTGTACTTCACTGGCTTTCTCTTTGACACCATAGAATTATTATCTATGGAACCCAGATAACAACAATGACGAAAAGACATTAATACCATCATCAGGCATTTTCAAAGGAAAGCTTAGATTTAGTATTGGTTTCAAATCTCAGGAACTTTAGCAATTGTTCAGCCACACCTCAAATCTCAAACTTAACCCTCAAAAAGAAGAACACATTAGAAATTTACAGGAAGGCACACTATCGCAGCCCAAGTCCCATTTCCTGCCTACCTTCCATCAAATAAACAAAGATGGTACTACTGACCTATTGAGGAAACAACTAGTTATCTCCAGCATGGTAGTGGATAGAGATCTGGCTTTTCAGCATCAAGTCTTGCCTTTCATATATATTTTCTATATGATTCTGGGCAAGTCACCTCTTAGGGACTCCCAAGGAATTCTTTAAGACTGAAACAAGACTCTTTTAATAAAACTAAAATACTCCTGGATGTTTGCAAAAGAGTTGCCTCTCTGCCTTAGTGAAGGGAATTTCTTCTTGGGGAAAAATAAAGCTAAGCTTTTCCCTTAACAAAACAAAGCTTTATATTGGACCAATTCAAGGAATATCATTATGATAATTTTGCCAGTACCATGTCTTAACACCAGTTTTAATAACTACTTCTTTGTTCTCATAACAAGATTCCTTTCTTTTATTTTCAGCTTTCCATTTACATTACTGTAGTTACCATGTATACTATTTACTTGGCTCTACTTACTTTACTCTGCATCCGTTCATATATATCTTTCTATGCCTCTCTGTATTGATCACACACATCATTTCTTGCAACTCAGTCATATTCTATTACATTCGGTACCACAATTTGTTTAGCCATTCCCTAATTGATGAGCATATGCTTAGTTTCCAATTCTTAGCTATTACAAAAAGTGCTGTTATAAATATTTTGTGGTTTATGGAAGCCCAGTAATGGAGTCTCTGGTTCTAAAGTTATATATATTTTAGCTTCTATGTCTGCATAATTCCAAATTGCTTTCTAAAAAGGTGGTCCCATTTCACAGCTCCACCAACAATGTATTAGTCCCTATCTTTCCTCAACCCCTCCAACACTGACTTGCCAATTTTTGCCAATTTACAAAGTGTTTAGTGACACCTCTGGGTTATTTTGATTTGCAGGTCTCTTATTATCAGTTATTTGGTACATTCTTTCATACCGATTCGTTTCTTGCCTAATATTTCCCTTCTTCAACTTAAAGCCCTTAGGCAAAATGTATTCATTGTCATTAGTCATAGAAGTTTTACAGAAAACTTTCCCATTAACTACATATGAAGATGTGTTGCCTTGGTGCTATTCATAAGCAACTTAACCCTCTTTTTATCTTGGAAGTAATAATAATAACTAATATTTATGTAGTACTTAAAGGTATGAAAAACAATTTGTATATTATCTTTTGACTCATAAAACCTATCTGTGAGGTAGGTGCTATTATTATTTCTATTTTGGGGATGAGGAAACAGAGGTTATGAGAGATTATTAGTTGTCCAGGGATATACATAGGCACCAAGTCTCTATGAGGTATTCCTGAGTCCAGGTTCAGCATTCTGTCTACTTCATTACCCATTTGTCACTACACTACACAAATAGTGGAATTGTGATTGGCACCCCTGGAGATAGTACTAATACCAAAAATACAAGAAGTCTCTTGAGCATTGTCCCTGATTCTGCCTAATAAATAGGAATAATCACAACCACACAGGGTACTAGGAGAGGCTTTGAAGGTCTTTAGATGCACGTTAGATGTCCACTTCTCAAGAATGCTATACGGGGTCTTAGATTTGACCTGTCAGCCCTTTCAACTATCAGATTCTATGATTCTGGGAGTATGGATAATAGAAAATATGACTAGAATGGAATTCAAAGAAATTTAGTTTCTAGTACTGGTCATCTTAGATGAATTGCTTACCTTCTCTGGCTCCCTGCTTCCCCTTTTATAAGGAGATAGGGTTAGATTGTATGAGCTCTAAGGTCTCTTTCAGCTCCAATAGTCTATGGTTTATTAGATAGTAATTTCTTTTCTTCTTTTACCTAATTACACCCTGCTTCTCTCTCATAAAGTTTTGGATCCAAGTATACTCTCAGGATTTCGCTGATGCGATGCTTCCCAAATCATAGTCATCTGTGAAAGTCATTAACATGCTGTTTTCTCATTCTTCCAGATCAGCAATAAAGTTGTTTTTATTACTAGAGTGGCAGAGTCTAATGTCTACAGCCCTAGATAGGGCGTCCAAAGTTCCACTTTCTACTGTGGTTCCCCCTGGAGGAGGATAGAAGCAAGATTTGATTCCCAGATTGGGTCACCCGCCATGTTTTCAACCTACGTCAGACACTCTCCCTCCACCCAGTAGATGGAGGCATGAAACAAAGCATCCTTCCCATGGTGTATCCTGCAGGCCACGTCATTGTTTCTTAGGGTAGCACCCTTCACACAACACTTATACCCTTTCATCAATAACTTCCTGCACTAGGGATGGCGCATTAGCAGAGATATTCTGAGCAGTCATACTCTTCCCATCCAACATAGGTGGCCTGGGGTCAGTGGGATAAAGGCATGATAAATGCAGAGCCACAAGCCATGATGCCTCTCCCAAGCCCTGTCTCCTTCCCCAACTTAATTAAGAAACAATATGTTTCCTTTCTCTCTGCTTTTCCCTTTTATCGTCTTCCCTCCCTATCCCATGGAGCATTTTTAACCTTTACCTTCTATCTTAGAATCAATTACTATGTGTTGGTTCTAAGGCAGAAGAGTAGTAAGGGCTAGGCAATGGGGGTTAAGTGACTTGCCCAGGGTCACACAAATAGAAAGTGTCTGAGGCAGTTTTGAGCCCAGGACCTCCTGGCCTGGCTTTCAATCCCCTGAGCCACCCAGCTGCATCCTGTACCATGGAGTATTGAGAGGGGAGAATGGTAGGAGAATAGATTGTGGGGTAGAAGGGAGGCCACAATAGAGAGATCTCTCTCTTCTTCACATAGAAACCAATAGATCTGAATGCTGATGCTTGTTTGAGGCAAAACTAGAATTGAAAACTCTTTCAGGCCTAAAAAAAATCATTCATCTCTACCTACCCCTAACTCCCTGACCACCACTATAAATGGTAGAATTGGGTTAGACTTACTGAAATGTCCCTAGAGGGAGGACAAAAAGCACAAAATGCCAAAATGTATGCTATTTCAACTACTCTCTTTTCCTTGGATATCCCAAATATATCTTTTTTCAGCTTAATAAACATACTTCCCTCAAGGGCCCAGTTACCCCCCAAACTCAGAGATCTTGGGGAAAGACTGATTGGTTAATTAGGTAGCAAAAAACATTTTTGCAGAGCACTACACTAATAATGTTTCCTTGTGTTTAGACAGCACTTCTGACTTTTTTAAAGTGCTTCCAACAACTCCAATCTAATTTTATCTTCAAATAACTCTATAAAGGAGATAGAAGAACAGTACACTTTTCTGTATGACAGATGAAAAAAACAGGAGCACAGAGATATTCAATGACTTGAGCATAGTAACACAGCTTATTAGGGGCAAACTAGGTTTTCTCAACCTTGGGAAAGTAGAAAGAACACTAGTTGTGAAGTCAAAGAGTCTTAAGATTAAATTTTTCCTCCAATGCTAATTCCCTGGGTAACTGAAGCCCCAAAATCTACTGGTATGGAGTACCGATCTCCCCTCATTAATGGAGATCAGTACCCCAGGCCTTCAGGAGGAGCCAAACCAGATAGAATTGGTAAAAATCAAAGAAAGGAGAGATCTCTTTAATTCTATCTTGTCCCCAACAGAGGCATGGGGCACTGACCTCCACCAATGAGAAAAAAGTCCTAAACCATTGGGTTTGGGTGTTCAGGTAACACCTTATGTCCTTGGGCAAGTCACTTACTTTCCTTGGTTTGAGGCTGGACTAGATGACCTTGGACATCTTACCCAGTTCTAAATCTATGATTCTTCATATTGTTCCAAACCTTGGGGCTGAGGGCCAGGGAATAGAAATAAGCATAATAAAAATATCTCTACAGCACTTTAAAATGTACAATGCATTAATATTAGCCTAATTCAGGCAACAAGCCAGTGAGGTAAGTAGGGTAGCAACTAGCTCCATTTTATAGATGAAGACTAGAGCAAGGTCACAACTATTAAATAGTGAAGCTTGGATTTGAACCTAAGCCTTCTGATACAAAGCCAATATGATTTCAACTATGCCCTTCAATTTTTCATGTAGATAGAATAACAATAAAGAAAGACATGAATTCATATTAGCTAGTTATAGGCCTAAATGCTAGGATAGAGGGTAAAAGAGTGATATTGGAAAGAGAAACAGTGAAATAAGAAGAGAAAGAACTGAAAAAAGCAAGACATAGTTTTATATAGATATCAATAGAAATATATATATGTGTGTGTGTGTGTGTGTGTGTGTGAGTATATATGTATATATAGTCAAATGATGCCTTCTCTAGTTTGAGGAAGGGAGGAGGGTACCTGGAAACTTTAATGTAACAAATAAAGAAAGAAATAAAAAAGAAAGGTTCCAGAAGAGGCAGTATGCTGGGAAGACCAGGAAAGGCTTCCTAGAGATGGTGGCATCTGTACTGAGCTTTTGAAGGAAGCTTGATATTCTAAGAGGTGACGATAAGGGGCTATATTCCATGACTAGAAGGCATGTTCTTCCACCTTGAATCAATTTGGCAACCCAAAGGGGAAAAGTACAGAGAAAATTCCCAAGAGGTGAAATATTTCTTTACACTAAAGGTTTGTTAGTGGACCTAGCCTCTGATCAGTCTGTCTGATGTAGGAGATGTTGAGTGGATAGATTGGAGTAGCTGGTTTTATTGTGTATTTCTTTAGGGCTGCTGTTCCATACTGGTGTAAGGCACTGAAGTTTTAAATAGTCCCCCATTGTTCTTTGGAGATCTGGTTGAGAGAATATATCAATAGTAATATAAATGTAGAGCAGGAACACACACCCCAGAAAAGCTGGACTAGGGCAACAAAAGAGAAATATACTTTGTCCCCTTCTGGCTTAGGAACAAGAAATAAAGAAGAGGTGGGGGAAAGGCATTTGGGGTTCATTTTTCTCCATCCCTGCCCCCAGGTTGTCTAGTGAATCCAGGCTTAGACTCAGTTCCAACATAGAATCCCTTGGCAGGTGATTGTCTTCCCTACACCCCTGATCTAACAACAGAGAATTATGCCTTTGAGGGATGGAGAGGGACATAGAAAAGTGTCCTAGTATTGGTAAAAGAAGAGCTTCTTTGTATTAAAGCAATGTCCAGTGAGATGCACTACCTCCCTAATGGGAACCCACTCCAAGGCCATCTCCAATCACATTCCCACCTCATATCCCATTAGACAGCTCAGATAATGTCAGTTGAGTAGCTGCGGGTAGCAGCACTCTTTCTTCCCTATGTTAGAAGGAAGAAGAGAAAAGAAAAGGAAGAGAAAGGAGACATGGCTAGGTTTCTGTGTGCTTATAGGTTTATGTGAGCTTCCTCTTCAGTCTGTAGTTCAGAGGTCAGGCTACCTATTTAGAATAATATGTACAATTAAATCTGAATGTGAGTGACTTAGATCTTAATTTTAGGATGTCACTCCAGCACAAAATCAGTGGATTCATCTTATGAGACTGGAGAGCAGCCAAAAACCTCTCCACGTCAAACAACTGATACAAATGGTTATGAGGATCTTGGCAAACGTCAAGCAAATGCTTAGTAGCAATGCTCTTCATAATCCACCACCAATTAAAACCAAACACAAATGGGCTTCTATGATCAACACAGCTGTTCAAGGGTAGAAACTGGCCACAGCAGACCAAATCCCCCAAAATGACAATTACATACTTCCTACTCACAATGAACACCTTAACAACCTGAATTGACTCCCACAAAAGCACAATGAATTCATCCATCTAGTTAATAAAATACAAAGAGCCTTCTCCTTGGACTACACTATATAAGTCTATATAGTCAAGTCCAAGTCTACTTTCTATATAGCATTGAAAGATACACAGAGAACATGTCCTATACAACCAACTTCTAGGGAAAGGCTTTTCAAGACTCTTTATTGAGGGATCTGGGAAGGTTTCTGCCTAGGACTCAAGCTGACAGATTTTATTATAATCAGTAAAATGATGACAAGGCTGGTCATTACACCCAAAAAATACCCAACATGGAAATGGGTTGTCCTTGAACTAATGGCTCCAAGAGAGTTATCCTGGAGAGCTTTAAAAAAAAGTCTTTTATATTTTGATAGCATGATATGATGGGAAAGACACACTGTACTGGAAAATAGGAGGCCTAGGTCTAATCTTGGTTCTGCCATTACTTAACTGTGTAACTTTCAGAAAATCACTTCCCACCCCCATGGTCTAGAGCAATGGTTCCCAAACTTTTTTGGCCTACCACCCCCTTTCCAGAAAAAATATTACTTAGTGCCCCCTGGAAATTATGAAATTATTTATTGAACTCAGAATAGAATGTAATACAAAAAAAGTGTGGCCATCACCACCTCCCCTGGATCGCTGAAGCACCCACCAGGGGGCAGTAGCATCCACTTTGGGAATCACTAGTCTAGACCTTAGATTCTTCTGTAAAATGAATGAGTTGGGTTGGATGGTCCCTCAAGTCCTTTCAAGCTCTAAGGTTCCATGATTTATAATAGAACTATCACCAAAGTTGTAGGTACAGAAGAAAGAGCAAAGAGCTGGAAATCTATATTTGTTCTGGATCCAGGTTTACCCAGAATAATATAAATGTGGCAAGCCATTTTTTGAAATTTCCATGCTTTGCTTTACTCATAATCTATATATGGATAATGCCAGCTTCCTTTGCCACATCAATTAATTGGAAAAAATATTCAATACATGTTTATCAAGTATTGGCTTTATGCAAGGTATCCTAGGATGTAAAATCAAAAATAAAACAGTCCCTGCCTTCAAGTAGCTTCTATTCTACTAGGTGGACATATGTAAACAGATAAGTCAATAGAAAGTAGTATGACAGAGACAGAGACAAAGAAGCAGAGACACACAGAGAAACACCATAAATGGGAGAAACAGGGAAAGCCTCCTATAAATGGTGGCACTTGAGCTGAGATGAATCAGAGAGTAATAGGGCACTATATTCCAGGATAAAAGAAGAACTGTTGCAAAGGAATAGAAGTAAGAGATAGAAGGTCAAGTTCAGGGAGAAGCTAATAATAGGTCAGTATGGCCAAAACATAGAATAAATGAAAGAAAGAAGAAAGAAGAAGTAAATAGGGAAAATTCATTGAGAAAAAAATGGTGGAGGAAGTTAAAACCAAGTTGAGGAGTATTCATTTTATCCTTGAGATTACAGAACCATTGAAAAATTTCTGAGTAATGGAATAGAATGGCTAGACCTATGTCTTAGGAATATAAATGTAGCAGCTGTTTAGAGGATAGATGATAGAGGAAACAGAGAGGCAGCAGAGAGAACAATTAGGAGGTAATTTCAACAGTCCCAGTAAGAGGTGATGCAGGTGAAAGTACTTATAAAAGTTTTATAAGCTCTCTCCAAATGTAAGATGTTCATGATATAAAACTAGGTGTGGCAAGTAGTCCTTCCAAATGCTATAATCCAATCAAACAGTCTACTTGCAGTTCTAGGAACTCAACACTCCATCTCTTTCCATGCCTTTGCAGTGGCTACTCCCCTACACACACATACTCCATGGTCAAATGCACATGCCTCCTCACCTTCACCTCTAAAAATCTTCCACCTCCATCAAGCCTTAGCCTAAATACCACTTCCTGAGAAGTTTTTTCTAATCTGCTCTTCTCCTTACCCTATCCCTCTTGTTACTTGTGACTATTCTTTTCTTCTGTGTATCTTTTATTTATTTAGGATCAAACAATAGACTCACAGATTTAGAGACGTAAGGGAGGTCAGAGGCTCTCAAATCTGACCCTCTCAATTCTACAGATTAGAAAACTAAGGCCCAGAGAGAATAAATAATTTGTCCATATAATAAGTAGGAAAAATAGGATTCAAAGTCAAAGTTCTTTGTCTCCACTTTCAGGAACCTTTCTATAACATCATGTTGCCTCTGCCTACCTATACACTGCACCCAATAATTATCTATGGACATGTTGTATGTCACCCTCATCTCCAGTAGAATAAAGGTTTCTCGAGAGAAGAAACTATTTTGTTAGCTTTTGTATATTCCCCAAACCTAATACAATGCCTTACACATTTGTTGTTGTTGAATCATTTTTTTCACTCGTGTCTGAATCGTCGTGACCTCTTTTGGGTTATTTTTTTTTTTAAGCAAAGAACCTGGAATGAGATGTCATTTCCTAACTCCAACTCATTTTACAGATTAAGAAACTAAGGCAAATAGGGTTAAGTAACTTGCTGGGGGTTACACAGCTAGAAGTGCCTATGGCTGGATTTTAACTCAGGAAAAGGAGTCTTCCTGACTCCAGACTTGGCAATCTTTCCACTGCTCCACCTAGTTGCCCCTTAATACATGTTAATTAAATAACATAGACTTGGAAATCTGCCCAACTTTGGTAAAGGAGAAAGACCTACCCTAGATACTTTATTTTCTCCTATGTTCTCACTGCTATCAAGAAAAAATGGCTGAGTGAAATTTATATGAATATTTGCTACCTCCTTCTACACAGTCCTTTCATAGGCTTTGTGTAACTAATAAAAAAAGAGTAATGGGTATGAGTATTCTGCTGCTTATTATCTGCATAATCCTGAACAAATCATTTAAATGGCCTCAGTTTCCCCAACGAGAGGATTTGATTAGATGATGTTCAATGTCTTCCAATTCTGTCATCCTATGAACTCCATAAGAAAACCTCTGCTTAGCTAATAGATGGTTGATATATAGGGCCCATTCTCACTCAAAATCAATTAATATCCCTTGTAATCTTTATACTTACATTAAGGATATTCTTTAAGGAAAAAAAACAGAGCTTCTGATAAAAAAAAAAAAGAAAATTTCTGTTCTGAATGAGAAAAGTAAAATGACAGGCTTCTTTTTTAAATTAAAAAAAATCTAATATTTAACAAAAATGTGACATGGGTATATAAGAGATGCCTTTCTAGAGATATTCCATTAAAAATACTATCAGGAATTTTATCACTACTTCTTGACAAAACAGTATTTCAAGAAAAGGAAAAAAACAATTGTTTTGTTGTCAAGAAAATATATCTAGCATAAAATGTTAATATTGCCAAGAGATGACAGTATTTGGCAGCACCCAAAAATGTTTGTCATTTTAAAAGTATGTATGCTAAGACAGAAAATAAACTACTCAACATTTTAGTCACTTTGGGTGATTAAGGCAAGTCATTAGGTTTTAGTTTAAAATACTCTTTGAAGGAAAGTCTTCACTAAACTGGCTGTTTTTCTTTCCTCCAGAATTTAAGATTTAAATAGTTTTCCCTTTTTAAAGCTATTGCAAGTGCTATCTTTTGAGTTTGGGCATATTAACATGATGCAGAAGTTGATATAACACAATGCTTTCAAAATACATTTCTTAAAGAATTGGAAATATTTGCAAATTTTAACTTATTCCTGAAATGAACCAAGATTTCTAAACTGTTTCCTTCTCTGAGACCTCAGAAAATGCCGAAAATGAGCAGAAACATGTATGATTTCATTGAGTTCATGCAGAAGCAAAAACCGACAGACTTCGAATGGATTTTATCACTGTGGGTCAACTTCATTTATTGAAATTTGACAAAATATATGCCATTTCAGAGCTCTTTACAAACATGGGTCTGTAGAGAAGTTAAAAGTAAATTTGAATCCATTTCTCTTCCCTTCTTATAAAGACATTGATGTGTTTTTTCTGACATGCCTCATGAACTCAGTCAATCACAAGTCTTTCTTAATGGAAACCACATGTCTGCCCAGAACTGTGTAATTACAATGCTAGGATTCTTGGCACTGCCAGGAAAAGGGGCATTGTCAAACCAATTAAAGTTTATTTACTTACATACCATTTCTGGATCAGAATGTTCTTTCTTTTATGCTGATGCTAAGAAAATATATATCTCATCAAGTTGTTGTAATTGTTTTCTTTGGACAGATTTACGTTTCCTACCAATTATATTCCTAGTTTTCAGTTACTCTGCATGTAACTAAAAATTTCTTTAAAAAGACATCTGGGAACAACATCATGAGATGTTCTGTAAATAAGGCTTTGTACATTTCGCACCAAAATTACCATGCTTGTCTATTTTGCAGCTGAAATGAAACTTTATAAGCTTTATCTCCACTAAGGGGTGTGTGTGAGTGCTGTTTTCCTTTAGACTTGTTAGTGATGGAGCAAGACCTATGAGGATGTGATTGGTTGAGTTCTAGCTCTGCCACTATCTCAGTCAATAACCTCAGAAACAGCACTTAAAACCTCTATGTTTCAATGAGATGAAAATGCAGCTCAAACATTTAACAACAATCGGGAAAAACTGTGCTCGAATGAAAAGGGCACTAGTCTAGGAGTGGGGGAATCCAAGTTCTGTACTAATTTGAGCAATTTATTTAACCTCTTCCTGAGTTTCACTTTCTCCCCCTATAAAAGAGATTGAAAATTCCATCAGCTATCTCACAGGGTAGTTTTGAGGATCAAATTGCCTCATAGACATCAAAGCAAATGTACAGTATTACTCTTATTATCATTAGCAGCAGCAGCAGCAGCCCCTTCTGGCTGAGCAGAATGTAACCAGTCACCATCCATAATATCCATGGAATAAAAGACACCTGTAAAAATCACTTGGTGATCACACAAAAAGAATCACAGAATGTCAGAGGTGAAAGGGAATTCAGAGACCAATGAGTCCAGCCCTTCACACGATTGGGAGATGGATTTTATCTACAACCTTCCAGACCCCTGGTTCTATATAGCCTCTGCTTAAACATCTCCTCCAGTGAATTCTTTACTTCACAAGGATGTCCATGCCAAAAGAGTGAAACCAGAATCTGCCTTTCTGTCTTCTACCCATTAGATCTATTTCTGTCTTCTGGAGTTACAAAGAACAAGTCTACTCCTTCTTTCACAGAACATTCCAAGATATTTCATGGCAGCTTTCAAGGATGAATCAGAAATCTTTTCTACCCATACTCATGCATCATTCTCCTTAGGTCAGTCTAATCTTCCAATTAGGGGGAGTACTTACTCAAAACCAGTGGTGGGTTCCAGGTTGGGAACTTTCTGCATAACAGAATATAAGGTTTCAATTCAGAGGTTTACACAAGCCTGCTAGGAGTCTAATCCCTTAGCGCAACACATTAAATATCCTCCTGAATGCCTTCAGCAAAGAGATACACAAAAAGGAACCCCAATAACACAAAGACATTAGGATAAAATTATGCTTATAATTCCTTGCTTTCTCCAAAACCAATTTATTGATCATATTCTAGTCTATGTAACTCCTGGTTACTGGAGTGTGTGTGTGTGTGTGTGTGTATGTGTGTGTGTGTGTGTGTGTAGAACTTTGGCAAAAACCAGCAACTGGCAAGCATCAGTGTCAATAAAAAATTAAAAGGACATATATACACATATATGACATATGTGCACCCTATATAAATCATATAAATATATATCACTTTGAGATTTAGAAAACATTTTCCTTGCAGAAATCTCATGAAATATTTTCATTGTGAAATAAGGAAAATAAGGTTCTAAGATACTGATAAATTTATCTGTGATCACATAGTTACAAAGAGTCTGAGACAGGATTTGAACTAAGCTCTTCTAAATCCAAGGTCAGCATTCTAGCCACTACATGCTTCTCTATGAGGCATCCCAAGCTATCGATATACCCTGAGTGCCATGAAAAAAAATGAAACTGTACCATATCATTATTATCTATTCACTGGACTTAGTGCTAATAAAACCAAAGAGATAGACAAGACATACATATACCCACTCTTTGAGGCCTTCTGATTTCAATACCGGCTACTTCCAGTAACTGACTTTTTGATGGTAGTCAGATCATATCCTTCTGCAGACCAGTTTTCAAAGTGTAAGAGTTGTATTGTGTCTCTTATAAAGATATTGTGAGAGTCAAATGAGATAATGTATGGATATGTGTGTGAAGTTCTAGATAAATATGAATTATTGTTTTACTGTTTGCAGAGTATCAAAATCTCCAATTTTTACATCACTTTACTAATAAAGAAATGACTGCCCTTATACCAGCTTTAAGTATAGTATTTGAAGAGATGTGTCACCTGAAACTCACTTATCTGTCAAATAGGATCTCCCTCCCTCTCCCTCTATTTCAATAACCAGTTTTAGCACATTCTGATTTTTAAAAATTTCATTTCCCTGAATCTTTTTGAAAAATCATAAGACAAAGATCCCTTAAAGTCTCTTAGACTAATGGGAAAAAAGGCAAATTATAGACTACATCTGCGTTATTGGTTCCCTGGTTTAGTTAGCAATATATTTACTCACAGAGTGCATCTATACAGCTAGGTGCTGATTATTACAAATAACAAATCCCCTGAATTGGTCACACATATTCAAAATTATACAATTTGAAAGTTATGATTATGTAAAATATGATCATTTGTTCTAGCCGAATGGAAATCAGCAGTGTGACTTCAAATAATATAACCACTATGGGGGATTCATTATTCTCACTAATTGGGACTTGGCTGTATAATCATAGGTTCATGTGCTGTACATAAGCCTGTGTTTACATGCCTATATATATGCTCATATATGTACATATACATAGAGGTGTATACATATGTACATGTGTGCCTATATAGATTATGGTAAAATGATGGATGGATACATGGATAAATGAATGGAGGGAGGGAGGATAGATAGGTGGACAGATAGATAGATAGATGATAGATACATTTTCACATATCTCCAAATTAGTATAAGGCATTCAAAGTGAGGAAGATCCCCTTCCTAATGTAGATCAGCAGTTGTTCTACAACTTAGTCTTAGAAAACTGCCTGGAACCCGAGAGTATGTGACTTGCTACTGGTCACATAGTCTTTATACATATACACAAAGATTAAATATAGATTATATAGTAATTATATAGTTTCAAAATCTACATCTAGTGGAAGACTATATGCACATGTTTGTGTATACCTGTGTGTGTGTGTATACACATTGCATATGTACACACATATACATACTGACTGAGGATGAAGTGATTTCTCCCTCTTTATATTTCTCAACACACTCTGCCTGGACTTCCCATTTGCACTTACCTTATTGTCACTTACACCATATATTTGGGTACTTGTCTTTTTACTACAGTTACGTTATAAGCTCCTAGAGATCAGAGACTGCCTTATACAGTTTCTTTATCCTACCCTCCGCCACCCCAATGCTTTGCACAGAATGTAGTAAAGCACTTAGTGTAATGTCTGGTAGATTGAGTTGAAAATAACTAAATGATTCTGAATTGAATTTCATAGTATTTTCCCTGCACAAAACTTTGGAGTTGGCTGAGTTCAGAATCAGGGTCCCTTTATGTTCCATTGGATGTTGTTGTTCTTCTTGTCACCCTTCCCCAGCCCAGGTTCTCAGAACTCTCATTCTATCCGTAGCCACCACATTCCTATAGTTCCTTACAAACTAGATCTCTCCTCACTCTATCTAAATTCATTAAAATAGGCTCAATTTAGGATGACTTTCTGAGAATAGAGAGAGGAAGAGATGCTGGGAGAAATTTAGATGACATAAAAACAAAAGATATCAATTTTAAATTTTAGTTTTTTAAAAGTGACCCTTTATATAGTTCCAAATAGTGGATAGAGAGCCTGCTTAGACCTAGATTTAAGTTCCAACTCTAAAATATATTTGTTGCATGACCCTGAGCAAGTCACTAACTTCTTAATGCTCTAAGCACTATGATGTAAAAAGAAGGTATTGACTTGTTTTGATAGATTATCTTACCTGGAAGATCTCCATATTAATGAAATAGAAATAGTATTAAATCCAGTCCCTATTCCTATATAGTTCCATAATTTTAGGCAACACATGATCATAGTTTAGTGGGTTGCCATTAGCAGGTAGAATATTTGCATTTAAGTGGGGTTTTCTTCAGATCATACTTTCAAGTTGAAGAAGTGACTAATGGTGGGAACTCCAGACACCTGTCTGAAAAGTATAAGCAGATATTTTGGGGGTAAGGGGAATTTTTTCAATACTCCTCAAATCACAAAGCCCAGGCAATGCCCTATTCAACCTATAATAAAAGCTAGTCCTTTATTTATGATATAGCAGCCCAAGACCATGAAGTAAGGCAAGTGATCTCAAGATTGGTCAGATTGCATTTGGGAAGACAAGCAAAGCAGTTTTGTTATATGACACATGCAATCCATCTGAACTATGTTTGTTTACAGACATGCTGAATTTCCACAGTGTACTGATGGTCAAGTGCAGGTCAGCGAAGAGGATACAATCTCAGGAGCTCGATTTTGCTCATGAGTGTCTAGACTTCAAGATAAATGGCCAAAACAGAGTCTCCCTCTCAAATCCCACTTTTATTTGCTAATGACATCATAGTCTTTGGGAGCAATACACAGTATTACACTTTTTCTCAAATTCATTCCAGCTACTTCCTTCCCTTTAATTGATGTTTCTAATTTGTGGAAGCTTTCTGATTGGAAATAACTTTAGGGATTTTTTTTGCTATTTTTCTGAAAAGCATTTGTTATTAGATGTTTGGATAACTAATTATTTTCTGAATAAAGATATCCAGAGAATAATTGGCAAGCACATAATTCCTTAATAGGCTTTCTTGACAAATGAGTAGTAGTTTTGCTATATTTTTCTCATTCCATGAGGCACTTTAATTAGCTCTTATACTTTTATACTGTTGAAGACTACACAGGAAGACAATTGTTTAGAAAATTATTTTCAATTTGGAGAATTATGATATTCATTTTTTGCCTCATAGAAATGTTTTAAATGTGCTGTTGCTCAAGAATAAATTAGATTGTTAATTTTTTTTTAAATCATGTTTAGGGGCAGCTAAATAGCTCAGGTGATAGTCAGGCCTAGAGACAGGAAGTCCTGGGTTCAAATCTAGCCTCAGATACTTTCTATCTGTGTGACCCTGGGCAAGTCACTTATCTCAATTGCTTAGCCCATAACACTCTTCTGTCTTAGAGCTGATACTTAGTATCGATTCTAAGACAGAAGGTAAGGGGAAGGAAGGAAGGAAGGAAGGAAGGAAGGAAGGAAGGAAGGAAGGAAGGGAGGGAGGAAGGAAGGAAGGAAGAAAGGGAGGGAGGAAGGGAGGGAGGGAAGAAGGAAGAATGAACTTTAGAGATATAAATATTTGGTGATGAGGAGCAAAGTATATCTTATACTATTTCAAGAATGATCTAGGGAAAATATATGGTAGAGTAGAAAGAATTTTAGCTTTGTAGTTAGGAAATCAAGATTTAAGGTTTGGCTCTGTCTCATCCACAAACTACATTACCTAGAGCAAATCATTTAATCGTCTCTGAGACTTCGTTTTCCTCATCTGCAAAATGGAAATAACACTTGAACAATTCTTAAATCACCAAAGTGTTAGGAGGCAAGTACTTTGTAATTTGTAAGCACTATATAGATGGAAGCACTGATTATTATTGTACAAACAATTACTCATCTGCTTTTCTCGCAAGTGGAACCCTTTATTGACTGTCATTACCTCTATGGGACTATAATATTGGTATTCAAAGTTATAATCTAGTAGTCCCTTCTAATTAAAAAAGAAATATTAAGGTGAATATTGCTTTTGTGTTTTAGTATTTCACCTTATAAAAACTTTTTGAAAAGTGACAATTTACATAATACAATTGAAAATTAGTCAATCAACAAACATTGGGGAAAAATATCTTCTGTCTTAAAATCAATACTAAGTATCCGTTAAAACACAGAAGAGCAATAAAGGCTAGGCAACTAGGGTTAAGTGGCTTGCTCAAGGTCACATAGCTAGAAAGTGTCTGAGGTCATATTTGAACTCAGGACCTCTGGTCTTCAGGCCTGGCTCTCTATCAACTGAGCCACCTAGCCAATTCTCAACAAACATTTATTAAGGGCTTGCAAAATTCCAGATATGCACTGTGCTAAGTTCTGAGTCAACAGAGAACAGTGGACATAAGATCTATTTTGGAATCAAGAAGACCTTGGTTTCAAAGTTATACCTCTGATATGGCCATGAAAAAGTCATTTATTCCCCAGGAAAATCTTTAAGATTATAAATTGCAGAAAAGCTGCTCACCTACATTGGTGAAAGCAATTTCCATACTGGAATTCTCTATGCTGATAAAATCATAGGTCTTAATTAAAAATAAAAATAACTTCCTATTGATCAAAACAGTTGATTAACAAGAACATCCCATTCCCAATCCACATTGTACAATAGATCATACCAAAAACTTCTAAAAAAAACCCCCAATACTTCAAAACATTGGAATCTGACATTTCTCTGTCACTGAAACTTCAAAGGCTCAGCCCAAATACTACGCATCTCAAATTGCAGTGAGTGAACCTCATGGACACACAGGAAAGCTTATGCATTTCATGGTCTCTTTGAAAGAAAGGAAATTCACAGCCAAACCGTAAGGGATAGGACAAAAACACGCTGATTACTTTTACCCAGAAACACGACCGTGAGTCTCATATGCATTCTAGTCTTGCAACACAATCTATAACTAGTTATTCTGATCTAGCAAGAAAAAATATATGGTTGATAAGACTCCTAATTATGAAAACACACTTTGAATGAAACATGCTTTATGTTATACTGATTATCTAATTATATATTTCAGTCATATCAAAATATTTTTTCAATTTCCAACAAGATGCTCTGATTTGAGAGTGCTCACTCCAAAAGTTGGGATTTTTGAACTATATGTTCAATGTATACTTCCCAAATCCTTATTTTACTTTGAATGGGCCCCTCCTCAAGCTTGAGAAGAAACATGAGCTGTTTTCATCTAAAGGAAATGTATTTACAGTGTTATTCATGAGGAACTGATGTTTTTGATTCTTGATGTGGGAGTGTGTTACAAACTCCCAAATGAATTAGATCCAATCCAAGGAACTGGTCCCTGAGATTAGAAGTAAATACACAGCTAAGAAGTTCTAGTGTTGAAATCGTCACGGTGAAAACAAAGCCTCAATGGTCAGAACTATTTCATGATTTTTTACCGATTTCTACATTTTTTTTTCATTTGGAGGAGAGTATTTTAATAAGAAAAAACATACTTTCTAGTCATAAATCTTTCTCAGCCCTGTTCAGTACAGATATAAGAATATCTACACAGTTCATGTTTATTTTTATTGACAACTTTTAACTTGCCTTGTTCTTTTTTGCTCTCCCTTTGAAAATGGTTTTTTAGAGTATAGTAGAGAGAGGAAGTGCTTTTGGGGTAGCCTTTTTCCAGAATCAGAACCTAAAGTCCCTTGACCTTGTGGGATATATAACTCACATAACAATCATCCTTCATCATTGTCTCTAACACTGAATCCAAAAAGACACTGCATTCTGAGTCTCCTCTTCCCAAAAGGGAGGAGGATATGATGCTGTTGGTGGTGATATTAGCCAGTGGTGGGCAGAAAATTATTTCATTTCCTAAGGTCACAGACTCCATTTCCATTATGAATCAGCAGATAAAGTAGATTGGCTATGGGAGGAACAGAGGAAGGGCAAAAAATGTATGCATGCATGTGGATGTTCAGGTGTCTGCTTATAAAATAAATCAATCACATCCATCATGTTTTTATAAGTATTTCAAGGCTTAAACAATATACTTTTACCAGATCTTAGAAATTTTTTTATCAGGAACCTGGTGAAGAAGGGCAGAATATAGTTTCCTAGGAAGCAGGGGAAGATGAATATAATATTTTTTTCCTTCTACTTTTTAACTATTACATTTGCCAGTTGTGCCCTACATGGGATAAATACTCAAACTGTGAAAAATTATCATGCCTCAACTTTTTCCTATTATTTTTTCCATAATTCAAAAATATAAGATGCTTTCCACTGGCTAATTTTATGACTCTTCTTTCTATTCCTGTTCCAGGGCAACAAGAATTTTGCCAACTAAAAAGTGCTATAAACAGCCATGCCCTAGCTGAAAAAAGCAATATGCCGTCAGCCTGACATATACCTCGCTTTTCCGCTCATTGTCAGCACTGTGATTGATGGTGTAGTTCATTAATGTGGGACGATTGTCAGCTTTTCCTGAATAAATATAAAAAGAAACAAAGAAATCCCCACCCTTTTCAAGCCAGAGTGAATTATTTCCTACTTTCCCGTCTTAGTTTTAAGCATCAACAGTGCATTTTTCTCTACATAAATAATAAATCTCAACTTTAATGGTAAGAATTTTAGCTTGGGTTCAAGACTCAAACTTTTTTTTATATGTAAAATAATGGTAAGTAAAGCAATAGAATGTTACTTCAAAGGAGAAAGCAATTTTGGCACCTAAATGCTATTTACTTCAAAGCAATCCTTCATGTTTGTTTATAAAGTACGTAAAAGCAAGAAATAATCACTTTTAGAAAGTTGTAAAGTAGAAATGGTTTGTCATTTGCCAAACTGCATATAACCGGGATCACAAATAAGAAAAGCAATAGAAGAGATAGATGTTATGGACACTAATTCACAGTTGAATGGGACAGATAAAAGGAAGCATGGTAGAAATAACAAACAAAGGCTTTCTATTACTCTCTACCCATGATGATTATTAGGAATATTTTCATAATAGATACAGGAGAATCAGTTAAGTAAAAGGAACCTACGACACTTACATGTTAGTTACCTTGTTGTAACATTTGCCATTTTTATGACATATAGTTAACCACATGACTTTTGCCTCTTCTGGCATCCTTATCTTTCTGCCTGATTGGAATCTTTATAATCAGGTCGTTGCTTACCCTGTTAGACACAGGGTCAATACCCACCATTACACACACCTTACATTTGGCTTGGTGTGTGAAAAAACCATAACTGAAATAAACACGTCCTCATACATATGGTGGCGATTCACGGGTTGATGCACGGGCAGCATTGCATTCTGGGCAATCTATTCCTATGCATATTTTCTTGGGTGGCAATGTGCTAATGACAATAATAATTTATTCTCAAGATGTGCTAAATTCATTGCATTGGATTGTGATGTATTTTGAATGCCATTGGAAGAACAGGAAACGAAAAACTGTAGAAAAAACTGGCATTGTGCCACCAACTGAAGATCCAATCTGACTGTAATAGAAGGTGATTATTGAGGACTAGCAGGCAGACAATGGATGGTTTCCTCTTAAAATGACAGCTCAGCTGAGTATCAACCATCTTCCTACAGCAAAAATGTATAAGTTTTTATGATAGCCTAATTCCTAATATTGTGGGAAATATATTTCAAAACTGTGAACTCACTCTCAATGCGATATAAGAGTTAAGGGTCTCTGTTAAGGCAAATAATACATAGCATGCTTTAAAATGCTTTTCAAAGTGCTTTCATATATATTGTCTCATTTGATCATTATATTCACCTTTTTAGTAGGACAGATACTGTCATACCCATTATACAGATGAGGAAACAAATGCCCAAAGGGATTAATTCACTTATCCAAGGGCGAATAGCTAGTAAGTCTTAGAACTAGAATCTTGGTCTCCTTGTGTGTATTCTTTCCAATATACCATTATCCCTCTAACAAACCATTTTCTGTTTCCTGATTTTGAAAAATTAGAAAGGAGACTTTTTGTTTGCTTATTTTTTCCACAACGTTTCTATTTGGAATACCTGAAATATCCTCTAATAAATACAAAATTAGAATGCTTAATACCTCATTTTTTAAAATCTTACTCCCATCTCTATACACAGACGATATACACAATGTAAGTAGCATTGAATATATATTAAAAATACAAACATATCAGAGTGTGTGTGTGTGTGTGTGTGTGTGTGTGTGTGTGTGTGTGTTTCCAATCACTGCAGTTGTTAAGGCCCTTAGTTTCCCAGTGTGAGTGGCCAGAGAAGTTTGACAGAGATTTTGCAAAGCTGTTTAAAATCAATGGCAGAACCCCAGACCCATCTGAAACTCTTTCAGAAAGTAGCCTGCCGAGAAAATTGCCTTTTCGCTTACTGCATTATATCCGCCTATGCTTCTTAAATAGTCACAGCAACACTTTCAGAATGTCATGGAATAATATAAATCAGTTGTGGGAAATACAGGGTTTTAAAAGAGGGAAAAGTGGCATCCTACAAACTCCAGGCCTTATATGTCACAGTGACCTAGAGTCTAACAAGACTGGCTCGCCAGGGCCTCAGAGTAAATTAATATAGACACATCCTCTGGATTCTGTCAGGACCAAGCCCTGACATTCAGCCAGAGTCTTCCACAAAGGAAAAAATAATCCACAAGAGTAGTAAATTTATCAATCAAATTCTGTAAGTGTCCCTCGCTGATAACACCATTCACCTTTAGAATTTTATGTTGCCAGAGAATAAAACTCTATAGGTCTCTACCTTCAGGTTCTTCAATGAGAAGAACATCATTGACAGTAATTCACAAATGTTTACCATTCTCTTGCCTATAATCAATAGGAAAGTATGGTACTCTCTGCTTCTTAAAGATAAGTCAGGTTGGAGGCAAAGGAATATAATGAATAGCAAGCAATGATATTGTATCCTTAGTCTGGATTCCACAAGAGTCTTTCTCCTCATTTTTCCACTGGCAGAATTAAGGGGAGGGAGGGAGGGAGAGACAGACAGACAGACAGATAGACAGAGAGATTAGAGAAAGAGAGAAACTTGATTTTAAACTACCCTGAGTCTGCACTTTTCGGGCTTACTAACTGAATTAGGATGCAATCTTGAATTTCTTTCCTGTGTATTTATTAAGAAATAATATGAAATATAAGATATTAAAGAAACAATTAGAACACAGATTCAGGATCACAAATTTAAAGCTGGAAGAAACCTTGGAGGCCAACTAGTCCAAATTCTTTGTAGATGAGGAAATTGAGTCTCGAATAGGTTTAAGTTACTTGCCCAATGTCACACATGTAATAAAAAGCAGAGGCAGAGACCAGGACCTTAGGTTGTAGATCAAGTATTCCTTCTCCTGTCACAACTCTTTAAACAAATATGTATTAAATAATTACTAAAGGCAAGGTATCGTACTAGGCAATGGAGATATAGAAGTGAACAACAGTCCCTGCCCTCAAGAAGCTTACAGTCTCAGGGACACAGAAATATTACAATTATACAAATAATTATCCAATCAAGTAACATGTATTATGAGGAGAGGGTCACCAAGTCTTAGGACAAATTTGAGAACAAGAGCTCTTTCGGTGAAGGAGGAATTGGTGAAAGTGATCAAGAAAGATCTGATGAATGAGATTGCACCTGAATTGGTCCTTGAAGAAAGTACAGTATTTCAGACCAAGATGAGAGAGAAGGCTATTCCAAACATGGGGGAATGTATAACAAAGACAATAGAGGGAAGCACAAAAAACAGCCATGAAAAGTAGTCCAGTTTGACTAGAATTCATAATGTATGAAGGAACGTAGCAAAAAAAAAAAATCACGTTATGCTAAAGGAGATACATATTTGCTTCTTCTGTGGAATAGGTAACAGACATAAGCTTTTGAAATGAAGATGATACCTTGACCACATTAAAGATTAGTTCTATTATTCAAATTACCAATATGCCCATAGCTCGGCAAAAGAATGGTAGTACAGTCTATTTGTGTCAATTTATATTTGATTTACATCAAAACCTCTTTTCCCCTCCCTTCTCTCCAACTCTTCCCAACTTGATCTATTATGAGATTCATACATGATTACTCAGGAGGAAATTAAATTAGAAATGATAAGAGAACTGTATTTGCTGACATTGTACTCAAGACCAGGGATCAGTTGACCTTTGGAGAAAAGGATTAAAGCAGTTTCACCAATAAGAGAGAACAATTTGTGTTCTTAGACAATGAAATTGGGAGGGTAACAGCCTCTGAAAGATGAATGGAGCTGAAATGAAAAGTTATGCTTATTTACATGATTTGCCCAATCCACGCAAATGAATTTTGCAGAGAGTTTAGCATAGGAGTTTTGTAGGGCTAACTGACATCCCAAGTCCTTCAGCACTGGCACACAAATGTGGCAACTGTGTCCATTTTTACAATCTAATTTTACAAAAGATTAACCACAGAGAGGGTATCGGTGAATGGTAAAGGGGCTAGATTGTTGCTTGTGACTGGAACGAGGGAATATAGCAGTCACAATTGAGTACTGCATTTTTCCCCCTCTCTGTGAAGAAAAATATGTCAGGTGCAGTAATCACTAGATCATGGTATAGCCTAAAAATATCTCTCAGATAATCCAGGATAAAAAGAACAAATAAGATCCTAAGAGCCTCCAGTGCTGTCCAGAAGAATATGGGACTTTGAATCAAAAGGGCTGAGTCCTCATCTCAACACTACCACTTTCTCAACTTAAGTAAATCACTTCCTCTCTCAGGGTCTCAATTTCCTACTCTATAAAATGATGGGTCTACATTAGATAATGGAAGGGAGGATTTCCTTTCCAGTTCAAACATTCTATATTCTCCCTGTCCAGAGTCTTTAAGGAAAAGTTTATATTGGGTCCTCATTGGTGGTCTAGCCCCAAGGCACTGCTGAATTATTGCATTATATTATCACTTCAGCTATATCCAACACAGAAAAGTTCAGTTTCTAAATAAAACATTTTCTAAAAGAAGTGATTTCTCTTTTTGTTGATACATTCCATTAATAGAGGGTCTCTGTTTACCTTGTTCTCTTCCTTGCAAACCAGTGAGGATGAAGCTGGCTTACAGAATTTTTTTTTAATTCTTCCAATTTACATATGCTTTATTTTTTTCCAGAAGAATGTCACATGCTTATTAATGCAACACTTTCACAAAGACAATGTCAAAAACGTGCAATTGTGTTGGCTTTGTTTCCCACTTGCCGTATTTTGATTGGGATCTGTGTTAATTCACAGCCCACATTGTAAAGCAACTGAAAATTATCTTTGTCAATACAGTTTCCTAACAATCACTAAACCCAGGCAATTAGATATAAATAAGTCATTGTCGACAAAATGAAGAATGTCATGTAATGTCTCAAATGAATAAAAGAAACAGTTGGAAAGGGAAGGGAGGGTGCAGAGAAAGAGAGAATACAGGAATTCCTTATGGGGTTTCCAGCTAAAGGAAAAACTTTATGCTCCTAAATAAAGACACATAAAAATAAACACACTTGAAAAATCATTATCCAATGCACTTTTAAGCCAACTCCTAAAAAGAAATTTCTTCTGAAATGCCCTTGGATGGTTGTTTATATATTAAGATCAACATTTAAGTTGTGTTACAAAGCTCATTGTACACTATGTAAGCAGTTCTAAGACCTCTGAAACAACATAACTTTGGGTCTAATCCACTGAAAACATACTCTCTGCACATGAAAATTTTGTTCGCTTTGGTTGGGAAAAAGTGAGGAATGTACTTTTTTTCCAAGTTAGAAGAGGGTCAAGAAAGCATTTTTCAAATATATTCCCCAGTGAATGACCAAATAGCCAGTGTTCCATCATCCACCTGAGAGAGTCTGTAAGCCAAGAAGCAGATCGATTTTTGAAAGAAGCATTCATACTTTAAATATGCATTTATGTTCCAACACACAAAAAAAATGTAATAAGCGTTGTACATTTTTCAAGAAAGGAGCACAGAAATAAGGGAAATGGGAACTTTAGAATCCTTTGCCTCCTTAACCTAACAGTGGTTATATTAAAATATTTCAGGGAAAAACTGTTAGAAATAAAAATGAATCCTACCAATACTGACAAAGAAATAATATTAGTATTCTCAAACCAGAAAATAGCTCTCTATCCTGCATACAAGAAGGACATTAGTTTACTTAATAAGGCCAATGAAGCTGTATTTTATTCTATAATCCATAGCTGTTTCCTATCAGTTAGTTTTCAAAATAATCTCCAGGAACCTCATCAGATTTCCATTTATCTAGGGCAGAGGCAATTCCTTTGAACAAGAATTAAAGTATTAAAATCTATAGGTCACTAGCACTTCAAAAAAAGCAAACTTCCTGCCTCATTTAATTAGTGTCATATCCTTGAACATCACAGAATTCTGAAACAGAAAATGTTAGAACAGTAAAAGATCTTAGTAAATATCAAGTCCAGTGTCCATGTTTTACCGAATAGGAAAACAAAACCCAGAGCTGTCTATAACTTGTCCAAGATCTTACAAGTTAGTGTGACCAAATCCTAACCAAAAGTCCCAGGTCTCTTTCTACTATTACACAATAACTTTTATCTAATAGTCTGTAGTCTTATCATTTATCATCATCATGTATACCCTGTTTCTCTTTGTATTGTAACTAATTTCTGTTGTATTTAACTTTTTATTTGTTAGACTTTTAGGACACCCTATATAACAACTTACACATACAAAATACTTTCATATCCATTGTCTCATTTGATCCTTAGGACTCTGTGAGTTATATAAATATAAAATTATTGAATCTTATAGTTAGAAGGAACCATAGAGATAGTCTTGACTAGGGGTTCTTAACCTGGGGCCCATGAACTTACTTTTTTTTATATTTTGATCATGGTATTTCAACATATTTGACTTCCTATGTAATCATACATAGTTTATTCTATAGAATTAAAAACCTAAACATTTTAGCTTATGCACTTAAAAAGGTTTGTACTTTATTTTAATCTGAAAAGAGGTCCATAGGCTTCACCAGACTATCAAAGGGGACCATAATACATAAAGTTTAAGAAGTTCTCATCAAAATAATTCCTTCATTTTATAGATAAGGAAACTAAAGCCCAGGAAGGTCAAATAACTTGTCCAAGTGTACACAATGAGCAAGTAACAGAGTAATGATTTGAACTCAATACTTCAAACTTCAAGTCCCAAGCTCATGGGTTCTTAGTTGTTTTCTAAGAGTGGTGACAGATTCATGAAGATCTTCCCATGCTCCCTTGTGACTAAAGGAATGCATTTTTCAAAAGACTGTATGGGGTTAGGGATGTTGTGTAAAACCATAGAAGGAAGTAAAATGAACTGGACCAAAAGGGAATCAGCCCCATGACCATGACCCCATGAGCCCTAGGGTCCTAACCCATTCTAACCCTTTGCAAATGGTTTCTAATTAGGCATGGACAAATACTACATCTCTCATTTGGAGTTATACCTACAACTTTACTTCTCAAAATGACTAATACACTGTTTCAGCATGCATGGGCATTAGAGGCAAATACTACAGGCAAGGTTTTCTCTGCTCTGCTACTGCCCCACCCCCCTCTCCCAAACTAGATATAAATAAGTTATTAAATAAATAACCTGGACCCTGACCTTCAGAGATAAGCTCCTCCTTCCCTTCCCCCATCCCCTACCTCATACACACACACCTAGTTAATATATTCTACTTTGAAGCTTAGCCCTAGGGCTGAGTGGTACTGATTGGTGAATGAATAAGTGCAAATTCACCTAACCCACTAGATCTAGGCAGTTCTGGATCATGCTTCATCTCTCATCCAGTCACAAGGAACCAGGCGTCTTGCCATCAACCCTGCCATGCTACATTTATCACTGTACTTCAAATCACTACTGCCATTTTTCCTTGGAGAGGTGGGATGGAGGGATAACAATGACTATGGTTCCACTCACAATCCCAGTGACAACCCAGATCAAAATCTTCTCCCCTTAGCTTCAACTCCTAGATATGTGTTATCTTTCCATATTCAAATATAAGTTCCTCTAGGGCAGAGACTGCCTAGGTTTTTTTGTTTTTCTTTTCCAGGATCTGGCATATACTAGAAGTCTGAAGAATGTTTTTCATTCATTCATTCTTGAGCCTCTTTCTATTCCCTTTACCAAAACAAAATGTTTCCCTGATACTTGGAGAGCAAAAGATTAAAATATAGGCCCGGTGAAGAGTTTGGAGTACACTAGAGCCAGAGGTTTGTGTACACGTGTGTTTGGACTGGGGCATGTGTACGGATAGGGTTGACATCTGATTAGGAATGAGTGTTTAATATAAGCATAGATTCAGTAGACTGTGACAGGTCATGGGAGAGGACTTCTAAGGATTATGCAAGGGTCTGTAGAATAGGGATGTATCCGGTTTAGATGAGGTGTTTCAATGTCAATGACTTTGGAAATGGACCAGTGTCCATTCCCCCTATCCTCACCCCTCAGCCCTAGGCAAAATAAATAAATAAATAAATGAAATAATCTATGAGGCTGAAAAAGATGATAGCTTTATAGATCTTATTAAAAATGTACCTCTATTGGGAAAAGGACAGAATTAGCATCTTGTGAATGTTTCAAGTCATTTATAAGAGTGGTAACGGAGTTGGCAATTATAGTTAAATGTTCCAGGATATTAGTAAGCTGACGATTGCTTTTCAATGTTAACAAAAGCTAGAGCTAAGCCCCAAATTACTTATATTTTTGCTTTGAAGAACATTATGACATTCATTCAATAAACATCTAGTGAACTCTTCTAATGGACAAAGCACTAGAGGGGTATTCAAAGAATATTAAGCAAGATGGCTCTCCTTTTGAAGCCTATATGTGTTGATATATGCATATATACAGTAACTTTCCCTTCATGGATGTGGCTCACAAGTCCTCTATGCCTTGGTAGATCATCTTCGTGAATTTTGGACCTGGAAAATGTGATTATTCTGTAGCCAACTCTCTGATGATGAGCTTCTCTGAACTTAGCTTTGTTGGTTCTCAGACAATAGCCATATGGTCCATTGTCATGGCAACATGAAGCCTTTCAACCTTAGGAAAAAACTATGGCTTACCCTCTATTGGCAAACCATTCGGGAACTCAGGATCCTCTTCATAAATAGATAGGGCATCAGAGTAGGGCTTAATGAAGGACATACACACATACTTAGACATACGTTTTACAACTACAGATTTTACTTTCTTAATTATGTTCCCTTTAGTCAATCAACATGTATTAATTATCTGCTGTGGGCCAGTCACTGGCTAAGCTGAGGATACAAAGACAAAAGCTATAGTCCCTGGCCTGGAGGAACTTCCATTTTAATGGGGAGACAGAACATATGCGTAGGTATGTACGAAATAGATAGAAGATGACCTACTGGGTTGGAGTGGAGAGGGAACTAGCAGCTAAGAGGACCAGAAAAGACTTGATGCAGATGGTGGTACTTGAGCAGAGTCTCAAAAGAAACCAGGGACTTCAAGAGGCAATGATGGGAAGGGAATACATTCTAGGAATGGAGGACAATCAGTGTGAAGATACAGAGATGAGAGGTTGAATGAAGGGAAAAGCAAGGTCAGATTGGGTTGACAACAGCACTCCACCAGGGTGAAAAGATATGATAAATCTTGGATGCTAACAAAAGAGCTAATATTTGGAACTGGGAATAAAGAACCACTTTATCCCCATTCACTGATCATTCACTGATAAACAGAGTCAGACATGCATTTTAAGATAATTAGTTTGCTCCCTAGATAGAAGATGAAGAAAGAGACACTTGAAGACCAAAGAAGAGTGTGCCTTTACAAGGCTGCTGTAATAACCCAGATGAGAAGCTATGAGGTCCTAAACTAGGATAGTGGATATGGCAGTGAAGAGGATATATGCAATAGATGGACATGGGCTCATCCATCAGATCAGAGTCTCTGAAGAAACCAGCTATGGAAATACCTCATTTTACAGATAAGGAACTAAAGGACTAGAGAGGTTAAGTGACACCCAAGAATCCAAAGGCATTAAATGTTAGATATGGTACTTGAAATGAGGTATCCTGACTCCAGAGCCAGTGTTCTTTCTACTGGAGGTAGAAATGACAAGATTTGGCATGTACGGTGAGGGAAGATAAAATGTTGAAGATGACACCAAGGCTTTTAAGCCAGATAGGCAGATGAATGGTATTGCCCTTGGAAAGAAATAAGGAAGTCTATAAGAGAGTGAGTTAATATGGGTGGACATATGCGGTAGACATAGGATGTAGGGATCTTAGTTAAGAAGAGGGAATCCCATTTTGCTCTCTCGATTCTCTCAATAGCCAAAGCATTCATATGTACATAAAATTGAACTATTTATCATATACTTTTATTTTCTAAATGATTCTCTTCCTTTATCTGTAAAAAGATTACATTTCCTTGAAAGCCATAGCTACATCTTATCATTTATATTTATTCTCTACTCCCATAAACACAGATATAGTACCTAGTATAGTGCTGGGCATGAAGTAAATGGTCAATAAATGCTTAGAATCATAAATTTGAGAGTTGAATGGGTCCAAAGTCATAGAGTCCAAGCTCCTATTCCTCCCTTGCAAGAATCTCCTCTAAAACATTCCTAATAATTAGCATCTAGGTTCTTTCTGAACACTTTCACTGATGGGGAGCTCATTATCTTACTAATTAGGCTATTCCATTTTTCAACAGATCTAATTATTTGGAAAGTTCATCCTTATATTAAACCAAAACTTACCTTTCTGTAATTTTGGTTCCTTGGTCCTGGTTCTTTCTTTTGGGCCTACAGAGAATAAATCTAATCCTTCCTTCCCCTTATAATCCTTTAGGAGAGTTGTCATATGCTCTCCCGTCCTCCCACCTATGACTTCTTTCCCAATCCAAAATCCCCAGCACCATCCACCATTTCTGATATCACAGGATGTCCAGATGCTTCACCATTGTGGTCTGCCCTCTCTGAACACACTCCAGTTTGTCAATAACTCATCTAAGATAAAACCCCTAAACCTGAATTTAATATTTCATACAAGGTAGGGCCAGTACAGAATAAAGCAGTACCATTCCCTTCCATAATGTAGATACTATTGAGTCTTGTACATGCATGCTGAGACTGTATTAGATATTTTTCTTAGTCTTACTGAACTGTTGATTTCCATTTAAAATGCAGATAAAACTCTTAAGATTTTTTTTACATAAATTGCCATGTTTCCTTTACCATTCTGTATTTGTGCTGTTGACTTTTTAACCTAATTGCAGGCCTTTACAAAGATCTATGGCTTCATCTTCATTTTGACTCATATTTCCCAGCTGTGGAGATTCTTTTTAAACCATGGTTCTTTTATTCAATATATTAATTATGCTTCCCAGCTTTGTGTTATTTGTGAATCCAATATGCACCTCCTCTATTTCATACAAATCATTGATTTAAAATGTTGAACAGCACATGATCTAGTAGAGAGCCTTGCAACATGCCACTGGAGACCTTCTTCCAGTCTGACAAAGATGCATTAAACAGTGTTCTGAGTAATTGTTGATTGATTAATGAGATGCTGAAACATTCATTCTTGGTTACTTTGCGCTATACAAAGGTAAGTTCAGTTCTTCTGAAGATAGAATTCTGTTAATTACTTTGAATAGAGATCTGCCCATCAACCAGACAACTACTTATTCATTCATGGGATGAAGACTTTTTCATTGCTCCCAAAGTTATCTCCCTGGCTTAATAGAAGAATGAAATATGTTGTGTTTAAAACCTCCAAAAACACTCTTTTAAGAGTCTTACTAGTTTAGATCCTCTGGTCAGAAAAGTCCAATGTGATTAAAAATGTTTATTTGGAAAGTAAACTATTTACACTGATCTCGAAAAAGCCTTTCCACCCTTAAGAGTTGTGTTTCTCTGCCTTGCCCTTTTGTCCTAACAAAAGTCATTTGGATAACTTGAAGAAAATGAAACTTTGTGATTTGAACTCCTCCTGAGATGCGCCAGAATCGCACAATGAATTCAAGATGGTACTATCAGGATTGCTACACCTTATTAATCTGTTAAAATCACAACACAGGCTCCATAGGGAGACTATCTTAAGGAGAGAAGAAAAAAACACAAGGCCCAGTAATAGGATGATCTGTGTCACATGGCCCTCTAATTGAAAAAATATGCTGGAAACAATACCAAGTGGAGTGCAAGAAACACTATTTATTTGGGTTGTTTAATAAGGAAACCTTCACAGATCTCCTACTCTTGTTTCCAGGGAGGAAAAATGAATTTTAAAACCCTCTTCATTTAAAATACAGACACATACCCTTGAGTAGCCCTCACAAACACCATATAGCAAAGTGGGGGGTGAAGGGGGGGGAGGAACAGTTCTAGTTGTTTGGCCTTTTAAAACCAGGGGACATATTTAAATTACAGCAGGAATGCTGCGTCCGAGGGAATTTTCCCAGCCCCCTGACTTTATTCTGTCTCAAACAAAATGCCCCTTTTATGAAAAACCCAACTTAAATATTAATGCGTGTTTTCTTAAGGAAGTGGAAGGCGAATCAACTTCCTGGTACCCAGGGTATCTGATTTCTAAAATGGTCTGACACTGATTGTCACAACTTTGCCAGATGTGAGGGGTGAAGCTCTATAAAAACGGAAGCCCAGGCTTTGAGGCTTACTGCTGTGTCGGCCCCACAGTGCAGTGAGCTGCATCCTCTGATAGTATATTTTTGTTAGCTGACTGCCCGGAAGCCCTCGACTGCTCAAGTTATTCTGTGATCCTGTAAGGACCTTCCCAGCCTTAATGACAGCCCAGAAATCAGAGTGTGTTTGTGTTGATGGCTTTTGGTGCTAGTTTTTAAAAGTATATAAATCTCACCACTGACATCAATTTATTAGACACAGAGGAGTCAGGTGGGATATGGTTCCAGGGTTCAAAAATATAGGGCTTTTAAAAATGTATTTTTAGAAACTTTTTTAATGTCTTTTGTTTACCGTCGCACACAAAGAAACAATGTCTTTTGTCACTAATTCCCCCTCCTCCTTTTACTGCTGGGTTTGTTTACTGACATTTTCAATACAGAGCTATGAGAAGAGTATTTCCTCATATTAAGTCCAAATGTCACAAAGAACAAAATTTGCTTTCTAAAGAAGCCTGTCTATATAGATAAGATTTGCCTGGTTAAAAAGAAATATAAATAAAAATAAATCATGTTCTCTATGAGTACCATATATCCTGCTCATAGTCTTTCTGGTTCTGATGTTCTTTTTGTTTGTTCTTCTCTAATTTTTTTTAATAAGACCAAATGGGAGCTCACTGGCCACTGCTGAGTCTCAGAAAATGCTGATTTACTATTTGAAGGCTATCCAATTTTCATGGGAGTCCCTGTCAAGTCAGGAAGACTAAGCCAAGTGTGTGGAACTGAAAGAGTTAAACCAAGTAAATAAATAAATTTAAAAGGTACTCTTTCTGCAAGGGATCTGAATTCACGAATGGAGTCCGGAGATAACAACTAGGTTTGCAAATATCTTATCATTCATCCTGCTTCTATCTACTACACTACCCCTAGCCTGCCAGATATGATCAACACTTAAAGGCTTTCCACTTGACCCTCCACCTCTCATGCTGACCCCCAGCAGGCTCTCTCCTGGACGGCTCAGTTGTAAAGTAGTACTTTATAGGGTGAATGAAGAGCATCTGAGACTTACAGTTGTAGCCTAGCTTTAAGTAAACCTCACATAGGAGAATAGTGATTTACAAAAGAATTCATTTAAGGGATGACAACTTATTTTTACCAAAGACTTCACTCTAACTACTAAATGCAACCTGGATTTCAACTTGATTATTCTATTTACAATAAACTTTCTTTTGTTTTTTTTTAAACCTTTATTTTCCTTACTTTCCTTTACTTAAAATACTGTGTCCTGACTTCAAGGCAGAAAAGCTGAAAGGGTTAGGCAAGGGGGGTTAGGTGTCTTGCCCAGGATCACAACACAAAGAATGTATCTGAGGCCAGATTTGAACTCGGAAACTCTCATCTCCTAGGCTTGGCTCTCAATCCACTAAACCCCAGCTGCCCCCAATTTACAATAAAATTTCACATAGAACATATCCACTTTATAAATTCAAATTGAATAGAAAGGAATATTAGCTAGCAAAGGAAAAATAGGAAATGTAAAAAAACACTACTGGCCCTTTTACATGATTTCTCATCTAAACCCTTTGGACTTCATAATGAATGAACACCATCACTTCAGTCCCAAGGATTGGAAACTGCTACAAAGGAGATACTGTAGTGGGGTAGAGACTACCAGTGGGAATTCACAGAAATAGGTGGTCATCCCTGCTCTTTCATTGGCTTGAAGTGTAGCTCTGAGCAAATCTGGACCTTAGTTTCTTCAGCAATAGAAAGAAGCAGTGGGCATTTCTAGTTTAAAGTCCTACAACAAATATGTGGTAAAACCAGGACTAAGATCTGTGCCTTTGGAATCTCAGCCCAATATTTTTTCTGTGATGCTATTTGTCAGGTTATGACTCAATAACTTGAAA
This sequence comes from Gracilinanus agilis, assembly GCF_016433145.1. Taxonomy (NCBI): domain Eukaryota; kingdom Metazoa; phylum Chordata; class Mammalia; order Didelphimorphia; family Didelphidae; genus Gracilinanus; species Gracilinanus agilis. The sequence continues at coordinate 381,736,634 of NC_058131.1, read as the reverse complement.
TGTCCTTCTCCTCCTCCCTTGCTTACCCCAAATTCAACTTCTTCAAAGCCAAGATCAAGTTCTATCTCCTCCACAAAATCTTCTTCCAATTATTATACTCACCCACATTGATTTCTCTTTTTTCTGCATTTCTATACAATGAAGGCATTTTAATCCAACAAGATCTTCTACTGTCTTCTGTTTCATATGTTTACAGGCAGAAACCACATGGTAGGCACATCTTCTGTATCCCACCCCTCACCCATAACACTAAGCACTTAGCAGCTGCTCAATATGTACTTGATGAATAGAGAGTAATTTGACTTAAAGTTATAGAAACATGAATTATAGAAGCATTCCTGAAACTAAGTGACACAATGGTAAAGGCTGTGAGAACAGAATTCCACAAAATAAAATGTACCATCCATAATGGAATTGGTTTCCATTTCAGATCATTCATCCCCCAACATCTCTACCAAAATGGCAGCTCCTCACTGACTAGATGGGCTCTTCCATTCTCTTAAGATCACTGGAAGTGCTAGTCTGGAATTCAGGATGCCTGGATTAAATTCACAATTCTGTCACTAACTCATTTAGTGCCTTGAGTAAGTTGCTTAAAATAGGAATTGGACTAGATCTTCAAGGTTCCTTCTAATCCTAAATCTATGCTCCCATCTTAAGATCCTCAATCAAGAGAAAACTTGGCCATAAATTTATTATTACATGTGATTGGTAAAAATACACAAACAAAAATTTCTCAACCAACTCACTTCACTTCTGCATTTCTTCAACTACAAAATGAAGAGGAAAAGGATGAACTATCTGATATCTAATTCTTTCCTAGTTCTAGTATTCAATGATTCCATAAATTTTTAATTCTATAACCATTCATTTTTACTCATTAGTTGCATGGCATAGTGGACGGAAAGCTAGCCACTCAAATCAGAAGATCTGGGTTCAGGTTCTGCCTCTGACATATATTGACTTGTGTTACAATCAACAAGGCCCTTAAGCTCAGAGGGTTCTAGTCCAGTGGTGCAAAACTCAAGTAGAAATGGATCACTGCCTGCCTTATATTGATTTAGAAGACCACAAATTGACATTATCGACATTTTTATTTATTTTGTTAAACATTTCCCAATTAGATTTTAATCTTGTTCAGGTTTCACTTAGGAGGTTTCCTGAATAATCTGACAGCTTTAATCAGTTCTCTAAAACTAAAGGTTGGAGAAAAGGTGCTGATGTCACTACATTAGTAGAATGAGTTTCCTCACCTGAGAATTCTCTATATCAAAGATATCACAAGTCCAGGCCCTACACTTTCGTATAATACAGTATATTATCCATCACATCTAACACAGTCCTATAGAGATATAGATGTAGATACAGATATATATATATATATCAAGCCTTTATTTAATATTTGTTGGCAATAAAAAAGATGGCAATTTTCTTCAGCTCAGACAATTTTGAATGTAATGCTAATTGTTAAACATCTTAAATCAAAATGAAACCAAACCTGAAGTGAACTCTGACAACGCCTGAACTCATTATCTGTTCTAAAGGTCCCAAATTCCATGAGCTCTGTGACCAAGAACATGGGACAAGTTGCCAATATTATCAGCTTGAGGTCAGACACAGGAAGCCTGTATTTATCTCTGCCAGCCAACCAAAACCTGAGTCTGAAGCAGGAGTCTCAAAAAGTAGCTCTAATCCTTGGAGCAATGATTTTCTGATCCACAGAAAATCATCCTTGCCTATAGTAGTCAACCAGAAAGGCAAAGAGAACCAATGCCAGGGAGAATGGCAAATTGGGAGCCCTTTCCTCAGACAAATTTTACACCACATACTCACTCTGGTTGTTTGTTCCATGTGCCACTCATATAAAATCAGGATACTGAATTTATGTATATATGTATATATAAACATATATGTGTATGTGTATGTTTATATGCTCTTTTTCTACTAAAGTTGCCCACTCTAAAATATAATGTAATTCTCCATAGCCAATTTAGACTTTTTGTGTATATTTTCCTCTGCTATCCAAGAGGTGGCATTCTCTGGCATATTTGTGGGCCATGAGACCCTTTGATTTCACTGTTGTATATACTCCCTCCACCAGAATAGCAACAGATTATATCTTGTGTAAATTTTTGTTTGGTTTGGTAAAATTTGAAATAGCTGTATTTAAGTATTGCTCCAATAGCGTTTACCAATCATGCTGACACACACACACACACACACACACACACACACACACACACACACTCAAAGATGGGGCAACTTCTTGCTTATTGATTCAGGAAAGAAGGAAATTTGCCCAATGACAGAAACAATCATGTTCACTTTGTCTTCCTAATAAAGGAAAGAAGAAACAAGAAGGGAAAAAGCAAAGTAATAAAACATCTCACTATCCAAATAATTCACCAAGGAGAAATACAATCTCTCAAAAGAAAAGAAGAAAGAAATGTAGACACCTCTCTTCTTTACTTCCCCCATCTAGTCAATCACCAAATTAATCTGCTTTTCTGCACACAACATCTCTTAGATCCACAGTTCCTCCGTATCACCACTACCAAAGCCCCCCAGTGACCTTGTGACCTCCTCCCTCCCAGGACTTCTCACCATCAGTCCCTTCCCCGCCTTCTCTCCCTGCATGGGAGCTAAATGCTATTCCATTGCTCATCACTACAACTCCTCATCTCAAAACCCTCCAGTATGTCTCCTATATTTAAACCAAACACCTATGCGCTTCATTGATTTTTTTTTTAAACCAGATATCCCACAAGTTCTTCCAAATGAGTCATTTAGACTCAGAGGCAAACTCAGAGAAAGCATACGACAATGAATATCAAACATATCAAATTCTCCCACCTACTGATTATATGCCAAATATGTGAGAATAAATCTTGTTAACCGAATGTGAACCATTTGTGTCTGACCCAAAAGGTGGTAAGCTTCTAGAGATAGTTCCCATAACCAATCTAAATGCTGCCTTACCAAAGGTTGGGATATATTCTTTACAGTTTGCAAAAGCTCAGTAAACATTTGCGGATGGTGAGCATTTAGGTCCAAGACACAGAAACCATCCTTAACTCCTATGAACAAAGGAAGATGTGGTTTAATGTTTATTATTGGAGGCCCACCAGAACAACAAAAGAAAATTCACTCCCCCTACACACTCACACCTTTTTTTTCTCAGAATTCCATGAGAAAACATTTTGTTAAGTCTATGCATAATTTACATTTTCTTATTTTCTTCCATATAAAGTATAAATCTTTGTATAATTTCCTGCAACATTTAACAGGAGACTATTTAAACTAAGAAATGTCTGGTGGATATAAATGTCATGCTCATATAACTAAGTATGTCATGTTATATAACTAAATAATATCCTAGACTTCGTATGTGTATCTGGATAACAGTATTGTAAATATAAATGAAAAATAAGTAATAATTTATGAAAACTGATTTGCATTTCCAAATATAAAATGTGTAAAATCCAACTAATTAGCAAGAGTGAGGGCTGAGGTGTTTCTATAGCAACTATAAAAATGCTAAATTATTTTTTTCTCCAAAGTGTTTTATATGTGCCTCATTAATGTTTGCTTTTCCCATTTGTTTTGTGGATAATTCCAAAGTGAAAGGTTTCAAAGATTGTGAAGATTTTTGCTTTGTTGCAAAGTTCAAGAAGAGGTTTATCCCTAAGACATCTCATGTGCCGACAGAGATCTACATGAAAACTGCATTTGACAGAGCATCTTTTATGCCAACTACATCCATCCTTTGTTCTTTGCTTCCTCCTAAATTCTCTGTGTTCTCTACTGGCTCACAATTACTGTCATTGTTTCATTGGTAAGTAGATGATAATAGTAATAATAACAAATGACTTTTATACAGAAACAGAGGATCAGAGATTGAGAGCTGAAAGGGACCTTAAAGGTCATTTAACCCAACCCTCTCATTTTACAAGAGAAAACCAAATCTGTCTAGGAAGACTAAGTCACTTGCCCAACATCACATACGGGTTGTAAGCTCAGAGGTAGGATATGAGGCCAGGACATTTGATTCCACAGCTAGTGCTCTTTCTACTGGACTCCACAGCCTTCTTTGCAAAGTATTTTACATATATCAGCCTCACAGTAACTTTGTAAAGTAATACAGTGATCATCCCCTATTTTCCAGATAAGAGACGAAGAGAGGTTAAATGACTGGGCCAGGGTCACACAGTTAACAAGTATGTGGGTCAAATCGTAAACAGGATATGAACTCAGATTCACTGAGCTCAGCCCAGTACACTACAAAGGTAGCAAAATAAATCAATTCCTCAACTTGCTCCCAATTCAGTTTTTTGCTTAAAGACCTGATGTGAACAGGAAATTCCCATGGTGGGCTAGCAGAGGGGAAAACCTACTGGCTAATTGTATAACATTAAACAATGATTTAAACTCTCTAGTCTTCGATAAGAAGGCATTTGATCTCAAAGGTGCTCTTCTAGTTCTGAAGTCACAGGATTCTTTTAAAGAGCTAAACCATAAGGGCTCAATGGAGAAAGAAAGAGCCAGGCTTAAAGAAGGGAGGCCTTGGATTCAAATCTGGCCTCAGACACTTCCTAACTGTGTGACCTTGGGCAAGTCACTTAATCCCCATGGCCTAGCCCTCACCACTCTTCTACCTTAGAGCTGATACTTAGTCAATGTTTAAATTTTTTTAATTAAATTTAAATTTAAAAAGAGCTAAACCACCTAGGTCATTCTAAATGGCTCCCCTATTGCATAAAACACAAAGCCAAGTTTCCATGGTTTTCAAGTTCTTCCTTAACCTAATCCCACCCCACCTATGCAACTAGTCTCAGATCTATTTGAGAAAAGCAAGCTTCTTTAGATTTTCCTCAAATGTGCCATGCTCACTCCTGCCTTCATATCTTTTCTCATAATGTTTCCTGGCTTCTGGAATTCTTTTCCATCGCCTTACCCAAATCCTAACTATCCTTCAAAATTTCATTTAAGTCCCATCTATTTCCCTGGGTTATTGTAAGAACCAAATAAGACCATCTTTATAAAAGTATTTATTTGGCACAATGTCTTATGCCTTTGTTCAGTTTTTCTGTCACATCTTTTTGAGACTCAATTTGAGGTTTTCTTGGCAAAGACACTGGAGTTGTTTCCCGTTTCCTGCTCCAGCTTGTTTTACAGATGAGGAAACTGAGGCCAATATGATTAAATGAATTGCCCAGGGTCACAGCTAGTAAGTGTTTGAAGTCATATTTGAAATTAGGAAGTTAAGTCTTCCTGACTCCTGGCCCAGCACTCTTTTAGCTGCCCCAACTTGATATATTGTAGGCACTTTAAAAAGATTTGTTTCCTTCCATCCCTCTTATCATGAAGCCCTCTTAATAACGCTCCAACTCATATGAGGTTATATTCTCTGAGTGCCATTTGCATTCCTAAGACAATAAAATTTAGCACTGAATTTGTTCTATTGTTTTGTTTCTGTTGTTGTTTTTGGTTTTTTTTTCACATATGTTAGCATAATTTTTCCAGAGAAGCTGTCAGTTCACCCGGAGAAGAGGACTTGTCTCTTCTGTTTTTGTTTCCCTCACAGTGACTAACCCATTTTGGGGGGACATAAGTAGTCACAGATGCTCAATCCATATCTGTTGATGAAAGGTTAATCTATGCTTAAAGCTGAAAAAGTGATCAGGACAGGTTGTAAGGCAAAGCAAGTCATCCCAATGATCTGACATTAAAAAAGGAAACATGTATATAGTTAGCAAACTATGTTATACACAATTATATATGCATCTAAACTTGCTGTACCTAGTTATACAAATGATCAATTGTGCAATATTGCTAGTGGGAGAGAATATGTATGAGCCTTGAAACAATCAGCTGATAATTCCATCTAAGAAGATGAGCCCCTCTATTGCATTCTTCTCTCTTCCACATTCCTGCCCATGCTTTTTTTTATTAATCCATGCAACATTCATTACCTAGGTTCATTAACAATGCTAAGTCACTTTGACTTTCTCCATCCAAATTTTTCTTTACAAGTTTCTTGCGTAGTACATTGATCCTGAGATCCTAACATCCTCTTATTATAAAAGACAATATAGTTCAGTGAACAGAGGGCCTGCTTTAGAGTCAGGAAGACCTCAGGCTAAGTCCTTCCTATGATCCATAATGACTGCTACTCTGGGCAAACCACTAATGCTCAGGCAACTTTGTAAGGCTAAAAATTGAAGAAATTATCAGATATGCATGAGGAGAGAGAGTTTCCTGAGGGGGACAGGGTTCTTTCACCTATGAAATCATAGGTCTGGATTCCTATCTTCTACCCAAAAAAAAAGAGTATGCACCATTTTCCTGTGGTTTGATTCTTGTAGATAATGAGCTAAAATATTTTGAAATTAATTTTTACAAATTTTTACAGTGTTTGCAGATAGGCTTCAAACACTGTAAAGAACAACAGCACTCTTATAGAGGGAAAGTGAAGAAAAGCATGATAATATGCTGTTTTTTCTAACAACCAAACAAAACTCCTTGCTTCTACCTTAACACCAAATTAGACTCCCACTAACAGCTCTGAACTAAGTTCTCCTGTCTGCCTACATTGTTTGTGTTGGGAAAATGGGTTCCCAGTATAGCTAATGGATAAACTCCAGATGATTACATCAAATCCAAGTTGGAGTAAACATTTGCATGTACTGTATATGAAAAATAAATAAGAGCTTAAACAAGAGCTACCCAATTTGATTCAACTCAATTCAACAAATAATTATTAAATAACCAGCTCGTGCATATTATTAGGAATACAAGTAAGAAAAGGAGCAGTAATTAGAGACCTACCATTTGTGCTCTGCTAAGTGCTTTACATTTTATTCTCACAACAAGCTTGGGACAGAGATGCTATTATTATCCCCATTTTAGAATTGAGGAAACCAAGGCAGACAGAGGTTAAGTAACTTGCCCAGAGATCCACATCTAGTAAGCGTCTATGATCATATTTGAATTCAAGTCTATCTGACTCCATGCCAACAGCCTATCCATCTGGCCACCTAGCTAACTCTGGACAAAAACAAGACTACCACCCACTACTACCACTACCAGTCAAAGGACTGACATTCTCCAGATAATCTAGTTTCTCTGCACTGGGGATAAAACATTTATACGTGTATATATCATATATTTGGGTACACATAGGGCAGCTAGGTTGGGTAATAAAAGACCTGAGTTCAAATTTGACCTCAGACATTTCCTAGCTGTGGTGCTAGATAAATGTGAGTTTCAGTCTTAAAATAAATACAAGATCTTTTGTACAATAAATACAAGGTAATTTGTAAGAGTGGGGAGAGAGGGGGGCACTAGCAACTGAGGAGATCAGGGAAGGCTTTAGCCAGCTTCATTCATCTCCAAGCTGAGTTTAATCAAGCACTAATTCCTGGCCTTTTTCCCGGTTGTTATTTATACCTCATATAAAGTGCACAGCATTAGGTCTAAATTATCAAGAACAATAGAGATATACTTAAAGTACTGTACTGTTGACAAAGATCATGCACAGACAACTAGCTGAGAAGGAGCCACTCATAATACGCTGTTTGCAATAGCTGTAATCATCTAATACCATTAGACTCAGTCTCAACTTTAAATGGCCTTAATGGACCCAGTAGTGTTTCTTTAGATCATATACCGATATTGAAGGGTGGCTTCTATGCTCATATTACAGCCGCTAATTGTAAAGTCTTTGCGTTAGATATACTTGAGTGTTGCAATAAATGTCTGCAGTTAACTTCATAAGGGCTCATCTTTAAAAGGTGATTTTGTCACCACTGCCAAAAATAAATAAAAAAAGGAAAAGAAAAGGAAAGATTATGCATTTCCTCCCGTTTCAATCCTAGGGATCCTGCAAAATTTGATTGCCCTGTTCCTTTTGCAACAAGCGCTGTTTCTTCAAAACTTGTTAGCAGCCATCTCCTCAAAGGATTTATTTTGATAGTTCATGAATGTGTTGTCACACAGCATAATTAAAGCTTACAGAACTATTATCAAAACACAGTGGAAATGTGCTCAGGGAGTCTGACTGCATCTCTGCCTCTCGCTCGCTCGCTTGCTCTCTCATCTCTGCCTGCTTCCCACAGGATGCGAGCTGACTGACCAGCTGGCTTCCAAACTCTGACACGAGGCATATGGAGCAAAGTCAGGCCTCAGGGTAAAGTACTAGGGCAGGCTTCAGTGAGCAATCAATTACAAGAAACAGCGATCCCCCTCTTGGAGACTGTATATATTCCCACCATCACACACTGCTAGCCTGCCATTTTAACTATTTTGAATGCAATAAAACTTGTAGGGAGCCAAGTCATGTGAAACTCTCAAAGATATATGGTCAGGATTAACCATAAAAACACTAATTAAGGATGGGCTAAGGAATTAGGGGACAGGCAAAAGACTCCTTGCTTTGCATTCGTATAGAAGGAAGGAGAAATTGGGTGCCTTCTCTGTTTGGTGGCTTGGCTTTCTGTCATTAAAATAAGGAGACCTACTTCCTAAGTCATGGAACGTTACTTTTTTTCCTCCCAATGGAGAAAAAAGCCACCAAAGTCCAGTTACTCCTTATTTCAGTGGGCATGAAATGAGGTTTTTCTTTTCTTTTTAAATGCTTGACACCTGGACATTTTAAATGACCTCTTCATGTGGTACTCAAATTTAATTTTCTAATTTTTTGAGAGGTATGGGGAGTGTGGCCTGAATGGCCCTGCATTTGAACCTTGGCTTCATATAACTTCTTTACTTGTATTTCTGTATTGGGAATTGCAAGAAGAAAGAAAGAAAGAAAGAAAGAAAGAAAGAAAGAAAGAAAGAAAGCAGAAAAAGAGAAAGAAAGAAAGAAAGAAAATTCACAATAAAAACTAGACTTCACTTTGAGAAAGTAAAATGGACTTTTGATCAAAGGCTTAATTTTTTCTTCACTTCAGGTGACACACACACACACAACTCCATGTTTAAAACACTAGGTTTGTGCAATTCATATTACATAAATGTGATTTCAGCAATTATAAGCCCTTTTGCCTTAATGCTAAAACCTGTGAGGCTCCCTGTAACCTATTTAGAAAATAACCATTCAGGTATGACACTCATGCCTGGCCTCCAGGTGGTTAAACTCTGGAAATGGAGCATTTTTGGACTTTGTATTATATGCATGCAACTAGAACTACAAATTGTATGGGATTTGTTACAAATAGATGGTGAAAGAAAGAAAAGTTTGTTTCATTTCTTGTGTTGCATTGCATTTTCCTCCTGAAAACAAAAATTCTAGCAGCTGGTTCCCATACCACCCACTCTGTTCAAATTTATAGTGAATGCCAGAAGTATCATAAAAGAACAGTCCTAAACATATTGCTTACCATGAAATATTATCAAGTATGACATAGAGATTCCACCGATAGGAAATCAATCCCTGTAAAAACATTTGGACCTTGTTGGCTAAAAAAAGCCATCCTGTTTGGAAGTTGGGGGGTGAAAGGGGAGGGGGTTATGGAAAGGGATCACAGCATTACAGATGCCATGTCCGGTATGGCAGTTAATAGCACTATGAACAATTTCTCTGGAAACAGATTGTTTCTTTAGATTGTTCCTGGGATTCTTGAGGTAAGAAATATTGATACAGATTGAAGTAGGGACTAAAGATCCCAAACTTAATTCTTACAGCAGGGAAGTCAGAAATATGTAAAAAAATCTCTGGAACTTTGGCTACATCAGATAGCAAGGTTCTCAAACAGTCATATCCCTTTCTAGGTCCCCATAAATTCTCCAAAACAACTGGGTTCCAGAGTTCCAAAAGCATGACCTCAAAGCTGAGAAGATAACAAAGGCTACTCCTCTTAGAGCTCATGGCACTCTATATTCTCCAGATCCTATGGGCCAAGGGCTGCCAAACATAGAAAGCCTCTTCATTTATGAAACTCATGACCTACTTAAAAGTTCTAGAAATAATCTACTTCAGGGTTATATGAATTATGGCTATAAAATAAAGAGGCAATTTGCCTAATGGATAGTATTCAGGATTTGGAAATCAGAAAGATGTTTGAATCCTACTTCAGCCATATGATCTTGGCCAAGTCATGCACTCTATGAGCCTCAGTTTCCTCATCTTTAAGATGAGGATGTTGGACTAGATGACCTCTGATTAAAATCTCTTCTAGTTCTAAATCTATGATCAATAATCCTATTTGAAACCAACTTTCAAAGCCAGTCATCCTGACCAGAATCAGTACTTATTTAATTTGATTCACCAAGACTTATTTCTAAAACTTTTGGGTGCTTCAAAGAAAAAGTCAAATCCACTCTCAGAAGATGAAAAGTTGTCACCTCTGATGATAAAGGCAATTCCCTTCAATCCCCAAAAGGAGTTACAAACATATTTTAAGCAATGAGAGTGTCCCTGGAATAAATGGATGGCCTCCCAAGTTAACAACAGACATTCAAATATACACATTTTTAAACTGTCATACAACACTTTGTGCCTCTCCCATTTGTGAGTATAATGACCAAATTGGAGATAAGTTTTAAAGTTGTCAAACAACAAAAGCAAGAAAGATGGCTTCAAAATGACTCACTGTTGCCATTTCATACAGACATTTCTGTATTTTTCTTTGTAGTCAAACTCTCATATTCTCCCTTCACAGTGGGAATTGGAAGAATTAAACTAGCATAAAAAACATGGACCTAAATTCCCTTTGCAGGGCAGAGACCAAAGGGTTCCTCCAAGTTAAAACCCCTGTTTGGGAATTGGTTCTCTGCTGAGCTGTACTAGCTTACCTGGTCTTTTGCCTGAATGAATTTGGGAAATTCTCCACAAAGTGGAGCTGACTGACTTTCAGAGAGGGAAAAGGTCTATTTAGGTTTACTGTCACACCAGGAGTCAGAATGAATACACAGATGCCCAAGGAAACAACCTAGTGATGTTCCATTAAGGAGTTTCTACAACTGTCCCCTGAGTGAATTATGATTTTAGTTTTTTCCTCACAGTGTATACATGATGTGGCATCCTTTATTTATTGAAGCTGATTTATCCATAGTGCTTTATTGTTGACCAGGTTTTACTTCTTCCTTAACCTTATTAACCCTTGCTGGTATTTGACAGCTTAACGCCCTCCATTACTCTCCAATGTTCACTCTGGGAACTGACATGGAACTAATAGCAGCCTTTTTATTTCCAATCTTCGAGGTCACATGAAGCTGCCCTTGTCTGAACTCTGCAAGATTTCCTATAGGTAGCTCTCTTTTCAGTGGGTTTTCTACTTAATGTATCTCTACAGGTCTGTCTGGATGTTAAAAATGGAATGTGATTCCTGCTAACTTTAGTCACTGATAACACACACTTTTGAATATCTGGAGTAAGTTCTGTTTTTGGAGAAAGCTCTGAGCAATGTCATTTGATACAACTTTGTGATTTTCTCTTTTAGATTATTTTCTCTTTTTTTTTTTTTTAACATCATCCCCACCGATTCAGAAAAAATCTTTGGTTATCTCTGGCAGGGGTAACAATGAAAAGCTTCCCAAGCTTCTCTATGGGGTGTAAGAGGAATATGAAGGTGAACATGGTAGGCGGAGGTTCCTAGCTCGGTTTTCAGCCTGGATTGATTAAATAGGAGAAATTCGGGTAGGTAATTTTGATGATGCCCGTCAGGCTATATCTTACGACACTGTTGTTTATTATTTTATGCTGGCTGTGCTCAGTCTGTGACATGCACTACCCTGAAAGGTCATGAAGTCAAATTCTGTAGCCAGATTTAGCAAGTATTTTGGTGAGCCGACTCCTGTGTTAATAAAGACTAGTTGCCTATGGAGTATACACAAAGAAGGAATGCTCCAAGCTGAATACAAAATATCCAGAAATCAGCAAGGTCACCCTATGAAGTGGCTAGGCCATTGCAGGAACATTTTGAGACTACAGGAATATGGAGATAATGTATAGACAAACCAATTAGCTGTTCCCATAAATGAATTTTAACTCCTTGACTAAAAATTGCATCTTTCCCCCTAAAACTTGACTCCTTGAGGGTACTAGGAAAAAATGACCTTTCAATGCAGCAAGAGAACTTGGACCAGGCGTTCCTATGTCATTCAATGTATTCCCTTGTGCTGCTGCCACTGTTATTTTTTATCTATCTTAAAAGAAGGGACCAAAATCTCTGCTCATTCCATTGACAAACTTAATGTAATCCTAGATATTAAAAATCTACTAGACTAGCCTTTCAATTTTTCCAAAATCACTGGACTGCCAAAATTCTATTTGACCTGAAAAATATGCACTGGCTATATTCACTTAACAATGCCACTCCCTTACTTTCCCAGCCATTAAGACCTTCTTTCTCTGCCCTTAGCACAAATCATAAAAGCAAGAGAAGAGAGAGGCATCTGCCTACAGCAAACATACCTTTCCAAGAGGTGGGGTGCTGTGTAGGGTGGAATAGTCACAAAACAAAAGAGGAGTAAAAAGGAGAAACAAAATCTATTCTATTTTGTCTGGGCCTGCTGCCTAATTTCCATTAGCTCCACCTAGTTAGCTTTATAACCCTGAGTATCTAAACTATTATTGCACATTTTCATTGCTGCCACAGTTCCAATGTTAGAATACACAAAGAATATCCAATATTACACAGATTTAAGAGTTGGAAGAGGTCTCCAAAAGCCTTCTGGTCCAATTCTTACTTATATAAGACCATCCAAGATGACCATCTACTTTCATTTGAAGATTTCCAATGAGAGAATTATTTTCCCTTTGGGTCATCTCTAATTACTACTAAGGTTTGCCTTAACATAAATCTGCCTCTCTTTAACTTCTACCCAACTCCTGAGGAGATTGATTCTAGGTATATTTTTTCCTAAAACCTTTACTTTCTGTTTTAGTAACAAATCTAAGACAGAAGGATAAGGGCTAGGCAAATGGAGGTAAGTGCCCTGCCCAAGGTCACAACTAGGACATGTCTGAGGTTAGATTTAAACCTATGTCTTTCTGACTCCAGACCTGGTGTTCTATCTATTGTGACACCTCCTTGCCCCTAGATAGATGTTTTTTAAAGGCCACATAACTGAATTCTCTCACAAAAAGTAATTGATCTCTACTTATAAAGAGTCCCCAGGTATTAAAAAGGTCCTTGGGAACTTCCTTAACCACATCAAGCTAATAGAATACTTTTTGGTAACTGTCTGATTTACACTTCTCGTTGGTCCACATTTGCTACATATCTGGTTTCATTCTGCTTCCAGAGTAGGTCAGAATGCCATGACAATGGCTACTGGCTACACATCCCTCAATTTTCCATCTCTTTCAAGTCCACACATGGTTGTGAAAATGACAATCACCATTAGAGCTGCAGCCTTTTTGGCAGAAGACTGGAAGAAGAGTGGTGGAGGAAGGATCCTCCTTGATGGAGGTAGGACAGACAAGATATCAGAATAAACTTAAATCCTTATTATACAATTATTTCTAGTAAGAAGTCTTCTAGTTGTCACCTGAACAAAAAATGCCAACCATGGATTAACTTGAAAAGAAGTTTTCAGAGAAAAAAAGGTAAAATTCCATTTAGTATATCACAATCTCAAATCCTAGGGAGTATAAGTAGTATGCTATTGATCTTGCTTAGCTTGATAAGTAGTAGAAAGAAGACTGGACATAAGAGTCATAAAACCTGAGTCAAAGCGCTGTCTCTGTCGCTGTGTGATTTTGAATATGTCACTGAAAATCTCTCTGAGCCTCAGTTTCCTCACCTAGGTATGACTGCATTATACTACCTTACTCTGTGGTGCTTTGATGAGTATAGAACCCTTTTGAAACTGTAAGGCACACTATCATTGTTTTAACAGCTACTAAATATGTCTCATCTACAAAAAGGGAAGAATTTGAGCCCTAGAAAAATTCAACCAAATATTTCAATTTGTCTTGTTCTCCTTGCCAATCTCTGATGCCTAACCAGCTTTGTTAATGTGTGAGGGAAGAGAAGAGGAATTGAGTCTATTAGGGAGAGGAGGGAGCAGATTGGGTAGTAGGAACTCATTTGAACTCAGCCAGGTAGACCGGTTGACTCTTATATGTGTGTGACTGCTAAATGGTAAAGACCAAGTTATTATTCCAGGATTCTTTACCCCCACCCCCACTCCTTTCCTTTGTTATGAACCTTGCACTTGTGTGTATTTTAGTCAACCAGTCAACAAACATTTATTCAGTACCTGCTATGTGCCAAGCACTAGGCTAAGCAATGGGATTACTAAAAGAAAGAAAAGATAGCCCCTGCCCTCAACAAGTTTGCAGTCTAATGAGGGAAATACTGAGAAATTTGGTATCTCAACAAAATATAAATAATGTTATTATATACTTGCAATTAAATCTTCCTTTTTTAAAAAACAAAATAAAGTTAGCACAACTGTCTCTCTTGTTTCCTGATGACCCTCCATTTTATATGTGCAAACACTACAGGATAGGTGGCTAGGTGGTATAATAAAGTATTTGACTTGGAATCAGGAAGACCTGAGTTCAAGTCCTCTCTCAGACATTCACTAGCTGTGTAATTCTGGGCAAGTCACTTAACTCTCAGCTTCCATTTCCTCATCTATAAAATGAGGATAAGAATAGCATGACTCACACAAGAGTGTTATGAGAAACAAAGGTACCATTACTTTGCATACTAGCTCATATTATTAATATTATTACTGTTTTAAATAGTCCAACAAGCTCTACCCCACTAACAGAGGACAAAAGCCCAATGCATATTGCCTATGCATTGAAGAAAAAAATAGTATCCTCTAAGCCCACACAGAGATCTTGATGTGATGGGGGTTGGAAGAGAGTATCTGTAGCCTATCTGAAAGCAGAGAGGCTCTCATCACTTTATTCTACTAGAGGTAACCCAGTTATAATATGTAGACTCACATCAATTAATTTTTGACTTGATGAAAGCCTGTTCTTGCGAAGCAATGCTACAAATATTGCAAGAAACAGAAATGGCCCCATGGGGAAGGATGGTGGGAATGTGTTGAAACCTACACACACCCTATGAGGACTGAAAATATAAAACATTAAATGGCTTTGACTATGGTATCCTAGTGTGTCCTTATGTGGACAGAACTTAATAAAACACACATCTGGCCTCAAGAGATAAATACATTCCTAGTGGCAAGAACTCTTCTCCCTTGCCCCACTGTTTGCTTTTTTGCTCAAACCATGCAGATTAGCAAATCAAAATCCTAGCATTCTGACAATAAAGAGCTCATCATTCCTTAGGTTTGTTTGCTAGCTGTCCCAAATGTTTCCTGTGCCATAAAGTTTACCATGTTTCTTTAACTGGGGAAGTAGAGGGTCGGGGTAGAGAAAGGGGAAGGGGGAAGGGGAGGATGCAGTCTGTGGCACAAATAGTCACAAGCATAACATCTACAGTTTAAAAATAAAACAACTTTGAAACCAAATCAAAAGGTTGCTAATACACATAAAGTACAAGTGATTTAGAGCCTTCCATTCTATACACAGTTCAGCAACGCATGGAATGTAAGAAGACATGGAAACCACAGCTCAGCAGTGATCCTGCCCTGCTGCTGGCAGTAACCGTGGTTTCCCACACAGGCCCTAAATCTGACCCTGCGATGAAACTTTTAAATTTTTAAAAATAGAACAGTTGGGAAATCTTGGGCACTTTTAGTTCAAATAAAAAGATCACCATCTTTTTGGGAGTGCAACTAAAAACTTGAAAAAACATCATAATTTAGTCTTTCTCCACTCTCTTTTTAAGACGTTTGGGCAACAAACCATCGTGGCACAATGGCTCTCAAGATGGAGGATTTAGGTTCAAATCTCACTCCTTTAAAGCTTGCTACTTTTTATAAGCTGAACAAATCATTTAACCTCCCTGGGCCTCAATTTCCTCACTTGTATAATGAGGGGGTTGCACTAGATAACCTCTACAGTGTCTTCCAGCCCTTTCCACTGTTGTCCTATGAGCCATTTTAAAATATGATATGCCAAGTCACCTCGAAGGAAAACATAATTTAAATTCTAGAATGTTCCAGAAATATATCTATATCTGTGTGTGTGTGTGTGTGTGTATTCCACAAAATCTAGACTTCAGTTCAAAGTTGAAATTCAACATCTCAACTAAAACCACCTCCAAATTGGGCAGTCAATAGTACTGATTTGTAGTAAATCTCCTTTTTTTAATTCTCTGAAATAAAAGTGAATTTCTCTAGTCCACCCAGCATAGTCATCCTGTGAAGAACTAAACATTAATGTTCAATTATCTGTGACTTCCTGAATGGCATCTTACCTAGAGACTATATTGGCCAAATCCATTGGGGATGGGAGAGGGAGAACAGAGTATAACCTTCAGCCCAATTGAACTTGGCTAATTTTTTGGTCAACTCAGACTGATCGCTTCCTCCATGAACTTTGATCAGCTTCTCAATTTGTACATTCTTCTGATCTCACTGGATCTAAGATATAGGGCTAATTTAAAATGTTTGCTGAACATTTTCAGTAGTCTTTTATCCATTTACTCTAACACCTAGTCCTTTGTCTTACAGCAAAGCCTAGGTTCAACTAATGAAGATCCCTATGGAAACAAATATGATGCTTTGTCTCACTCCCCTCTTAATGATTTCCTTTTAAAGCTACTTACTAACATATTGTTTAGAATTATTATGGACTATATTATGACATTGGATTTCTTAAAAATGTTATTTGCACAATTAGATTTTGAAATGAGTCTATCCAGAGAATGCATTTTTTTCTAGGCTTACAACCAAATTATCTCAAGAAGCTATCAAGAGCTGATCAAGTCATTGTGTTAACTGTGTTCTCCATCTCGCAAAGTCCTTACAGACAGAAGGAAGTAGAAGAGAAGAGAAATTATTTGAATGTGGCTTTTTAAAAAAAAAAAAAAGCACCATGATTAAATTTGCTCTTTCCCTCTTTCCACACACAAATGTATACAGTTATATCTATGTGTGTGTGAACTATCATCAATACAAGGAAAGAACACTCTACTGTCAAAACTTGACAAATCGCTCTTTTGTAAATCACAAAAATTGAAAGTGACCTTTAAATTCATAAGTTAAGCCATATGTAACAAGGGAAGTTGGACACACCTGAGCATACTTTAGGAAACTTTGCACATATGTGCCCTGCTTTCTGACAGTCTTTTCCTTTCATTATGAAACACAGGAAAAGCAGCTTCTGATTGTAACACCCAGAACACAGGTTTCTACTACTGCTAACCATGAGGCTAGATCCTGGATACAGACACACTCAACTATCAACAAACACAAGGTAGCACTGAGCTCACATAAGCTTTTTCCTCTCCCTTTCATGGAAAAAAAAAAAAAAGCTTCACATGGCTTCCTCTTCTTGACCTAAAACAAATTCCATTAAACTTCAAAAACAATGCTCTGAGATGTTGGAGGATGCAGTCAGGAAACTGAAGAAAGAATTTACACAAAAGTTAGGAAATAATTTTTGGGAGGAATGCTACAAGCAGCTGCAAGGTTGCATCTTGATGATGAGACCTCACGGCAAATGAGTAAGTAATTAGATTTGGATGTCATGTTGTTGTGGCTAGGAAATATGGCACAGCAAAAGGGATTTATTGTTCAGCCATAGCTAAAGCAATATGCAAATGACACTGGCCAATAAATAATTAATGGTTGCCCCAATGTTTACAAATTCATGAAATGCCCTGCAGATTATATCCCATAACAATTTCAAGTTACATGAAATAATTTTCGTTGGAATGACAGTGAGCTGTCCATGGTTGACTGGTTTATTTTTTATTTTTTCCTTAAGACCAAAAGGCTATTTTCCCCTCTCTCACCCCCCATCCCCTCTGTTTTCTTTGGGAATATAATTGCCATGGGGTGTTTGATATGATTTAGAGCTTTCAGAAGCTTTCCAAAAATACTGTAATAAAAATGGACTTGGATATAATCACCAATGATAATGTTGTTATTACAAGATTTGGTGTATGCTAAGAAAGCTTGCTTTATGACTCTATTTCACCATCATCCACAAAGTTCGTTTGGGGTCATTTTGAAATTTAGACTGATACTCTGAGAATGGCAATGGTGGGGCAGGGAGGAGGTCGAGAGGAAACTCAGTCGTAATTACATTGTAGATTTACAGAATTTATTTGGAAAATGTGCCAGGCCCTATTTTGTTGTTTTTTAAACTTGTTGCCATCAAAAGGCAAGAAGGGTTAACCTTGATTTCAAAATCAAGAAACAAAGATACAGTCCTGTTGTGCAATAATCAGTCCCCATTTCAATGAATAAGTAATATTTCTCACAAGCTTGAGTTAGATAGTGGATTTATTTAACCTCTCAGGGTCAGGTAATAAATACTAAGTGAATTATTCAGCCCAATGGCTAATCAATACAATTCAGTGATATATTTTTTGTGTTTCATAAAAGGTTGTAGACTAAAGGCAGTGAGCAATTATGGAAATTGGGCCAGAGCGGCACTCAATTCTTCTCTTCCTTGAAACCCCAGCACTGCCACCTTGACAGCAAATCGATTAGTGCTCTAGTGAAGCAGCTCGATGACCTCTGACCTGCTTCCAGCTCCATCTGACAGCAAAGAGAGTATTTTATATTTATTTTATTGAATTAACTCCATCTTGCCTGTACCAGCGCTTTACACATATTAGAAGGAAAGCTACAAGCTACTTCATTGTCATCCCTCTCCATTGGCCTTGCTAAGCAAGCACCTCCCCTTGACTGGCAGAGTTCTTTGTCCTGAGTTTCCTATTACTTCTGGCCTCAATATTGGATTTCCAGTCCATCCTAGAGCTGGATATGAAGCCCCAGGTAACAAACGTTAGGACACAAGCACGCAGCCCTCACTCCTTGTGACTCCTGCCTACTTCTTCCACTCAGACCAACCCTCATATCACTTTCAAAGTAAAAAAAAGACAATTCAATAAAATTGAACTCAAAGATCTCTCTGACTCGCATGTATAAAGCAGATCATAGGGATTAATGACATTTTCTGCTGGGAAATGAATAAGAAGCAATAGGTGTGTTCTGTTTCCCCTATTAAATTATATGTATTTCTGTGTCAGTTTATTTTTCTATTTAGTTCATTGTTGGAATTCAGCGCCAATTCAAAGGCCTGGCAACAACAGAGACTTAGAAGAAAATGGGAAATATTTTTAAATGGGTTTCTCAGATTTTCAGACTTTATGTACAATTGGAAAGGCAACATGGTGGAGAGACAGAGCCGGAATAAGAGCCAGGAATGTTTGGATTCCAGTCCTTTCTCTGAAGCAGACTAACTCTGTGACCCTGACCCTAAGTTGTAGAAAAGATATACCTGCATTGCTAGATATTATTCATTGTTTATTTGCTTCAGCCATGTCTAATTCTTCATGACCCCATGGACCTCTGTCCCTGGGGTTTTTCTTGGCAAAAATACTAGAGAGGTTTACCATTTCCTTCTCCTGTGGCAAATAGATGTTCAGTGGCTTGCCCAAAGTTGCACAAGCCAGGACATTTCTGAAGCTGGATTTAAAAATTGAGGCCTCCCTGATTCCAAATTCAGCATTCTATCCACTGCACCACTTAGCTGCCATTGGTAGAAAGAATTTCCTCATCGAGGAATTCCCTAAATCAGTGAAAGCACAGGTCCATCCACACTCCATCTAAGTCATTACTTTTTATCATATACTAAAGCATGTTTCTTTATAATATTTGTTCAGCTTTTTCTGTTATTCACAGTATCACAGAATTAAAAGCTGGTAAAGTTACCCTTGAGATCATTTAATCCAAGATTTACTGAAAATTAGAAAATCGAAATACAAAGAAAGAAAATGACTCATCCAAGGACATAGAGTAGTAGCTGACTCATTTTCCCATGATTTTGTAATTCCTGGTTAGGAGAATAAAGCTACTGTCAGCTCAGTTCTCACAGTCATCACCAGGAGAAGGGACTCTATGGAGAAGCAGCCAGAAATCTCCACACACTGCTAACTATGTGGCCAGCAAGCCAGTCTTCCAACCTAAAGCAAGGCACTTTGAGGGAAAGAGAAGAGGCAGCATGGGCCAGGTAAGTCAAGCCAGCATCCTCACCTCAACCACCATTTCCCTTCAGACCCCCAAACTCTAGGAAATAGCAACACTTCCAGCCCAGAATCTTCAGATATCATTCTGGAGATGTGGAGGTGAAGCCTGGCTACTGCCCCTGCAGGTACCACAGCCACAGCTACCGAAGACCCAGGAAAGATGCCAATGTCCTTGGCATTGTCAAATGATCCAACGTCAGAATGCAATATGATTTTTATCTGTGGAAATCATATTAAAGAAGAAGCATGAACATTTGCTTTGCTGCTGCACCCTAAGGACCAGGGCATGTTTCTATTTCACTTGCAACTGAGACCTTCCATATATATGTTAGCTCCTCTATGAGAATGAGAGTTCTTTGAGACTGCATATATTAAGTGCTTGATAAATGTTTCATTCATTCACTCCTTCATTCATTCATTCTCTTATTGGATACCATCTATCACACTGGAGAAACATAGAAGTCCCAGAGAGACCAGACATTTCTAGGTAAGTCTGAGCTCTATCACTAATCATATGACCCTGGGCAAGTCACTTCATCTCTGAGCCTCAGTTTCCTTCTCTCTAAAATATCAGAAAGATCAAATGAGATAATGAAAATAAAAACACTTTGTTAAATGTTAATAATAACTGACATTTTATAATTATTTTAAGTTTGTAAACTGCTTTTCATTCATTACCTCTTTTGAATTTTGCAATAGCTGTATATGGTAAAGACCATAAATACCGTAAAAAAAAAAAAAGAAAGAAAGATTTAAACCCAGGTCTTCCTGAGTTCTAAATGGATGCTATTTTCTATTTTGTTTAATGTAATCCTCCACAAAAGCTTCAATCTTATATCTCATAAGGCCAGAGAGGGGACTCTGGGTTCTCAAAGACTATTTCTGGGGAAAGTAAGCTCTGGTAGATCCTGCCTCTCCGGAAAGACTTTAAGTACAAATCCAATAATGGGATGTATATGTCTGTTGTCTAAGGATCGGTACAGCTAAATTCCAAGAGGCTCATTACCCAGTTGGTCATCGGGTGACAAGTCTCTTCCCTACTCCAATCCAGCCTCCATTCAGTCACTTAAGTGGATTTCCTAAAGCTCAGGTCCAACCATGTCACTCTCCTACTCTATAAACTCTAGTGGCTCTCTGTGGCCTCAATAATCAAGTACAAAATGCTCTGTTTGGTATTTAAAACCTTTCACAACCTAGTCCCCTCTTACTTTTCTGGTTTTCTTAGATCTCCTTCTCCAACTCAAACAGGAGACACTGGCCACCTGGGCTGTTCCACAAACGAAACAATCCATTTCTCAACTCCCATCATTTTCTCTACTTGTCCCCCATGCCTGGAACACTTGCCCTTCTCTGCTCCAAGTATTAGCTTCCCTGGCGTCCTTTAAGTCCCAACTAAAATCTGATCTTCTACAAGTCCTCTCCCAAACCCTTTTAATAACCAGGGCCTTCCCTCTGCTAATTATTTCCTATTTATCCTATATATTTACTTGCTTTGTATATATTTATTTACATATTGTCTGTCCTATTGGATTACAACCTCTATGAGGGCAAGGATTGTCCTTTACCATCTTTCTATTTCCCAAAAGCTGAGCTCATGCTTAATAAATGTTTGTTGATCAATCGATTGAACCATGTCTGCATTGTCATCTCTTGTATTTGAATTCCTAATGCTTAGTGTCTGGCACAGAGTAAGCATTTAAAACTATCTGTTGGCTTAGACAACAATGGAGGGGATACCCACATGATGAAATTATAAGTTCTCAAATTTGGAGTTAATGTGTATATGTATTAGGTGATCACTGATATTATTACTTGGAGTCACTGAAGTTTTGCAGTGCCTGAAATTCTACCATAAGAGATTCATCTCTTTGGGTTCCTTTTCCCAGATTCCTCTATTAAAATGTAAATACTCCTGGTAAGATAACACATTAACCTAATTCACATTTATCAGATCTATTTCCTTCTTGCACAGTAGGACTTCTGGGGGTCGATGTTTTGGATTTTGCAAGAGGATTGGCATTGGCAGAGAGAGAGAGAGAGAGAGAGAGAGAGAGAGAGAGAGAGAGAGAACCGAAATGCAAATAAAAGACCAAAAGAGGGTGAAACAGGGGCTGGCAAAGAAAAACTTGACCTGCTCCACATAATTTCACCTGGGGGCTGGCCCTATCTGCCAAACCAAGCTGCCTTTGATGGGGATGAAAGGTGATCTCTAGTTCCTCCAGGCACCCTCAGCAGTGACAGTCAGCATACTTCTCCCCATCTCTACCATGTCCCACCCTCAGCTCCTCTGAGGAAAGGTAGCCAAGGAAGCCCAGCTTAGGTTGCAGAGTTGCTTTTGCCAAAGCACTGGACTAGGCTTATGGTCTTGTGCCAGCACTTCAGGAAATTCTGGCTTCCAGGACTATTCCAGAAGGACTTTCCATAGTACTTAAGGAATACTGTGTGGTGAGATTTCAATTTCTCTTACTTTGCCTTAACCACACCCTCATCTCTCCTTCCTGCGGATATGTTCCCTGTTGCCCTGAGGGCTCTGGAACTCTGACTTCTTATGGCATTAGCACTTCTCCCTTTACCAAGAAAAGGATTTCTCGTTTGTTCCTGCTAGTTTGGATTTGGTATTTTTGATAGCAAAGTGGGCTCACCTTCTTCCCTTTGAGACACATACCTAATGTAAAAAGAATCAAGAAATCTTTGGAAATTAATAGAGGAGAAATGATCGCCTGTCCCTCCCCCAGCTTTTTAAATTTAGCATTTGTGTAACCAAAACGCTATTCATATGCTTTCAGGGTCAATTAAGATCATTTTCCAATTTAGGCATTTTTCTTATCATATAGACCAAGCAATAATATTCTTATTTTACCAAAAAGGGAAATCAAGGCACAGTAAGTCAAAAAATTCTAATTGCCTACTATTACTCTTCACTGTCCAAGAGTTATTAGCATGGTACTCTGTAGTGTCCTCATTCCCAGGTAATCATCTGAAATGTTCTCCATGATCTTTAAGCACCTCGAAAGGCCCAAATGCATTTCTTGCTACATATCTTGCTGTCAACAAGACCTTTAGGCAATGAGTTGAATACAGCATCACCCATCTTCTTAGAGGAAGTGCATGGTGCAATGAGAAAAATATTAGAAGGGGTAACAGGAGCCCTGGTCTCTAATCTCGGCTCTGTCACCCACCAGCTGTGCTATTTTAAATCACTTTACAGTCCTAGACCTCAGTTTCCTCATCTGTAATATGAAGGAGTAGCACTAGATCAGTGATTCCCAAAGTGGGCACCACCACCCCCTGGTGGGTGCTGCAGCGATCCAGGAAAGCAGTGATGGCCACAGGTGCATTTGGGGGCAGTGAATAACTGTAAGGGGGTGGTGATAGTATGTGACAGGGGGTGCTAAGTAATATTTTTTTCTGGAAAGGGGGCCGTAGGCCAAAAAAGCTTGGGAACCACTGTACTAGATGTTTCTTAAGATCTCTTTCCTCCCTATGACCTTCTCCTTGATACACTACTCAGTACAAGAGCTGGCAGTATTTGGATGCTGGATCAAGGCATTTGCCCAATATGTCCTTTACTGTCTTGGTTTCCTAATTAATAAAAATAAGAAATACAATGAGATCTCCAAGATTCCTTCCAGCTCTAAGATTGTGATTCTATGATTCTAAGTACTTAGCAGGTCCTTTAGGTGGATATGTAACCCAGTGATGGGGTATAGGTCCCTTTCAGAAAGTTGAAAGTAAATGGCCAAAAGATATTTCTCTCCTTAGAGACTGAGAAAGACTATTTTGCTAACCTCAAAACAAAACAAAGTCAACAATGGCATTCACAACACAGCCAATACCCAAACCATTCACACACACATTTCGTCCATATTCCATGTGTCTTTTTGCAAAATGGCACTCCATATTCTTAAGAGTGCCAGGGAAAAAAAAAAGTATTTTATACCTTTGTATAACTTCATGCATTAAGCCATAAATTATTCTTTCCCTTTCTTCCACTTTCAGAATCTATACAAAAGTGATTACCTCAGTCATTTTTCAATATTACTTTCATACTTGGAAAATGCATTTTCAAAAAGTTATTTATTTTTCACAGCATGTCAGGTTGTTATATTGTACTAGTTAAAATAAAACTACTGTATAAACTACTGTATAGTTTTGCATGCATTACATTTCCCTACAAATGCTGTGAAGTAGGATTTTCACAGTTTCTAGGTATATTTATTTTAATATTACATTATACTTTATTTTAGTGCTGTTCAAGGTTTTTAAAAAAACAGGAGAGCTGGTTGCTAAAGAAACTTACCTATCAAAGAGCCTTCTTATTTGAAACTTCCCATTTTAAGGAGAGAATACTTGAATATTAAAAGTGGTTTTACAATGAAACTTAAAACTAATTTGTACCATTATTCTCCCTGCCCTTCCCTATCCCACCCTATCTATCCCCATGAGCCTATCATGCCCCTTTGGATTCAATTCATAGTCATTCAGAGATTTAAAGAGGGATGTTCAACATTTAAGGCATGGAGTGCTGAATGGGTAACAATGAAGCATTTTCAGTAATGTTGCCCGTAGGCTTAAGGAATAGATGCTTCACATTTTAAATATTTTTTATATATCTTAAAGGGTAAAATAGCAAAGTGAAATAAATAACATATATATATGCATATCCTCATACTCCTACACAATGGTCTTTCTTTTGGTGATTCTGAGTTTTATATGTTGTTTCTAGCTGAGACATAATAATCATTCTGCATACAATGATGTGGATTTCTTTAAAGGCTAACTCTATTAAAAAACTATTGGGGGGGTGGAGAACCAAGATGGCAGTTTAGTAGCAGTGAAAGCTGAAACCTCTTAGAGAATCCACCCCAAAATCATAAATTAAAAAAAAAAAAAAAAGACAGGTAGTCCAGGTATTTTCCTGCTCATTTTTTTCTTTCTAACCAACTCAGGCTGTCAGAGATGGGTGAGGGGCTTGTGCAATGTGATGTATGGGATAAACCAAGCTGATTCCTGACTCCCTCCCAGTCTGAGGTGCTAGGAGGCATCACAGCAGTGCTGCACTGAGCTTGGAAAATTCTGTTCTCTTTCTCTGCAGCTGACTTAGAGGCAGAAAGAGGAAAAGCTTAAATATTTAATAAACGATTCTGCAAAGGCTTTGAGTCCTGGCATGAAGGGTTTGAAAGCACTATCTGCTTTACATCCACTGAGGCGGCCACAAAAAATGGCTGTGATCCAGATTACAGGGGACCCTAGAAACTAGTTTTTCTGAAGTCAGGCTGGCAGTGAGTGGCCTATCTGGAAATCTTTCAGAATCACTTTAATCTTTCATCTTAGCTTTGTCTCAGGCCACACAGAGTGTCCACCCTCGGAGCCCTGGGGGTCACTCAGCAGTGAGTTCTTAAAAACAGGAAAGCCGTCCTAGGAGAAATCAGGAGAGTGAGAAGGGGGAAAAGAAACCAGGCTACTGTACATACATTTTTAATACAGCCAAATTTAGCTAAAATGTGCTCCCTGCTAGTGCTTTTAACTAACAAGTAGGCAATATATTGTACCGTAAAATGTTTTATTTTAACACCTTACAGTTTTTAGCTATGTGGTTGTCGAAGGTTTATCCATTAAAGGCAACACAGACTGTAAATCAGAATTCCATACCTTTTCACAGGATATGAATCTATTCTCCCCTTGGTAGGCACACAGCTTTCATTGATGCCGATGGGGCTGACATATTCTTATGCAGGGGAGAATAGACCTCTCTATACATGTGAATTTATGCTTTTAGATAGGCAGCTATGCCAGAGACAAGAGACACCAATAAACAGGGTTTATTGTAGCTGTTTGAAATCAGATTCTGCTCTACATATTTTCAAGTGAGCAGTCAGCCCTGCAAAGGGATCTCTGAAAGCACACACGACACAGTGTTGGATGCTACAGGTTCAGCAGACTGTAAGATTTAACCACTTCAGACATCATCGTCATGGCAGTGGAGATGGGAACAACCTCTTGAGACCTGAAGTTGCTAGAAATATCACTGAAGTATTTAACTTAAAATTAATTGCAAGAGTTTCTATCTCTCCGTGTGACAAAAACAAGATAAGAATCTTGTGACTGGAAGGCAAATATTAACTTTTGAATGTTCTACACTGTCTGAAAGCACAGAGAAACACAATGTGGACAGATGTCCAGAGGAACGGACTTTTCCTAAGGCCCAAGTGAAGCCAATGACCTCTAAAGCGGATGGCACACCACCTTCTGGGGGATTATCCCTCTAATTTTTTAAAGAAAAACAGTCTACATCACATGTACATATATATACATATATATATATATATTTCCTTTAAACTAAGTTTTATTTGATTTTCTTACTTTGTGATAGCTATTACCAAAGAAAGACTCAGAGAATAATGTGAGTCCCAGAAAGAGACAACAAGGATATATAAACCTATAGTAGGTAAATGAGTCAGTTCATATATGCATACATATGAGAGCAGAGATGCATAAGTGGAATCATTTTCACATAAATGTACATACAATATATGCATGCAGCTGTATACAATAAATGACAATGGCACTTTACCAGGTTGAAAATGGAGGAATGTCCACACACTAAAACTTTTTTTAATCCTTACTTTTCATTTTAGAATCAATACTAAGTATTAGTTACAAAGCAGAAGGGCTGAGCAATGGGGTTCAGCAACTTGCCCAGGGTCACACAGCCGGGATATGTCTGAGGTCAGATTTGAACCCAGGTGTCTCCTGTCTCTAGACCTGGCACTGTAGCCACTAAACCATCTACCTGCCCTGAAACTGAAATTTTTATGCTTACCTTCAGCTTTCTCCCATGCTCACAGGATCATAGATATTGAGACCAATTCTCATTTTTCACTTGCAGAAAGTGAGGCACCAAACTAGTAAGTGTCTTGCCCAGCGTAGGAAATAGCAGAGCCATCATTCTGCACTACATTGAGGTCCTCTGACTCAAAGTCCTATCTTCTTTCAACTACATGGCATCCTCCTTTTAATAAAAACATATCTCCAGGGGAGTAGCAGAACAAAATATGGCAACTGCAGAGAATGAAACAGAGCTAATGAAATCACAAATATAAGGAATTCAGAGAAACTCTGGAAAACTGGTTTGAATTGATGCAGAACAAGCTATGACAAACCAAGAGAAAAATACATTTATAATAATGTAAATTATAATAATTTAAAAGAAAACAGCACCAACAGAAATCAGAACTTGGGTCAGTATAATGACCAATCCTGACTCCTCAGGATTAATGCTGAAAACATTCCTCTCTCTTCTTTGTAACCCAAACATGGAATAAGATGTTTGTAGTCAGTATGTTATGTTGGATAGTTAATTTTGCTTAACTTAACTTCTTTGTTCTATGCAGGGAAGAGATTTTGGGGGAAGACAGTGATGTAAAAAAAGTATCAATAAAACATTTTTTAAAGAGAAAGACTCTTTATTGGAAAAAATAGTGAAGATCAGTATGTTTCTGTACAACTATATCAAGTGTCACTTTCAAATGACACTGAGATGGTCCATGTAATTCAGAGACTTAAAGAACTGTTGCACCATTTAACTACTTGTTTTTTATTGTAAGATTGTGGCTGAGAGAACCACAGAATTCTGATCTATCTGAAGGAGAAAAATTAGAGAGTGGAACAGTGGAATTTATGAATGAGACCTCTTTGCCTGCAAAGCATTCCCATTATAGCACTCAGTCACCACAAAACTGCTATGTAATTGGAAGATAGCTTCTTACCATTCCCTGAAACTACATTCTCACTGCCAAATAATAAGAGGCAAGCTTGTCTGAATTAAAGGATTCCCATACCTGAACCTTCTCAAGCTCTTTTGGATGCTTGGCCCTTTCCTATCTCTCCACCTATACCAAAAGAATCCTGTAGTAGAAAAGATCAAGCCACGAAAGTTATAAAATCTCAGAAGAGAACTAGATATCATCTATTCTAATCTCCTCATTGTGCAGATGAGGAAACTGAGGCCTAAAGTGTAATTTAAAGGTCCCATGAGGACACAGCTAGTGCTAGTGCTGGCACTCCAACTTAGGTCTCATGGCTTCCAGTCCTACTCTACCGCACACTAGCAAACTGATTTTATTTCAACATCTTCTGCCTAGGAACTGATAGGCATGCATTTGGATCCTTTGGGGACATCCACAGGCCCAAACTACCACCCCATTTTGATGTAGAATTCTCTCATTTTGATTATGGAAAACAAAAGCAGTCAATCCACCTCCTCCCTAACAGGCTAGGCAGGGCTAGGGACAGTCTTGATTGAATTTTCCCTAGCTGAATCATATCACTATTTTCCCAGAGAGAATTATTGTTGTTTTCTTTCATCCCTCAGCAACAGGACTACTTACAGCCTAAAATAATCACCCTTCTTTGGGTTTCCACAAAAAAGATATCTTACAATAGTATCATGACTTTACTTTTTTAAAAAGTTGTTAATAAATATGCAAACCGATTTATTTGGAAAAGGTAAGGTTTAAGATTCTATAGAAAGAGTATCTTGGCTGAATCCTTGGAAAGGATTGGAAAGACTCCATTTTGGAATTCAACTTCCCCAGGAGTTGGGTCATTCAGTACAAACACAATCACACAATAAGAGTACTCATGCAGTGGAACCCTACTTGCTTCCAATTTCTCAGCATTTCATCCAGATCACTAACAGAGTCATCACAATTTCTGTTTTTGCATTGAAACTTTTATTAGTATATCTCAAAGAAAGTTAAAAATAAGCACTACCTGGAATTAACTATGAAAAAAGAAAAAACAAAATGCATTAAAAGATTTTCCAAAGGTCATCATACTACTTACAAAACTATAAAGTTAAAATGGTATCATATTTCAAGCATTACCCTGGGAGGTCAGAAGACCTGAACGGGATTCCTGGCTTGTCAGTCATTAGCCACATGTTATCAGACAAGTTAACCTTACTTGTCTGAATCACATTTTTTCTAATCTATATCAAATGGAAATAACAAAACTTGTATTACTTCACTCACAAGATGTTATGAGGAAAGTGTTTTAGAAGCTATAAAATAATTGTGGGCTCACTCTCTCTACTATACTTTCCTATGATAAAATAAATACTTGCAGAAAGTCTGAAGTTGCATTTCAAATACAACAATTGGCAAAGATGACAAGATGGGAATAGTCAGCATCAGAGGGGGCAGTGGAAAGAGAGACCCATTAATACACTGTTGGTAGAGCTGTGAATTGGGACAAGTATTCTGGAAAGCAATTTAGAATCATACTGAGTGAGTGACTAAAATCCCTATCCATTTAACCTAAAGATTTTACTGCTGAGCATATACTAAGAGATCAAAGGTGGAAGGACCCTACACTTCAAAATATTTACAGCAATACATTTTGAAGTAGCAAGGAAGTAAAAACAAAGAAGATGTTCATCCACAGGGGGGAAAGTGAAACACATTATATACATGAATGTAATGGAATATGACTGAACCCTAAGGGGAAAAAAGGAATTTTAAGAATGTAGGAATATTTAAATGAACTGATGCAAATTTAAGTAGAACCAGAAAAAAAATTATATATATATNAAATTCTAAGACAAAACAGTGTTAAGCAGTAGGAAATTGGGGTTAAATGACTTACCCAGGGACACACAGGTAGTATTTTGTGTTTAATCACGATGTCTAATCTCTCCTTCTCCTTGTCCTCCTTCAGTATAAATATGCAAGCTTTGTGGAGGCAGTGACCATTTTCTTTTTGTCATTCTATTTCAGATCCCTATCCATTGCTTTCAACATAGGAAAAGCTTAATGATCAAATAATATCATAGATGTGTAATATCTTTTCCATAATTTAAAGAACTATAATACATATGAGCTCTTAACTTATATTTGTTGAATTGAATTAAACTGACTTGAACTGAATGAAAACTTCCCTGGGCATCATAAAGTTGCAAATTATTAAAAGTTATTTGTACTATATGAAAATTATGATATTTTCTCATCCCCTTATCTTTATCTCAGCATTATATATATGTGTGTGTGTGTGTGTGTGTGTGTACATGTATACATATATATGTAGGTAGAAGATACGGATGGAGATATTTTGAAATAAAAGGGATAAATGAAAGATATTTATTTTAAATTTTAAATAAATATATAAATACTTATGGAATACTTCATAAGATCAAAATCTTACTTCCCAACATCCTACTTAGCTTATAGACTATGGTAGAAAACAATAGTTTACCCATTGTTCATTTATTAGGAATATCCTCTTTACCAACACTTCTGTTTATCTATAATACAATGATACTTTATTGTGATAGCAATGGCCCTTTGGCACTTCACAGTTCTGAAGGACATAATTAACCAAAGAAAAATTGTAGGAGATTGTAATATCTTTGAGAGATCTTATAGATCTTTGTATTTCTCTCATTAACTAAACCAATTCCTTGCACATAGCATGTATTCAGAATTCTGTTGAATAAACAACTCTATGGATGGATGATGTTCATTAGAGATCTAATGTTATATTTATCAAGGTACCATTTTCAAAGGGCCCATTGTTAACCAAGCTATTTTAAAATTCATTATATACGCATGTCCTGATTTTTGAGTAATTAAATAAGAACCAAAAATATTAAAATGACCAAATGAAACTTGCAGAAAGTATATTCTTGATATGAGGGGATAACAGTATTGGTATTGTCTTTTAATAGAAAATTATGGGTAATAAATGGGTGTCAAATACATATATATATAATTACATATGAACTACTCTTTTCTCAATTACTGTTCTTTACTCATATACAAATTTGGAATTTGATATTTTAGAAATTAATACTTTTAAGAATTCAAGAGTTTTACAAAATTTCAATCTAAGGCAAAATAAATTGCATTTTCCACAAAATGTTTTTAAGTATATTTACAAGTCAAATAAGAAACACATTTTTACTTATTTTTTTAGTAAGGGTGGGATGAAAATTTCTGACAATCATTCTAAAAGTGTTAACTCAGCAATATTATTTAACTCCATTGAGAGTAGACACTATATTTTAATCTCCAGAATAAAGAAATTTGTGTGTAGTTGGCATTTAATAAATATTTATGGGCTATTAATTGAAGAGCATAATAATTATGAAATTATTTCCTTATTCTTTTTGCTATCCCCTCATTCATATGTATTGACATATTTCTAAAGGCAATTCTTCTACAACATAAAGCAATCAATTGTTTGCTAAACAAAACTCCTTGAATGAAGTTTTCTATGTGTCAGTGTTAAAAAAAAATCAAAAAGAGACCAGAGAATAGAAAGAATAAAATAACTTAAGGATCTTACCAAATATAGTTAATCCTTTGAATATATGTATAAATATTTGAGTGAGGTTTATTTACGCTTTCATCCTTTTTATTATAGAGCAAGACTTGCTTTTAAAAAAGTCATTTTTTTTTATTTTAGTTTATTAGTTAACTTCCTAAAAGGCAACATCAAAGAGACTGGAGTTTGGCTTTCAAAACTAGATTATTTGCACTTCTTACTATGTACATATATATGGAGAAAAGTCAGAATCTTAAAAATTCTTATCTAGAGGACTTTCTTATCCAAGCCAAGATGATGGGAATTACCCTTTATTACCAAAAGCTAACTGATCCAAAAGAAATAACATATCTCTCTGTATCTCTGACTCTCTTCCCCTAAATAAACATATTTTGCATTTATCTTGACACTGCCACCTTACCATTCCCCAGAAAGGATCTCAACTCTACTAATGGTATATGGGGCTGCAGTTTACTAAATAGAAGAAATGGTATGAAGTTCCTAAATTTATTTAACAAATCCAAAATGATTATTTAGAAGTAGAAAAGGGTGGAAGGTTGGGGGCTTTTCTGATTTGCATATGCTACCCTGGGAATTCACTACAGAGGCAATTTTAAGATATTTAAGGGTGATTCAAATGGCAGTGGAAAGAAGTCACATATAGTGATGACAGTAATGAAACTTTACTGCTACGGAGAGGTAAAATGAAGGCCCAAAGTCATCTGACTGAATTAAAATCTTCATATTGCCATTCAGCTTCCAATGAAATGATAGCTCAGAGGGAAGTTGTTTTGAAAAAAGGCACATCAAAAATGCCCACTCTATGCTGAGGAGTAATAAAAATTAAATAACTCCACCTTCCCCTGCAAATCCACAAATGTTCTATTATAGAAAAGGAGAGAGGGGGTGAGCCAGAAATATCCTAATTAGTTTGTTTAGATAGATATTAAGTTCTCCATTTTGCTTTGCCACTGCAGACAAAGCTGAAGAAAACAGAGTTATTTCAGAATGTCAATCGGCTCTCGCAAATGTTTATGTGGCCCTAACTATTCAACACGTAGACCTCTAGTAAAGTGAGAGGGGATGTCCTATAATGAACCAAAAAAACCTTTCCTAATCTCTTCTCAAAGTAAGAGACAAAAGTTGTAGAGGGGATACCCTGAAGTGCCAAGACACTAAAGTTATTGATCAAGTTAGTGGCAAAGAATATTATTATTACCTTATATTTACATAGCTCTTTACTCAACTACTTTACCATACATTATCTCATTTGATTGATGAAGAAAATTGGTTCCATTAATGAGACTAGTGAAACAAAATACCAAATAAGTTCATAAGATCTACCACACTGGGCTCAACAATATCCATAGAGCATCTACAATTACAGGCAGAAAATGATGAAAAATACTGGAATTACTCCTAAAGTTAGAGGTAGTATAATAATACTCTTCATACAAAATTATCTATGTCTCTTCTGCTCATAGCTACAAGCCATGTACTTTGAAATGTTTTTTCATAGTCCTTAGGTTGGTCCATTGAAATTCTATCACTTAGTCCTCTTTGTGTCTTAACGTATACCTCTGTATTGGGGGTCTGTGACTGTGAAACAGAGGAAAGGAAGTTCACTGACTTGGAAGACTAGTCTTGACAAAAACTATGAAGGAGTTATGGTTTAGCTTTGGCATACATACACTGTTTATTTTATGCCTTTCTTTTCCCCTTCAGTAAAGTCTTGTCCTGCATTCTTTAACAACCAAGTGCCCTCTAGTTGTTACTCTTCCTTCTCCTATCCACCCTTCAAAATTTGCTATCCATCCTTCCTTCACACTAAAGTGTAAATAGTAGCTAAACAGGTTCTGAGACCAGTGTCATTTCAACAGGAAGCTCTAGTGAGGGTATTTCTGGCACTAGCAGCAGATAAGCTTGGGGGGGACATCATTAAAGTCTTTCCTAGAACCTCTAAAATCACTCCAGATAGGCACTGAATGGCCTGCTCCACTTAATTTAGCTAGGGATAGACTTAATAGCCCATATGGAAATTAAAACAACAACCCAAACCATCTTCTAATCAAATGTGTATGCCAGTCCAAAAAGAACTGAACTGCAGCAAAAACTCTTGCTGGGCTATTCTATGGGCATAGTCATCCCCCGTGCCACAATGTGAATTACATTGTTGTTGAGGAAAACTTAACATACATAGTTTCCCAAAGCACTAATTTTCTCATCATCCTCTTTTTTATTCTGGTTTGATTTTTGTTTTGTTTTGTTAGGGAAGAAGAGCAGACTGCTGGAATAGGACTTAAAATATATTAGATGCTG
Organism: Gracilinanus agilis; assembly: GCF_016433145.1. Lineage (NCBI taxonomy): Eukaryota > Metazoa > Chordata > Mammalia > Didelphimorphia > Didelphidae > Gracilinanus > Gracilinanus agilis. Next base: position 381,702,912 of record NC_058131.1, on the reverse strand, counting down.
CTTTAAATGTCTGAAATTATGTAGAAATTTTATTTTTAAAAAAGGAAGAAGAGTTTCTGTTTGAAAGCAGGACATACTCAGTCATCCATTAAATATGACAAGGTTTGCATTTTATTTAGACGTTGCCATTAATAATGAAATGATGTATGATTTCCACTCCTGCAGCTCTTCCTTCCTTATGCAATCAATTATACATTTAAGAAAATATTTAGTTGATATAATGTTACTCTAATTAAGCATCACTGATGTATCATATGAAATTCTTAAAATTAGAAGATTCTCTCTTCAGGTTTATACAGTCCGGATGAAAATATATGCCTCCAAATTCTTGCATCTTGATTATAAAGGATGAACCTCTACCAGCTCTAAACTTAGCACTACATAAGTGGAAACCAATTCATTCACACAGGGACAAATGCTAGGAAGTGAAAGAAGATATCATTTCATATTATCGTAAGCAATTCATTCTTTCCAGTTAAGAACACATTAAAATGAAATGAAGAATTTCAGGTAAAATTCCATCCCAGAGTCACTGGTCCTCAAGCAAAAGAAAAAAAAAATAGTCTCCATTACAAAGAATCTCAACTAGGAACTTGAGAGACTAAGTTCCTGAGTGCTCTGGAAACTTTCCAAAGGCCTAGTTGGAATGTAGTGGTATGGCCACTGAAAAATTTTCCTTCTAATAAGGAGGAAAATGGTTTTTTCTCACCAAAATGATTAAATATTACATACTCTGGTGGGAGAAAATCCATTCTATTAGTGATCCTCTTTGGACAATCTCAAATAAATATGTGTCCTTGAGCCTTGCTGGAAAACGGTATTTAACAGTCTACAACACCCTGACTGTGTTTTGACTCTGTCTGTGTGTGTGTGTGTGTGTGTGTGTGTGTTTCTCTTTCTCTGCCGAAGGGACAGGGAACATAATATTACATAGATTCCATTTTAGTCACACTGAAAATTAAATGTAACGTGGGAGAAATGATTTGGATACAGGAGCAGGAGGAAAGTCAGGAAAAGATGCAAAGAGTAGGGCAAGGAAGATATATAAAAAAAGAGACAGGGATCATGACCAAAGTTGAGAAATAGAGAAAAATTGGGAAAACAAGGGAAAAATGCAGACCAAAAAAAAAAAATGGCTTAAGAAATTAAAGGAATAAGAAGGGTGGTCAGAACTAAAGAAAACGGAAAAGAATAATTTTACTATCATTGTAAATACCCTATAAGTTTTAAATGTAACTTCCAAAAAGATACAAGATGGGAAGGGAAGGTGAACTGGTGAACTATGTATATATTCAGTGGGGGAAGGGGGAGGGGATCAAGCAATGAAATAGAACTTTTAAAAATAATAATACAAAATGAGATCCAAAAATTAGCAGGGAAAAGGGGGAAGAGTCACTGAACTTTACGGCAGATAATAAAAAGGTACTCTTTATTCTTTCTAGCAGAGTACTCTTTCATTCCTATATTTATCAATAACCTAATATAATACATATATCCTCCATGACCCTATCTTCTAACTTACATATTAAGCCATCTTGAAGATTTCTATTTTTAAATATGTTTTCCATCTACCACCCCCCCATGCTTCTCATGTATCCCATGCCCATCACCAGGTGATTTAACTAAAACTATTACTCAAGTTTCCATTTTTCTCATCTTCTCTGTCTCTATCTCTTTCTCTGTGTCTCCGTGTCTCTGTCTCTCTCCTCTTCCTCCAGTCTTCCAGTTCTCTTTCTGCTAACTCCAACCCTTCGCACTCCAATGCTGCCAATAATATTTCCTTTTCAAACTGTCCTCACTCAAGCTAATCTGATGCCATTTAGCCAGGTGAAAGGTAGTTTCTGGTCAATAAGACATGATCAATGATCTGCTATAATCAGCTCTGGACTTGTAGTAGGTGAGCCAAGGGTGTCACCTTAGATGGCTGACATCCCAGAGAATTACAAAAAGCTGCTTTCTTTGCTGTTAGAATTTAATTTCATAAACACATGTCAAGCACATTGGATTCTAAGTTTCCCATCCTCAAATTTTAGCTAAAAAGAGAAACAGAAATGATTACCTACTCTGTGATGTTAATTTTTTTAAAAAAGGATTTCCTCTCTGAAATTACTTAAGAATTAATTTAGTTTCTAAACATCAACTTTCTTGGTAACTCCTGTCACTTACCAAAACAATCGGTTTGGATTTTTTTTTTCCTTTTTTCCTCTGAAAAATCTGACTCTGAAGCAAGAAATTCCAACCTTTGCCCAGCACAGGCAGAAAGGCCCTGGAATAAAACTGAAACTTCACTGATGAAGTCTCTTAGAGAGAAAAACAAATCTGGATGCTTGTGCTTTTTAATTTTACATGCTAGCAAAAATCCTGTCTGATTTTAGAGTATATGACACATAATTGGTAGCCAATTTTCCTAAGTGGTGAGTTCAATTTTCTGCTTGTGAAATGTAACTTTACCCTAGTGATCATCAAGCCCCAGGGTTTTCAATGTGGCTTAACAGCAATTATATAAATGTTAGAAAGGGGAGAAGTGTTAAAGTCCCTTACATTTAAATTTCTTCAGATTTTTGCCTCTTAAAGGGATAGGCGACTAGTCTTAACTAAGTGGGAAAAATCCCCTATAAAGTGAAAACTACAGGATACCCTGAGAAAGAAATGGCGGTTGGTTCGGGGTGACCACGAGGGGGGACACAGCACAGCCCCAACACAGAAGCACGTTTTAAATTCTCTGAATTTTTAGGCAAGCAGTAAGCTATAACAGAGGCACAGATTATCCCAAGATGTGAAATAAAGCTGTTTTCTCTCCCCCTCCCCTTCTCCTTGCCTCCCCAAACAAATACACAGTGCCCCAAGTCATACTGTATCAAGTGAATGAATCTCCTGGTTTAAGGCAATGCTCCTTCTCTCTCACCACATGTGCGACTTATGTTTCTGCTTTCACTGGCGACAAACTGGAGCCAGCTCCTTTCCGTTCAAGAGGAACTCGGCTACGTGTCGCTAACAACCCCACAAACAGTGCCTGCCCCTTTCTCTGTGCTCCACTGCCCACAGTGAGCTCAGCACTATGCCTGGGATTTATAGCAAGGAGACCCTAATCTAAGGGGTAATTCATGGATCCCTACAATGCCACTACTCAGAGGGGGGGGAAATACCAGCGTGTTCCTTGGTTCTTCGAGACTCCCATCAGAATCGGACCTTGATGCAGTTGGGTACAATTATGTGAGGTGCACACCACATTCATTCACCACACAGACTGTTTTCCTCGATTAATTTTGTCATAAATCTTTTTTTTTCTTTAAAGGGGGGAAAAAGGCTTATTTTTCCCTCTTGCCATCATGTAAGGAGGAAAAAACCGTGATGGGCTTCAAAATGTTCTTTCCCTTTAACAGGTTTAACAAGAAAGCCATTGATAGAAAACCTTTTTTTTTTTCTTTCAGGCAATATCTTTGCTATGAACTTTTCGAATATGGTTAAACTGTTTCCAAAAGACGTTATAATTTTAACACAACTTGACTTGGTGCAAGAAATATCTTGATCTGAGGGTTTGGGAAGGTAAACTGCAAAACAAATTAACTGATGGTTACATTATTTCAGAAAAAGGAATTCTAAGTATCTGAACTAGGGGACAGCAAAGGTATGCTACCCAAATCCATATATGTGTTTCCATCAATACGCAGACACATAAGAGCACATGACCTCCTCCTAGCAAATAGAAAAATAATTGCATAAAAGATTCAATTCAGACGATATGACTCAGTCCGGGAAGACAAAGAGCAGACCCAAAGCAAAATCACATATGTGAAACTTTTTAACAGGTTCTTTGTATAAGCCATAGGACTGTCAATCAGGCCTTCTTTTTCCCATGAATCACCTCTATGAGCCTGGTCTGTGGTTACAAGTGCTCAACCTTCAGCAAAGCAGTTTGGAGTTTCTCTCTAAATCTGAGCCACAGCCTGTCAAGACAATCATTCAAACCACTGGCTTTTTTATTCCACGCCTTCATTTTTCTTCCTAACACTCTGCCAAAAATGTTTTCAAATTCCTGATTATTTGGCTATCCCCAAAAAGGAATCGAGAAATACATACCTCTCTAACCCTGAGAATACTTTATACTATGGCTCTTTAGACTGGGGGGTGGAGGTGGGGTATTTTATCTTTTTTTTTCCCTTTTTTTTTTTTTCTCTTTTTCTTTTTAAACTAAGACTCGTCCTCTCATCAGGAGTCAATAAGACAATGAGGAGGACTTTCAACTTTTGGCAATAACCCAAGACAGGTTTAGGAAATGATGACATGTTTCTGGCCCCAGCCTCATGTCACTAAGGCCCTGTACATCTTTTTTGTGGTTGTAATTTAAATAAGACAACCAACTGCACAGCTGTCTTGGTCAAATTATGCAGACCAGGAAGCTTTCCTACCATTTTTAAAAAGTCCCGGGCCTTTCTGACTATATTCAAGAGAAGCCCTAGGGAGCCATGACCAATAAAAGTAGTGATTATGCCAAGAAAGGATGGAAATTTGCCTAAACCAGTAAACTAAACATCACGACTCAGAAAATGGAAACTTTTGTTTTTAAATAGAGCGTGTAAATTCCAATCATCCCCCACCATTCCCAAGTTCCCCACCCTACCCCCAGAAATCTCTAATTTAACTTTGCCTCTGTCCCTTTATTTTCCATATTTCTGTTGCCCTGATACAAGTAAGATTGATATACTGATAGGAATGCAGAAGCTCTTTCAGAAATGAACTTGTCTGCAGAGTCTAAAACTCAACTTTTATTTATTCTGTTTACCCTGTGTTGAGAGTTTTACCAGAAGTGAAGAACCATATATGGGAATGAAGGTTTGAATGCACATACGCACATACATAACGATATGGAAATACATGGAAATATATATCTATAGATACATAATATATAGGTATGCTCCATGAAAAAAAAATAATTATCTACTCCATTCCAGCCACTATACTTAATTACAATTATTAATGTGTAGCATGGTGAGAAAAAACTCCTTAATATACTGTAAGTATGAACCATTTTTTCAGAACTCCAAATACACACCATAAAAAAGGGAGTTTAAATTCTAATTAGGCATTCAAAGGATAAGGACCTTTGCTCAGAGCATTTCCTTGGGATAAATGGCCAGTTCTATTCTGCATTGGGAGAAATTGCTGGCACAAAGTAACATGGGGCCAGTGACCTCTTGTTGGTCATTAATCGTCATGGAATTCCCTGAACAAAGGTCATTATTGCTAATATAAACTTAAATTAAAATTCCATGGGCATATGGATTTTTTTAATGGTTAGTCCTATTTCATTTGGTATTTACAGGGCATTACTATAGAATTAATGTCTTATATATGAGCCAGCTAGTTGGTTTGAGTTGTCTCAGCACTCAAATCAGCTTAAAGGTTTATTGGACATAAAATAAAAAATGAAGGGAAACAACTAAAAACAGGAAATCCTAAGAATTCCAGTTCTGCACCTGGAACCCTCACAGAGTTACTAGCCCAGTACCCACATTTTGCCTCTTCAGAAATTAGAAGGAAAAAAAATTAACATTACAGTGAGAGTCTGTACATGGTGAAATGCAGAAGGAATTACAAATAAAGAAAGAAAAATGTTATCTTCCCATTCCATCAATGCTTCATCAACCAATTTCTTTTCTCTATTCTTCTTCCCCCTCCCCCACAAAAAATAACCCATGTCCCCACTTAGGGTCTTTCCATCTCTCAAGTTCTATGATCCTATTTTTTAGTGTTTGCTTCTAAGATGTCACCACACATGCAGTATCATTTCATAAGTTCCAGCTAACCATGTCCTGAACTATTACGTCTATAGGAACATAAACCTTTTCAAGCACAGAAATACTATACTGACCACTCAATCAATAAAAATTTATCATTTCCCTATTATGTACAAGTTGCTGTAGATATGTAGTGTGTGTGTGTGTGTGTGTGTGTGTGTGTGTCTATGTCTACGCTGACCAATGTCTACCCTGACCAATCCAGAAGGTAAGCTTAGAAGAATTAATCCATGTCCAGAAATTCAATTAGAGCTCTTTGGCATACTGAGAAGGGAATCTTTAGTTGACTTTGGAGGAACTTAATATCTCATTTGGATATTCATGGTTGTCCATACAAAATAGGTCTGATATATTCCAAAAACACACACACATTTTTTTTAGTTCCTCTCTCCACATCTTACCAATGGTATGTTAATAAAGTGAATCAGTTAGCCTTGTAGTATACCTATAGTCACCACACTAATAGTGACCTTTCTAGGGGCCAATCACCACTTAAAATAGATCAGTAATGATAGATATAACTTAATTTTATGTGTTCCATTATATGTTTAGTATAATCACTTGAGAAGAAAAAAATTGAAAGGCGAAGTAGAGATTGCTTAAGAATCTTATGGATTGTTAAATCTATACATAAGGTTGTCATTTATGTTAACGTGATATATTATAGCAAATGTTTGCTAATAGACAAGTATCCTATAACAACCAGAGAATTCCTAATGCTAGCAAAAAGAGGTGTCTAATAGTATCTATAAAATTAAAACATACCCTTCAGGTATGAACGATGTAATTTACCAGGTCAACCGGGAAAGGAAGAACCAGGTAATCAAAAGTATCTTTAAGGGAAGGGTTTTCTTGAGTTTTAATTAGATTGGGGGGGGGGGGAATCGGAAGGAGAAAGAGGGAACACAAGAAGGGATTAAGTATTTATTAAGCATCCACTATGTGCCAGGCCCTGTGCTTTTAAAAGCAGTTTAAAACTACTGCTTCTTGATCTCACAAGTATCCTGGCAGGAAGGTATTATTATTATCTCATTTTATAATAGAGGAAACTAAAGCAGAGAGAAATTAAGTGACTTGCCCAGGGTCACACAGCCGACAAGGATCCAAGGTTGGATTTGAATTCATGCCTGCCTGACTCCAGTCCCAGGGCTCTATCTTCAATGCCACCTGCTACTTGATTTTCAGTGAATATTGAAGAAGAGCAGCATGGAATGTGAAAAGATCCCAGAGCCTAGAGCAGTCTAAGTTTAAATCCCATTATTTCTGACTCTTAATAGCAGCATCACCATCTCTAAGGCTCAGGTTCCTGCTCTTTAAAACTGGGAAATCTGGGTGTGGTAACTACCTCATAGGGCTGTTTTGAAGGTCAAATGAGATAATGTATGTAAAGTGATTTGCACACTATATAAAAGTCAGATAGTGTTAGTAGAGGGCAGTTATGGGGCAATGGCAGAAGAGTGCCAGGTCCAGAGTTAAAAAGACTTGAGTTCAAATCCAGCCTCGGACATTTAGTTGTGTGACTCTGGGCAAGTCACTTAACCTGAGCTGGAGAAGGAAATGGCAGAGCAGCAGTCCAGTATCTTTGCCAAGAAAGCCCCAAATGGAGTCACAAAGAGTTGGACAAGACTGAAATGCCTGAACCACAACATTATTATTAGATTCAAAGTTCAGACTATCATCCATTACACCATGAGACCTTTATTAAACAGAGAGACACTATGTCATAGGACAAAAGAGCCAACCCCAGTGTCAGAAAGCCTTGGGTCCAAGTCCTGGCTTTGGCACAGTGGTGGCTGTGTGACCCTAGGCAAGTTGCTTAATGTCTCGATGCTCCTGACGACTGTCTTGAAGAACAGTTCCTGGTGAGCTTCCTCACCAAGGAGCTATTTATACTGATGAAATAACAAGTCTAGATGAAAACAAATTATGAGACAGCCCCTCTAATGCTGGACATTAGTTGGACACTGTTCAATACTATTTACTTTGAGGTTCTAGGACATGAAAAGGCAAGGGAAACATGAATCACAATTCCTCTGTACCTGAATAGTCTTGGATAGTTAGCGACTGAACAACTCATTACCTCGAAGGCAACTAAGTCAGGCTGGTCAGCAGGCAGAAGACACAAAAGAGACCCTTTGCTGGGTCTCTATTCAGAGTTTTTACAATAAGGTAGGACTTTCCAGAGATTAGCCTCTGCTGACGTAGCCCCTGAGAACGCAGGTCACATCCACTGCACCGTGAGATACCAGACCAGGATTTCAGCGTAAAACATTAATGGATCTCAAACGGCTTCTCCTGTGGATCCACGTTATTCAGAGGTGGATAGCAGAAAGCAAGTGAATAAAGATCGTAGACCTAGATCTGGAAGGGACATTATAGGTCATCTAATACAACCCCCTCATTTTACATATAAGGAAACTGAGGTCCAAGATCACACTCCTAATTCAATATGAAAAACTGGATTTGAACCCAGCTCTTTGGGCTCCAGCGTCAATAAGTGGCTTTGCCAATAATCCTCAACAAATTCCATCTACTAGAACAGGTAAGGAAAAAAAAAAACCAAAATAAAAGCTAGCTCTAGTTCCATTACCAGTCTACATACAACCACCATACTATATTCAGTTTTCTCAGCTATAAAATGGGGGTAATCGGTTTGATGATTATAAACCTCAGTTTCTTCATCAACAAAATTAGACTTATTTTCCTCACAAATGCTAAGTCCAGAAAAACTCCTGAGTGGAGTCTGAACGAGATTAAAATGTAAATCGGAAAATGTTTAACTACATAAATAAAAATACAATCCAACATAGATAATGTTCATTCCTGGTTTTCTAAGATAATATGCAGCTGCAGGGCTCCATTTCTATTTGTGTTTGACAACACTGCTTTACATTGTATTCTCAAGGAGTTTCCACTCTAATGGGCCAACAGGAGTTGGTACTCTCTCCCTCCCAAAACAAAAAAATTGATACAACCAGGATACTCTCAGAAATTATCCAATTCCCATCACCATGCCAAGCAGAGGAGAATATATACTATTTTTAAAGGAAACAGATTGCTATGTGGGAGTTTTCAAGAGTAATTTCCTACTTAAACCGCGGGGGAAGCAATATCCTATCTCCAATGGGTTGCCACTGAATTTAGAATTTGGCCCTGTTGGAAATTCAAATCATTTCACCATTTGTTGACCCTAGAGAAATGATCCAATGAAATGGAAAGAGGCTTAACTTTAGAACTTGTGCTAATTACTTTTTTTTCATCTTTGTTCCCTTTCAGATTTAATGTATTCTTGAAGTGAAATTCTTAAACCTGGTAGTAGCACTGGGCAAGTAGGTGGTATAATGAATAGAGCACAAGGCCTGGAGTCAGGAAGAGCAGAGTTCAAATCCAATTTCAGATATCTACTAGCTATGTGACCCTGGGCAAGTTGCTTAACCCTATTTGCCTCACTTTCCTCATGAGCTGGAGAAGAAAATGGCAAGCCACACCAATATCTTTGCCAAGAAAACCCCAAATAGGGTCACAGAGAATCAGACACAACTGAAACGACTGAACAATGGTAAAAAGTAGTAGTCATACTATGTTTAGAAAATGTTCCTGCAGGAGTACAAGGAAAGAATACAATTTTATCAAACAATAACCTCCAAAAGGGTAGGACAGAGCAAAAGTCCCTATTCTTGGGAAGAAAAAAAAAGGCTAAAATTAAAATTTAAGGAGAAATACTCAAAATGGTTCCGAAGGTCACTGTCCTACAGTCATCCAAGTAGCTACTTCCATCCCCACCACTACCTCATTCCCAAAATGGTCTATAATGCCAACACAATTTCCAACTTTGCACAGAAAGCAGCCAATCCTTAATTTTTAGACTATAGGAAAAGGAGAAGGGGATAAGCCTTAGCCATATGGAAGCCAATACATTGGAAACTTGCTAGAACTCTGGTGATTAGGAAGGTAGCAAGTTCCCAACTAGTTGATTGTGCAGCCACCAAAAAAACGAAGTTAGGAAAGATATAAAAGTGACTAAAAACCTTAAAATTTCAAAGCTGGAAATGTCTTTAGACAGAGCCTAAACCCCTCACCATCCGAAAGAAACATTATGCTAGATTTCCATAGAATTTCTAGAATGGTGAGATTTTAAAACTCTGGATTGATATTGTTGCAATCTCATAAATTATTTTTTGAAAGGACTTTCTTAATCCTCTTATTATCTACCAGCTATTTGGAGGAAAGAACATTTCACAAGTAATATTGAGAACCCGGTGATTTGAAAAACAACAACTATTAGCAAACCAAACAAATCACTAAATAAAGAAAATTACTGCTGTTAAGACATACTGTTCTGAGAATTATAAGAATAAACAGAAGAATGCAAAAGCTGTTGTGGGCAAGGAATTATTCAAGTCTGCATTTGAGTAACTCTGCATTTTAATTTAACCCTTTGAAACATTAATCAAACCATGGCTAATTATAGGAATTAAGGAATTAAACGATGGAATCTTCTAAAAGATATTATTTAAAAGGCAGTTTATACAATTACTTGTATAGATGTTTGCTTTAAAGAGGAAAACATTTCTACTGTAATGAAAAGGGTCTTAGAAAATTAAATTAACAAGGGGGGACCAGGCTGATATGAAACTAAATTAGCATCAAATGCAAATTACAGGGTACTTAATGGTAGAAACAGGTGCAGAGAAGAACCCTAAATGAGATAAATGAATAAAACATCCCTCTCCACAAATGTGGAAGCTGACACAAAGTCAATGATATGAATAATTCAGCAGTCTCCACACTGCTGTTGAGGTCAGCTTGCCTTGACCTTTGAAACAGGAAGTAAAATTCGGTCCAAATTTGAGTGACTAGAAATATAACTGTTATTTGTTTTTAATAAATAAAAAAACCCTTAAGATAGCTAGATAGACATATCCACACAGTAGAAATAGATCCTGAAGCAGTAAGTTAAAAGACCACATTAAAAATATTTCATAAGCCAAAAAAAATATTGGATTTAATAATGCCCAACAATTACATTTCAATATGAAAACATAAAAACAAGCGAAAAAGAAAAAAATATATGCAGATATATTACATATATATGTGTGGATATATATGCTTTTATGACGGGCTATCTTGGTTTAATAGTAACTGTAGTACCTGCAATAATAAATTGTGAGGTTTTAATGTTTGTTTTAAAAATAATTTTGCCATACTTAGTATTATAGTAACAGTGATGTAAAAAGCACATTGTATTCCATGCTTTTATCAAGGCATTTTCTATCAGTTAAGCAAAGCAAAACAAACCTGCACATGTGTACAATAAGATTTCTTTAAACCCAGTCCAATCCCCTACCCCTACCCTCTCAGAAGCTGGTTTTACATATGATAAACACCAATTTAATGGATTTCAACAATTAATGCTCTCTAAAAAAAATAAGTACAACCTAGATTCTAAAACCAAATCTCCCATCTGTCGTGGGTCAGTGTGTCTTTTGAGCCTCTTTTTTTTGCCTTATAGCTTTTCTGTGGCATAATGCCCCAAAAGTATTTCATATAATTTTGCATACTCAACTATGAATGAAGTTATACTTCCTATTTCAAATTAAATTTGGAACTACTCGAGATTAACAGAGTATGACAATAAAGCAATTTCTACAAGCTTGAAAATCAACAAATATCTATCCATCTACATATCTCTCTATATAGACAGATATATTATAGTATGTCATCCTTGTCCTTATTTTACAGCTTATCATAAAAGATGTTTGATAACACAAGTTCTCTCTGACCTCTCATTGGTTCTGTGAATCTGTCCAGCATCTTACTTATAGGTCTATCAATAGATATCTTTCAGCTATTTGATGTGCATGATAAATATAAGATTATACTGAAGCGTGGGTTTAATTTTATTTTCTGAATTTGAGGAATGCAAGTCAATAAAATGTCATACTGAGAAGGGAATGGTATACTTGGTTTATTACAGCTACCTCCTAAAGCTAGAGCTTAGTCACATAGCAAAACTAAAGATGCAATTTCTGTTACATCCACAAAATCACCCCTAGCTCAGCATATAATAAAGGGTGATAGACCAAACACTGCTGATTTGGGGTTTGACTTAATGACTAACCTAGGCTAAGGCTTTGTGTATAAAAGTGGCTCCCCATTAAATGACAGCTTTGAGAAGCCAGCTGGTTCTCATTTTGAAACAACCGGTTTCTCTATCCCCAAGTGCTAAAGAAAATAATCCTAGCAATCCATGACTACACACTTTCGCAGGGGCAGCAATGAGAATGTGATTGCAGAGATAATTAAAGTCATTCCCAAAACTTCCAAGGAAAGGGGATTTGGGAGGGGGGAAATAGACAAGGATAGTGTTTAAATTAAACTATAACAAATCAGTTTGAGTTGGAGAAAAGAAAGAAGAAACTTCCTGGCTTCGCAGAATTAAGTTTAACCTACTCTTTTCTTCTCCAAGAAGAGAAACACTCCTTGTTTTCCAAAATGGCAAACTGAGGTCAGAAATAAGATTAGAGAGGAGGATAACAACTTATTAGCATCTGGATGCTGATAAATACAAAAAAAAAAAAATTTGGAAGAGCCACTTGTCTCTGATACACTAAACCAAGACTTAAAAAAATTAAGCAGTAATCTCCAATAAATAGTCACCATGTATTTGAATTCTTAAACAAAAGTTTTCCCAGAAGATCTAGCATGCTAAATTTACTCCAACATCAAAAAAAAAAAAAAATGAAGAACATGTCATATGAGTCACATACTTAAATGCATTAGTCTTAGAGGAAAAAATAAATTCTTTTTTTTTAATGCTATGCTGTTTATTATACAAGAAAAATCCATGCTTCAAATAGCCCTAATGACATTCTGCTTAACTAAGTTCCATGCTGGCTTGCAGATTTCTTGTGCTATGTGGAAAGAGCTACAAGATGTGAAATCTCCCAGTCTGTGCTATCTGCATTTAACAGGAAGAAGAGATCAGCTCAATGAGGACTATTCAGTGCCTCTCAATTAACCTGATTAGTTCAGCGCATGACTCTCATGAATGACACCTTATCTTGGAAATGAAGGAAGAACTTCCTTCCTCATGCAGATACAGGAGCCCCCTAAAGCCAGAAGATGTAGCCTATCAAATATTAGCTCCCCTCTGTTTCTCCTCTTTTTCCAAGCAAGCAGGTCACTGAGACCAGAAGAGGCAGCGCCTGATTGGATTTTGTGTCCTAGGGACACGCTAGTGAGGATCTCATCTGCCCAGGTGGCCTAAGAAAAAGCTGGGAAAAGGGATGCCCTGTAGGCAACTTCAAGCCCCTTCTTTCAGAGTCAACCAGGCACATGATGGGATTTCTGGGAGGAGGTGGTGGCAATTCATTAACCCTTCAATCACCAAAGCAGTGCCTCAGTATAATACCTGCTTGAGAGAGAGGTAAAATGCTGAGTTCTTAAGTCTCTTGCAGATTGGGTAAAACAAAAGCTTGCTTTAATATGTGCTAGTCTGAAAGTTGTTTCACATTTGACAGAATAATGGGAGATAACGTGTTGCCATGGCAAAACCAAGGCATTCCCAAAATTCTCCTATATCTTCACAAGTGCCATGCATGAGGGTATTTTTTAAGTCATATCACAGTGGGTAATAGCAATATTAGTTAATAATAGAATCTGTGCTTGAAAGTGTAGATGATGAGAATGTCAACAACAGAGATTTTCACTTACATGTCTGTGCCATGATTTACTTGATCAATTAACTAGCTAAGCAATGAGAAGATCCGCACCATAATCACATAGGGATTGCCATTTTTAAGTGTAATATATGTAATGCTTTACACCATTTCCTACAAAACTGTCTCTATTTATCAAAGAGTGAAGTCTTTTCACATTTATTTACTGGCGGTCATAATAAAACCATCTCGATATTCCCCCCCCAAAAAATAGCTAACAAAATTACACCAAATTTCTGAATTGAATGCCTAGACATAATAAGAAATATTTTGCCTCAGTTTACTCAGCAATGTGGGAGACTAGAATCAAAAGAATTTTCAAGCTAAAAATGACCTTGGTAACAGTCATTCTACAGATGAGGAAAGTAAGGCCCAAGGAATAATAACTTTCATTTAAATGATTTAAAATTTGAAAAGTATTTTCTCCACTATGACCAATAGAAAGTAGGTAGTACAAGTATTATTCCTAGAGTCTAATCTCTATGTTAAGAGGGCATGGACTAAATCCTGATTTATTTTTTTATATACCCCAGTGCCCTGCATACAGCAGACATTTCATAAATTTTTACTACTCAATAACAACAAATTCAATTCTGAAAATATTCATGAAGTTCCTACTATGTTCTGAGAACAACAATAAACAAACCAAAAAAAAAAAAAAATGAGGAACCAAAGTGGGTGTAGGGAAGTCCCTGATTCCAAGAAGCTTTCCTTTTCATCGAGAAATATAATGTGAGCAGTATAAGAGCAAATAAAGAGAGAAAAAGCTAAATGAGAGATCACACAAAGTGCAAGAAGACTTTGTGAGGAGGGAGAGAAAACGAACTGCTGAAGGAGTCAGAGAAGACTTCATGAAAGAGACAGAACTTAAGCTGAAACCTCGAAGAAAGATAAAAAAACTGTGAAAAATCAAAGACAGAGTACATTCCAAACATGTAGGGCAGCTTGTGAAAATGTACAGAGGTTGGAAATGTCATGATCAGTTCAGAATGGGTGCAGCAGTAGCACTTCCAGTCTGGACAGAATGGAGAACAGGTGAATAGGAAGGCAAGTAACAGAAGGCAGAAGACCTAAAAAGTCAGGCTTAGGAATTTGCATTTTATTTTAGAGGCAACAGAGAGCCATTCAAGGTCTATGAGAAGAAGAGTAACAACACCAAACATTACCTACACCTTAAAAGATTTTTCTGGCAGTGATGTGAAGAATGCATTGTAATTCTGAGACTGGTGGCAGGGACAACCTTCATTATCAGTCATCATCACCAGAGGGTGAGAACTGAAGTAGGAGGACAGTCATGAGTGGAAAGAAGGGTAGTCATGTGAAAAATAGAGGTCGAATTGACACAACTTGGCAACTGATTTTATATAAGGGTGGAAAGGGAAAGTCAAAGATAATTCTGAAGCAAAAAAATTCAAGCAATTGGGTGTGTAGGGTAGGCATTTAATAAATGCCTGTTGATTGGTTGATTGGAAGAATGTGAGTGCCATCAACAAAGATAAATAAGTTTGGAGGAAGGATGGTTTTAGAGGAAGATGAGTTCACTTTGGGACATGTTGAGTTTGAGGTTTGAGCTGGCATCATATCCAGGAGGAGAATGATATAGTAAGTAGGTAGAGGTCTAGAACTGAGATCTAAGAGAGAAACAGGACCAGACATATAGATCTGTGGGTCAGCTGCATAGAGGTCTGAGTAAATTAGATCTTCAAGGGAAAATGTAGAGAGAGGAAGAGGACTAAAGACAGAGCTTTTAGGAACACCCACCTCAATGAACAAGATAGAGCAGGGGAGCGAGATGTTAATCTGGCAAAGGAAAATAAGGGGCAGATAGATGGAGAGAACTTACACACCACATACACACAAAAACCAGGGAGGAGAGACAAAGTCAAGAAAGATGAGGACTGAGAAAAGACTATCATCTTTATCCATTAACTGAGGATTTGAGCAAGAAGCTTCATTAAAATGGTAGTAGTATCAGGATCCAGACCTCAAAGAATTGAACAGTGAGTGGGTGGTAAGGAAGTGGAAGCAGAGAGTGTAAACAATTCTTTATGGAAGCTTAGCGGTGAAAGAGAAATTGAAAGAAAGGCCAGTCACTTTGGAAAGCAAGCGGAGTCAAATGAAGATTGTTTAAAGACAGGGAAAATATAAGCTTACTTGTTGGCATCAGAAGAAGAGAGGAAGAGTGAGAGCTATTGAAGAAGAAAGGTAAGGTAGAAAGGGGAGAAAAGAGAGAATGAATAGAAGGCTGCAGACTCCTAGAGAAAGATTAGGAAAGCTCATTTGGGCAGACTCAGAGAGAAAACAAAGATGTTGGGACCAAGAGCATGTGTAGAGGGGCGAGTCTCAAAGCATAGCAACATTAGTATCCTCATTCTCTGTGACAGAAGCAAGGGAAGGACAGGTGATGTGTTGAAACTTGATAAGATGTTAAAATATGAAGAAGGGGGGAAACAAGGATGCTCATCACAATGACCTACACCTGCTGAGAAATGGGGGTTGGAGATGGTACTGGGCTCTTGAGGAGAGAAGAGAAGGAGGGTTTGTGATGACCTTTGGAGAGTGTGACAGTCTATCAGAGGTGACTAAAAGAGTTGCTGTGCAGTAGTGAGGGCCCAGTTGAGATGAAATAATATGATTTTGTAATGAATCAAATTAAAGTGATTTTGTGCCTTTCTCAGCAACATTCAGCAATGCAGGAGATCAAAGAAGGTAGGGGACGGAGCAGACACTAACTAAAGTTGAGGATTTCAGGGTGGGAGTCAGAATATGTAGGGTGTTAGATCAAAGGAGTAAGAATCTAAACCCTAACTATTTAACTTGTCAGGACTGTGAAAGAATGAAAGGAACACCAGGACAGGGGTGAAACCTAGGAGAACTGGGAGGACATCACGAGGATAAGGAATAGATTTAGGAGTAAGACAGAGGAAGTAATGGAGGGACAGACGACTGTGATTGATGTTATCTCTCATTTTACAGAGAAGCCAACGGAGGCAGGAATTCTAAGAATGATGGTGTTGTAAGTGGAACAAATTCTCCTTTGAATAATCATATACTTCATGTTAAGATGCAGAGATGTCTCACTGACTTAACCCAGGGAGTAAACAATACAAACAGCATTTCTTCCAATATCTGGATGAATTCCAACAAATTTATAGAATTAATACTAAATTAAAAAACAAAACAAAAGCTCAAAGGCTAAATTAGCATGATATCAACTTAAGAATTAGGGGGCAGGTAAGTGTCTCATCAGATAGAGAGCCAGGCCTAGAAACAGGAGTTCAAATCTAGAGTCCTGGGTTCAAATCTCACCTCAGATACTTCCTAGCTGTGTGACCCTGGACAAGTCACAATCTCCATTGCCTAGCCCTTACCACTCTGGACTTGGAACCAATACATAGTATTCATTCTAAGACAGAAGGTAACGCTTTTAAGAGAAAAGAAAGAATTAGGAAAACAACTTCTACTATTGTACATGGAAAGCATGACTCCATGGGATACTGAGTGTATGAGTGATAAAAATCCGAGGATGAGAGACTAGAGAACCAAATTCTAATCCCGACCGCCACTACTATATGAATTTGGTCTCTTTGCCTGTGATCCTATTTCCTCTTTTACAAAAGAGTAATATCTGCCATACTTAATTCACAATATTACTATGAAAAACATATTAAAGCTCTCTTCAAAAAAAATGAGATAAGGAAAAAAGAGGTTGATGTAGGGCAGTGGTCGGCAACGTATGGCTCTCGAGCCCTATCTGGCTCTTTTAAGGACCAGATATGGCTCTTTCTGCAGGAGCCATAAAGTCCATTCTTTTTCAGGCACTGTTACAGGAGTGCACACTGGAGCACTGTACGGCTCTCACGAAATTACATTTAAAAAAATGTGGCATTTATGGCTCTCACGGCCAAAAAGCTTGCCGACCCCTGGTGTAGGGAAATTCTTGTATAGAAACTCCCTCTACTTTCATAAGGAACTAATACTATCATTTATACTCTAAGAGAGTTGTCTGGGACATCAGGTCTGTTAACTTTAATTGCCCATTGTCACATAGCTAGTACAGCAGCAGGATTAAAGATCCTAAATGTCTCCTGAACCACCCCCTTCATTTTACAGATGGGGAAACTAAGACTCAAAAAGGTTAAGTGACTTGCCCCGGCCACACAGCTATTAAGCAGAAAAGCTGGAATTTAAAGCTGGTTCATCTGAGTCCAAATCCAGTGTTTTTTCTACTCTTCCTGAAATGTTCCTAACTAGAAGTCATAGTCATAGCTTTCACATGCTAACAGCCCTCTGTCCACTACCCATGCTGCCTCACAATATTCAAATACAAGGTTTTACTACAGATATATATTTCTAGGTGCTCCTGTGCTAGTATTTAATATTTACATCTATTTAATCACTAATTTTTAATCGAACAATGCATCTCATAATCCCAAATTCATCACCACTGCCACGAGTGAAAAGGACACAATTTTTTTTCCCAAAATATTCAAAGATTAGAATCTAGTCTTAGAAAGGCAACAAAGTTGTACGGAGAAAGGTGAAATTCAACAACAAATTTTCTTCTCTTATCACTGAACTTAATAGCTCCAAAAATAACTCTTAACTCCCAACCATGCCTTATTTTTCTAAAGTAAAGGAGTTTCTGATGAACATAGCCTATGTCTTTCATTCCCCCACTTTTATGAAAATTTTCTGCCAAATTTGAACCAGGTACAGGAATTTGAATAAGATTCCTTCTGGGACATCAGCCAGTAGATAAGTTATGTACACCAAAAATTGTAACTGAAACAATACATTCCTGAAAATTATTAATAGACTAAACCTCTAACTAACTGGCAGTATAACAGAAGGGGGGTGAGGGGGAACGCCTGAAATTTAAGCTTTAAAATAGACACACTGAATGAAAATGACTGCATTTTTCTGGTATTCTACAGAATAAAAGACATTAGTCAAATCATGATTACTTTGGACTTGGAAAAGAAAGAGAGAAAAAGAATAACCACTAGTGAAGGTACTCAACAGTATAGCAAGCTGTTTCTAGCATCATCTGTTCACAGAATGAGTCGGGGTGAACTGTTTATGACAGACCAAAAAGCCTGGCCTGGGGTGAGCTCATTGGTGCCTTGAAGCCATAACTTTCACATGCTAATAGTCAGAGACACCCTATCAAAGACAAGCAACAAATTTCTTACAATCACCCTGAGCTTTCATTTTGATTATTTTTCAATGAATCATTTTATATTTTTTCAATGAATCATTTAAAAAAAAAACTTTCCTTCTCAGTAAGAGTGGCAAAAATCTGTCAGCTTGTGCAGAAAAGGCTTTTCCCAGAAGATGTAAAAGTGCTGTTGATATTTAATTAAATAATCCACTTGAACAAAAAAGTTCCCAACAAAATTTTTGGAGGGGGCGGGGATTGGGTTGTATTTTAGAAGGCATTTCTGGACAATAACTTAAAAAAAAAAACAACTAACACAAATTAAAATTTGAGAGCCTTCTCAAACCTAGAAAATATTACGTAGTGTTTGATGTCATTTCTAATCACAATGCAAAAAGTTTGGGGCTGTCTCTTCTTTCTCTCCCTCTCCCCCCTCCCTTCCGTGGCACTGAAAGTGTTAAAGAAAACAATAAAAGAACAAGTGAGTGTACTGGGTAGGATTTACTGGCATTTACTTTTAATCTATGGTCCTTTACTCTGTAGCTTATCAGCCCTGTGTCAGTCCTTTTTCCTCCTTTATATTTCATGAGGAGCCCCCCATGCTGCTACTGAGAGACAGAGCCCAAGTGTCTGTAAGCTTTTTGTCAGGTAAAAAGAGAAGAAAAAGGAGAGGAACAAGAGGAAAAGCAAAGCTAAGAGGCATCTATTAGATGTCACTAGGCTTTTGTATTCATGTCAATGATTCAGGATTAGAGTATTTGAAATAATCTTATTGAGAGGAATCAAAAGACCCTCAGAGTGAAAGCCTGCTCTGTAGCATATGGCAGGGCAGTGGACAATATCTTATTAAAGATGTGTTAGCTAACACTATTACTTTTATATTATATTACAAAACTAGTATGACTCGAACAGTTAGCTACATGGTATAGTTACCTCTCGAGGCTTATTATGTCAGAGAAAGCTATGTGATTTGCCAGCCTATTTGGTGAAGTCATTTTAAGTGGGGTTTGGGGGTGCTGATTGTTTTACATTTTCTGTACTTGTTCCTTTTTCTGGAACTAGAGCCATATGCACTTCACCTTCCAAAAGAAAAAGTCCCACTGCACCCAGAAGACTATTCTCATATTTTGTATAGATTAGACAACAGGGACATTCCCCCCACCCCCTCAAGAATTCATTTATTAAGCTTTTATCTGATTTTATATCTGACTTAAAGAAAACACAGCGTCCTGGAGCATGTGCATCTGTACTCTCTCCCCACCCCAAAAAATACAAACACCTTTAGCTTTCACAGATTAGCTGGGTTAGCACAATTAAAATTCTATTACAATAAATTCTGTAACTCTAAAACCCTTATTTGCTTCTGGACAAAGGCTTGTAATTGGAGAAATAGTTTGTTCAAGAGATTTATCTTCATCTGCCTGCACCTTTTGAGGCACAGAGCAACCAGAGACAAAACTGTACTGTTCACCATATTTCACTGACTGCAATAGGAGCATTCGGGTCACTTTCATATTGTCCAGTGTGGTATATGGTTACATAGGACGTAACACAGGAAGACAAAAAATTGTGTGTGACCCATTTCATATCACATATGGATTTTAAAAGACATGGGATTTATTTCTTATGTGAGACCTCAAAAAGGATTGTTAAACTATTTATATGGTTTTATATAAATGGAGATTTGTATAAATATGTTATATATATAGCAAAGGTTTTATTTAAGAGGTTTGGTAGGGTGTAGGTGGGTGGGGCGGTAATGGTAGGTTAGAAAGATTTGGTGATGTGGATTTAGGAATTTTGTCTTCTCGTTTTAGGTAACTTCCTTTAGAAAAAGCAAACATTTTTTGATGCAGTAATATATTCTGATCACAAACTGACTGCACAAAGTTGCTAATATGATACACAGGAGACTTTGTACTGACTTTCTGTACTTTTCCAGGACTGTTACAAGAGAAAAGTGATGATGGTGTTGGAAAAAGAAAACTCATAGCAAGATCTGAAATACTACATCACAGATACACAACTCCTGCTTCTCTGAAGCTAAGTTAAATACACTTCTTGGAAGTTGTTACCAATCATTCCTTTACAGGAAAACCACTGTTATTCATTACAGAGTGTCCACATTAGTATTATGCCATGTCCAAGTACTTTGCATTATGATATAATGTCAGCATATTTGAAATACATTTGAATGTGACCTAGTGGAAGAGTGAGGAATTAGCTGAGAGGCAAAGAAAATCCAGACTTGTTAACTTACTGTATCGATACGATCACAGACACTGATTACCAATGTATAAGGCCTTTTGCACTCTCAAAATATTTTCTACTCTTTGATGGATTTTAGAATGACAGATTTCCACGTAAATCTCATCGCTAATGATCATGTGAGAATTCCCACTGAGAAGGCAAATGTTTAAATGTAAAGAGGTTACCAAACAACAATGAATCCATTTTCAATAGCAGTGGTCCATTTTTTAATTTATTTTTAAATATGCAAAGATCTCAAAACAGCAAAGAGAATACCAATTATCTAGCCTTTGTATGGTATATATCACCTATGCACACTTTCACAAAGCACTAAAGATTAGGAAATCAGCTCATATAAATGGCTTATGAGTGCTTTGGGAAATTTTAATCAGAGCCCTAGTTGTACCTGTTTCTGACACCTACACGCTTCCATTATGAATGACACATGAGTCACTTAAGTTTAAAAATTGACCCTTACCTAAAACCAGACAAAAAACAATTTTTAGATGAAAGATAATGAAACAAAACCAAAGGAAGGCATAGAAACTGACTAATAAGAGTAGCACTGATTTTCAGATTGTTTGAGGAAACTTATCTTAAAGAAAACAGAAAATAAATAGACAAACTGTGTCCTGGAACTTATCTATGATTATAAGTGAAAAAAATTAGCCAATACCACCACCATTTGTGTTAAAAGGGTCCCAGATGCCTTCACACACTTGGAAAAATGTATTCCTTTCCGCAATGAAACCATATCCAAAGCCTAATGCTTTCCATATTCTCCCCACTTCTCATTACATGCGTAAGGATACATTCTACCAAACACATACACACACATACACACCAAGCACTTCATGTGGCGAAAAGTCTGCCTATAGAAACATAACATTGCTCCCCTCTGAGGATTCCTAATGACTTTTAACACAAAAGTTGTTATAGCATTTGGAAATACAGAGTATATAAATCTAGTTGCTAATTAATTTTGTAAACCTATTTTCGATTTAGTTTTCTTCCCTTTTCAATGAAGGAGAATGAGATGACTTTAATTTTGATATAATCAAGCCAAACTATCTTCCCAGTGTTTTCTTAATTGATCATCTTTAACAGTCACATAATCCACCAAATAATCAGCATGTAAATGAAATTTAGATGAATATGGAGAGCATTTGTGAGCCCCAAGAAGAAGCTTATAAGATCTTTGGCCTCTAGAAAGCCAAAACTCAAAAAGGAAAATGCTTTAGTTGAATATTAAGGCACAAAAAATTCCATCTGATGATGTCTGTTCTCAAGACAGCCAAAAAAAAAAAAAATGTGTGTGGGTCTTTTGCATATATCTGTAGATCGAGTGTCAATTAAGGCCATTTCAAAGGTAAAACTCTACGTATGCCAAAAATAAGCTGCAAAGGAAATATTTCTTTAAAGTGATAAATAAGGAAGACATAAATAGGAAGAAGTTATCATAGTCAACATAAGTGAATTACAACCAGCAAATCCAAAACGTTTATGAGTATATAAATGGGCAGTTCCTAAAATATAGATACAGATATACACATGTATATATTTATGTACATATACATGTGCATATGTTTATATACATATGTATGTGTGTAAAAAAATCATGAATCCAAAGCATGCAAGTAATTTCTTTTTTTGTACAGCTATGTTATATTTGAACAAGAAAGGGATAGATTTCATACAAGAGAGATGTAGCAGGAGGAAGAATTATGTGATTTACCAAATCTATCTGTTTTTTAAAAGAGCTTACTGATTTGGTAAACAACCAAACACTGGTATTACATAGTTCTGAAAAATTAAAGTTACTTCCAACCTTTAGCCATTGGTCAAAGCACATTTTCTATCACTGAATCCCAAACTAAAAGGAAACAAAAAAATGTCTATTCTCCTGACTGACTGGAATTAAGCAATGCATATCTGAACTAAAATTTGAGTTCTTTAAGTGAAAGGAATTTTATACTATATTTCAAGGAACTAAATGTGCTTACAAAATGATCCATATTCATCCAAAACCATGCTCTGTTAGTGTTAGCTGAATAAATTCCTAGAAAAGAAGGGGGGTTTTTTTGGTTTGTTTTTTAGAGCAAATCAGGAATGAAAGTCTCAGCCAACTAACCACATATTTAATAATTATCGACACGTTTATTTACAATAAGTTTCTTAAAAGTTTTCCATGTAACAAGAAATGGAAGTTTCTTCACAGATTTAGAAAAATCGTAAAATTGGG
Source organism: Gracilinanus agilis (assembly GCF_016433145.1). Lineage (NCBI taxonomy): Eukaryota > Metazoa > Chordata > Mammalia > Didelphimorphia > Didelphidae > Gracilinanus > Gracilinanus agilis. The sequence goes on along the minus strand of NC_058131.1, from coordinate 381,679,740 downwards.
CTCCTATTTCATTCTACCCTATGTGACTTTTGTCATTATCATCTTTTCTGATTCTTACAAAGCAAACCTAATTAAGAACCTCTCTCATTAGTCTTCCAGAAAAATTAGCACAGCTTATGCTAATTACTCCTGCAAAATTTAATAAACTCGTTGAAATGGGAATAGTCTAATGAGGTTTTATTTATTGAACTAAGATAACTCTAAGGAAAAAGGTTAGGACACAAGGATATTCAGTGTGGTAATAAAACTACAATTTATTCAATTTCTGAACAGGAATTTTATTGCAAACCTTTTAAATTCAAATACCAGTTACTGTATGAATGTTAAATCAATCTTGAACTTAATTTAATAACAGGAAGTATATTTTTTGAAAATTTAACAATAATTACCATACAACCAATCACCTCAACTATAATGGTGTCATTAACTCCTGGTCATCAACTATTCAGCCTGACACATTTAACCACAGCCATGCCTAAATGACCCCCAAAATCTGGATGCTTGGAAACATCTGTAACAATTACCATCTTCAGGGAAGACAAAACAAATTCCTGTCATTGTATAAAACCGTCCAGGTCTCTTTTTCTCAATGTGCTGGCGCAATCACAGAAGAACACAAAGTAGGAGCCCATTTCCTAGATCATCTTCCAGCAGCCCACGTTATTATTTGTTTTTAATTCCACTTATTTTGATGAGCTCCATCTAGTTAGTTGTGATCCCCAGATTACTAGCAACAAACACTACAGTTAAGTTTTTAAGTCACAAAATAGCTTATTATGCACCATAGGATAGCTTTGTCTGGTCACAAGGCTAACTACCCTCTAAATAGTTTTCCTGAATAACCACAGCTAAAAGTCTTTCAAGTGATAAAAATAGAAATGTTCTCCCAAAATCTAAAAGGCAAGAGGAGGAGACTGCTAAAACTCTTGGTGTCCCAAAGTATGCTAAATCCTACCACCACACAATTGATCACACTTCCAATTCTATAATTGCACATTGTTGTACGTCTTGTAGAAACAGTTACTATTGCTGATGTATGCAGGCCTCCTGGCCTATTTTACACAATATGCAGGGATTCGCATCCATAAATCTGAGAGCAGATCAAACTCTAAGCACGTAACACAGATATTATGCAATCCGTAATATGGAATCAAATTGGAAACTATGAAATTCAAACACGGTTGCCATCATATTTTTCCTTCACAGCAATTTTATGGAATTGAAAAATCTTTTCTATTTAGCCCTTCCTTGGGTAAGTTCTTTGTTGCTGTTATTCTCTTCTCTTCTCGTTAAAAAATAGAAGTTTCACATGTCAGCACAGACAGGACTGGGGCTTTTTTAAAACTCTGGCAGTCCAAAGGACAAATAAATTCTGAAAACTCGTATGCAAATAAAAATAGCTAAATGGGGTTTTGCATATCAATTGGCATCGTAGCTTAAAAAGATGGTTCACAAGCACAAGTGATAACAGCAGGCAAATAAACATATGTTAGGACTTGTGCGGATATTCTAGTGCTTCAGCTGTTTTAAAAAGCGCTCCTTTTAAGAGACAGACACTGCCTACACACAATTTCCTACTTTCCAAACCAAAGAGGGGGGGAAAAATGAAAAGGATAAATGTCATGAGTAATATTACTAAAGCCACCAACAGTATAAAGTGCATACTTATTTTGCCTAAATTGTTTGAACTACCCCAGCCAAGAAAAGGTTTTAAGTACCCTACTGGGACAGATGCAAAGCGGCAACAATAGAGGCCGTGCTAATGCAATCCAGGTAACACAATCCTGTTTCAAAAACACAGGCTGGGCTAATTATGGCACTGCTGAGTCAAGTTTCTTATGCCATTGCAACCCACAGGAACAGGTCAAAATCAAATGTTATTCAAACCACAGTCATATCAACCTTCTATATCAGAGTCACAATTTAAAACCGAATGAAGAACTTAAAAGCTTAACCCATTCACAAGCCAAAAAATGTTTCATTGCGGGTGGCGAGGTAAGGTTTATATTTTATCATCTAAACTGAACTGTGTGCATAACAGGATGTTGGTGATTTCGAGGCTTTGCCTAATAGGTGAACTCGGTCTTTGATCAGAATTATTCTTTTTTACATTAAAAAAAAATATGTTGTTTTGGGAAGCCTAGTGTAATGTTTATGTTGATTACCAAGCTACAGAGCACCAACTGAGTAAAATGAACTGCCTCTATAGAGGACAAATAGGTGTGTGTAGCAAGAGTCGTACTTTGCCTTCCTCAAAGGTTTCTACGTCTTTGCAGAAAAAAGTGTGACATGTATACGAACAGGTAAATAGATATATCCTCTTAATTCTCGGCATCGCGTGGCCACAGTAACAGCCCTCACACTTAACTCTCTCTCCTAGGTTTAACTTTGATGCCTTACAGAGCATAAAAATGAATTTTAAAGGTCTGAATATTAAATAACTTCAGAGGCCGAAGACCTCTTTCTTAATAATTCTCTTTTTGTTGCAACCTGGAGGCAGAGATTTGACAATAGACATTTGCTTTGGGTTTTAACCCCCAAAGCCCATCTAAGTGAAAAGAGCTACTGATCGCAGGACTTGGGTGTTAATGAAGTCTGGATGTTCAGAATATATCTTCTTTGCTTTATTGCTCACCGGAAATGTACAATCCAGCAAAGGAGATTTCAACTGTATAAAATGGATGCCTCAACTTTAAAAAAAAAAATGCTAAAACCCCCAGAAGATTTCTTTTTTTTTTTTTTTTTCCTTCCTTAGCCCTTGTGTTTCCTTATGGGAGAAAAAGAGTCATTCTCTTAAAAGGTTCTTTTTGTGGATTGGTGGAAAGCGTTCCTCTTCCCAGCTGACAACTGACAGAATCCATAAACCTTCCAGGCCATTTAACTCTCAAAGACTAATGCTACATAACAAATGGTTTATCATATATGTTTCCGTACAATGAATTTCAATAATTAAAATGTAAAATGAATATTTGGAATGCAACTTTGCATAATGTGTAAGCTCAGTGACTTAAAACGGCAATATACAACTAAAACAGATTTATTGTTCCACCATGATTTACTTGGTCATGTCAGATTAGTAATATGGATCTGTTTAAAAACACAATAATTAAGACAAGCAGGATGAATTAATCAACTTACAATACAGTAAAAGTAGCAATCAAACCAGGAAAATAATAGTAGAAAAATCTTAGTTCACAGATCTCTTTTAACTGCTTTTATGCATAAATAAAAACCTTAAAATGCAGATGGATTGCATCCAACAGAACTACTGTAGCTAAAAGTGATAATGATTCAAACATTTTTCAAATAAAACTTAAATATTTATAAGTACCCAACCACATTTCATAAATCACAAACTATTATTATTTTATTTCTGAAGCTTCCTGGCACAGCATGAGGATTGAACCACAGAAAGTCAGGGGAGAAAAATATCCTTTTCAGAGTATGAATCAGACACAAAACCAGAGCCCTCCAAGGAACAGGTCTCCCTCCAAAGAACATTCCATCTGGCCTTCATGGGAACTGCAGTCACAGCTCAGCTTAATTCACTATCAACAACCAAATTTCATCCATATACATCCATAACCCTTGCCCATTAGTGACACAGGGCAGGTGTTTCATTATAATGAGGAAGAAGGATTCAAGGAAAGAATAGTGGCCCCTACCTGTCAATTATCACTGGATCTGAGGGAGTCTCATTTCGGTTGCCACAGCTTTTCTTGTCACAACAGCGGCTATAGAGCAAAAGTGAAAGGATTTAGTACAACCATTACATTGTAAAATTATCATTAGGCAGACAGAAGGTTCAAATTGCTGGGTTACATATGGTAGAATTACCATGAAGCCATACCTGGAACTCAACCGATCTTTGTGACAGAAAATTCTATTTGGGTCACCCTTGGGTTAATGATTATGTTTAACTTCTCTAGGCACAGCTGGGGAGTCACAGAGCGCTGGGGGTGGGGAGTGGAGGTGGGGGAACCTCCCCCCACCAGCCATGAATTACTGGCCTAATAACTACTCTCCCATTCACTAGCCTCCATAGGGGAAGAGCATGGAATGTCAGAAGGAGAGGAGACCTCAGAAATCATCTAGGCAAGCCCCTCGGTTTTACACAGGAAGAAACTGAGATCCTGAGAGAGATTCAACTTGCTCAAGGTCATACAGGGACTAAATGTCAGGACCAGAATTATAACCTGGGGGTTCTGACTCCAATGGCAATGTTCTTTATGTTCTCCCCCATCTTTCGAAGGTAATATATAATGCATGCAATTAGCGCCTCAGTGTTACCCAAAAAAAGGGGGGGGGCTTGGGGTTAGAGAAAGATCAATTATTGTTCATTTTGTAGAAAATATAAGTCATGACAGAGGTATATTTTTTTCCCTCTCCTGTGATCATAAGATAAGAGGATTTGGAGCTAGAAGGGACCATTGTGACCATTTAAGCAAATCTCTTCATTTTATTGATGAGGAAACTGATCATCGTGATGACGATGATAGGTTTAAGGTTTATGAAGCACTTTATAAACCTCTCACTCAATCCTCAAAATGACCTTGGGAGCTAGGTGCTAATATTATCTCCATTTCAGAAATGAGGAAACTGAAGCAGAAAGAGATTAAGTGACATGTCCAGGGTCACACAGTTAGTAGGTGACTGAAAATGAATTGGAACTCAGATCTTCCTGACTCTAGACCCCAACAGTAAGTAAGCAACAAAACTGAGATTTGTATCCAGGTCTTCTGACCCTAAATCTAGTAGTCTCTATACTATGAGATTGATATTATTAATATAAGATGAGATTAATTTTCTTTTTCTCTTTGTTGGGAGAGTTTTCTTCAAATAAAGCTCTTCCAAAATCCCAGAATAAAGGTTTGTTTGGAGGCTATCTTCATTACAGTCAGAATTTGTAGAGGTGAGAAGAGGGCAGCAGAAAAAGGCTACAAATTCCATGTGCCAGCTGCTTTTTGTGCTCAAGTTTGGATATTGTTTTAAATGTTCTAAGGACGTTAATGGCCACTCATATTATGGTAAGATTTACCCTGGAAATTGATGCCCTCTATCAGGTCATATATAAAGCAAGTATGTGAAATGTAAGCTTCCTCTACCCAGACTACACCTGAACTCTGACTTTGAGGTTCGTACGTTTTGTAAACTAAAGCCTTGCCTTGTTCCAAAAGATTTTAAAATATTGTTTGTGAGAATGGAACATTTAAGAATCCCATTTTTAAGTTATATTCACAATGTACACAGACTGATATAAGCCAATCACAATTAACATTGATATCATGCTTTAAGGTTTACAAAACCCTTTACTTTATCTCATTTAATCTTTGGAATAACCCTCTGCCACCAATGTCATTATTAACCCCATAAAGACGACTAAGGTATGGTCCCTGCCTTCAAGGAGATTACTGTGTAGCACGTTTTGGACTGAACAATTTGCATTTTGTCTTGAGTTCTGTGTCACCTGCATGAAATGGAGTTCAAATATATCTAAAAGAGAGGGGTAGAGGAAATCAGAAGGTGTAAAAATCAAAGACCTGCTACAAACCTGATTTATGATTTCTCCCCTGTACAAGAGGCAATGCTTACCTGTACCTAAACTTATCAAGTCAAGAACTTGGGAATAGACACTAATTTCTAGAAATAGAGCTCTTCTACCCTGGCTCTAGCTTCCCAAGGTTTGGGGTGTTCTCCCTCCTCTAAATTTTGCAAAGGTAACAAAATCAATAAAGGAAGCAATCAAGAAGACTCAGCTTCTTCCCTGGAAAGCCAAAATTACTTGAGAACCACTCAATATTTTTTTTTCCTTCTTAATCTAAAGCTGGATAATCTTTTTTTTTTTTGGTTGTGTTAGAAAAGGGATTCTTGTTCAGTTGTGGGAAATCAGATGATCTCTGTAATTCTCTTGGATTCCATAATTATTCTCTCCTCTGCTCCAATAGCAAGTAAAACAGTAGATGACTCAAAGTGTATCCTCCCTAGTGATCTCTAGATTGCTTAGACTTAGCAGACTGAATGGGAGTTTCCACTCATTCATTCAATAGATATTTAGTGATTTCCATCTATTCAGAGTGCTGTACTAGGGACGTTAACCATTCCATAGAATGGTGGTTCATTCCCTCCAAGTCTGATTAAATCAAATGAGGTCTCAATGGAAATAGGAAATGTTTTTGTTTGTTTGCTATAGAAAGAAGAGCATAAGAAATTTGTTTGGGAGATCTTGATGTGAAATGAAAGGTATAAAAAGACAAAAGAGAGGAAGGAAAGGAAGAATTGATATTATAGAAAGTAATACAGAAGGAAAGAAAACAATATGAAGAGTAAGAATCACAAGAGACTAGAGAGAGAAGGGGATAGAACCCTGGTAAAGGAAATAAAATAGAATGAGAGAGGCTAAGGAGAAAAGAAGGATAACCATAGTCCAAAACCAAATCAAGAGTCAGTTAACAGATATGATTTATTTAAAAATTAAAAATTAAAATTAAAATTAAAAAACTTCACAATTAAGTATGAAGAACTTTTTAAAAGTCCCTGGGTCTTTTGCCCTATTATCTCATATACTGAAATCACATGTCTGGAGTAAGGTTCTTTTTTATAATAAATATAGAAGTATTGCATAATAAATTTTATTTATTTTAGCATTTTATAATAAATATAGAAGCATCTAGTCTCATTTTAGACATCATTAGATTTTTCCCCAAGCACAGAATCCACTTAGAAAACATCCTCAAAATATTGAGAGGCCTTTTGCCAGGATCTCATTATGGTCACAAAGTCCCAGGGAGTTAGGACAGTCTGCCAGGTAGCAAACCCTACTGAAAATTCATTGAAAAATAGCAACTACAGTGTAAAGAAAGGAGTCAGAAAACCTGGGTTTGAATCCCAGCTCTGCTGCTTAAGCCACAAGATAATGGGCAAATAAATCACTTAATCTCTCTGAAATTCACTATGCTTATATGTAAAGTTGTGGCCACCCTAATGCACTAGAGACACATGGTGGATGTGAACAGGCTACAGCATATTACCAAAGAAGGCTTGTGCCTCTATAGTGCCATAAAATATGTTAAAAGAGATGGCCACCTGGAAAAAGAGGTGAGTTGGTCATGTATTGAGAGGGCAGGCCAGTCATGTCATGAGAATGGAATAATGGACGGAGAGCCTATGTGCTCATCTGATATTCACATAGTATCAAGAAAGCTAGAAGAAGGCAGCTCTCCTGCGCATTGAGTGGACCTGAAACGGAGGGTTTATGGATCATGGACAAGAATTACACAAGACAAAAAGCTATAGATGGATTGTGAGCTATACTGTTGGAGAGACAACCCTCAAAGTGGGTTGTCATACATTCATCAATCTGACAAAAAAGGGAATAAAACTACATACAACACTTAGTCTGCAGGATTGTTCCTCTAATCAAATAACATAAGTAAAATGATCTAGAAAGTTCTATATGAATGTAGAGAGGCAACAGACTGTAATGGAAAGAAAGCCAGCCTCAGGAAAACCTGAAGTTCAAGTCCTGCCTCTGTGTTCCTAGATCAGTCACCTAACCTTTTAATAAATGCCCCATAAATTATCTGCATTGGGAGAGGAAGTTTTCTAACAAGGAATGTCCCTAGAACACTGAAATCAAAGGTCAAGTCTATATGCACAAACAGAGAGAGAGAGAGAGAGAGAGAGAGAGACAGAGAGACAGAGAGACAGAGAGAGACAGAGACAGAGACAGAGAGACAGAGAGATACTGTGTGTGTGTGTGTGTGTGTGTGTGTGTGTGTGTGTGTGTGTGTGTGTGTGTGTGTGTAAATGTCAAGAGCTGATGTTGGGAGTGGGAGTAAAAGAAACAATAGTAAACTAAGATACTATCAGTTCCTAAAGTCCTAGAAGGATCATACAAAATGGAGAAAAATACATGCAAATCTAAACAACAAAGATAATGGACTCTCCTTTAGAATATATTATTAAATAATAACAAATATTGCACAAGGTTAATAATAGCAAGTGCTTATATGGCATTTTAAGGCTTTCAGAGTGCATTATGAATACCAGGTTTTTTCCTCACAACATTGGGAGGTAGGTGCTATTATCATCCCCATTTTACAGATGAGGAAATTGAGGCAGACAGAAGCAGTTAAGTTGCTTGTCCAGGGTCACACAACTAGGAAGTGTTGAAAACCAGATTTGAACTCACAAATTCCTAACTCCAGGTCTCTCACTCTGTCACCAACAGTGCCACTTAGCTGCCTAGATTATACGAATGCAGTTATTTTCCATTCTTTAAGGCAATGCTCAAGACAAGTATTCTAGAACAGGAGACTGAGTAGTGCCTTTTGATGTAAGTTTGGTTACTCTCTAACCAGAACTATTCCAGGATTGAGAGTTAATTCCTACCTTAAGGGAAGTAGGACTGAAAAATCAAATAAGTCTCCTTAATTATAACTCAGAACAAGGTCTCGCTAAAGCTATTTGATATGAAAGTACTTTGAGAAGTCACTGATATAATATCATAAATATAAGAGATATAATTTCATAGTCATACTAGTAATTAATAACAATAATAATAATACAGCAAGATACAGTGGAAAGGACATTATACATGGAATCATGAAGACATGGATTTGAATCCTGTCACTGTAACTTATTACCTAGATGATCCTGGGCAAGTCACTTAACCTCTCCCAGCCTTGGTTTCCTGATCTATAAAATGAGAAAGGTGAACTAGATGATCTCTGAGGTCCCTTACAGATTCTGTTCATATCCCTCAAGTACCTTGCTAAGAGTCATAAACATGCTTAAGAAATGTTTATTGAATGAATTATTATTTTGAGATTTAAATACATCTGGCAATAACTTTAGGAGATGGGTCTTAATAGGGATGAGAACTGGACTTGTACTTTCATTGGTATAGAGCACTCCCAATGGAGAAAACTCCTTTTACCAATGTAAGTTAGCACATCTTCTGCTGCTTGTAGTCCTCTACAGTTTCCTAAAGCACTGAGAAACTGTCTCTTTTCCAGGATCAAAGGGAAGACTTGAATGCAGGCCTCCCTGGCTTCAAGGGCAGGTCTCTACCCACTATTCCACACTCTTTCGTAGGTCCTCTTATATTACAATAATATTTCTCCTAGAAACTTCTTGATTCAAGTTTTCAGGGTGGTCTCTCTCTAGTTTTCATGAGATATTGAAGCAACGCCCCAGTGTTTGAATGCTTGGTACCCTACAACCTTACCTAAGGACTCCTAAATAGTTTGAGAAAAGAGACCAACTTCAACATTCCCAAGCTGTGTGATCCCAGAGCCTGATTCCAAGCACAGATATTGCTGACCAACCCTATGGTTACTAAGGGACCCTGCACATAAAAGGAAAAGAAAACTGGAGTGCCTGCCTTGAAGCATTGCCCAAGAGGCTCATCTCTAGTAATCTAATAAGGAACTCCTTAAATGAGGCAAGAAGAATTTAATATTTCCCCATCATAGGGTCTACATTTATTTATTCCTTTACTACCAGTCATTTGCTCTAGAAAGATCTAATTCTAGATGGTTTCATGGGAGAAAACATTTGCTTTGCAATTTCTCAGTTAGAAGACTTGGATTTAATTTCTCACAAATACTGATCCTTTCTCAGAAACTAAAAATCTCTGTCACCTATAATGTAGCTATTTTCCCAGAATCTTCAAACAGGCTGTCTTTCTCTGACAACTCTATCCCATGTAAATTTCTCCTGTCTCTGGACTTACATTACATCTCTAATCTCTGGGCTGCACAATGGATCACTTACTAAAATGCAGCCTTGTTCCTATAGAGTTTCATCAGGGGTGGTTACCTCCAAAGGAGTATAAGCTATCTGTGGGCAAGGCCAGCCTATATACTTCAGTATAAGGAGGAAAGCACTAAACTGAGAAACAGGAGATATAGATTTTAATTCTGAATCTGTCACCAAGTTGCTGTTGCTTCTCGGCTAAAACACTCCATTACTCTAGGTCCCAATCTTCTCATCTGTAAAATGCAGGAGTTGTAAGTAGCCAGCCACTAAAGTCCCTTTCAGCTCTAACATTTTATTCCTTTGTATCCCTCCAAGAACCTTACACAGTACAATGCACACAGCGGGGACTTAGCAAATACCTGTTGGTTCATTGAATCCGGAGGTTAGACTATGTATTTATTCTTTGCCAAAACTCAGAGAATACAGGTATAAAATGTGGTATAGTAAACTCTTCTTTATCCAGAATACTTAGGCAATTAAGTGTTCTGACTTGGTAAATATTTCGATTAAAAAGATGGTTACCATTTTTTCTATTCTACGCCATGGATTCATCCATTTTTAATTCATAGATTTTTATTAAATCTTATCCATTTTCCCCCAAAATCAACTTCATTCAATTTAAAGAATAAAACTACAACCCACAACACTAAAACTGAACTGAGTACAATCGAATCCTCTTTTCACAATTCAAAAGCTATTCTAAATGTATCAGTTACCATTCATCGCAACTTCCCAATCCTCTTATTGTGAAATATTGCATTTTATACTTATTGGTCTTTAAGCCACAAGAAGTGGCATAAAGAGCAGCTAGGTGGCTCACTGGATAGAGAGACAGACCTGGAGATGGGAGGTCCTGGATTCAAATATCTGCTCTTAGACACTTCCTAAATTATATAAGCAAGTCACTCAATCCCAATTGTCTAGCCCTTACCACTCTTCTGCCTTAGAATGAATACTTAGTATTCATTCTAAGCTAGAAGGTATGGGTTTAAAAAAAATAGACAAAAGGAAAAAAGAAAATGCAGGCTAGTTCTATAGCAAGAGACAGGGATAACAATATTAAAAGACCTAAAATAAGGGAAAGTCTCTAGTGAGTTGGGTAATTCCTCTATGGGAATTAACATAAATACACTAACAACAACCACATGAATAAGAAAGTTTGGGCAAACTGCTATATTTACCAGTAGAAAAGATACCTATATTAATGAGAGCACAGATCTCTCAAACTACCAAATTAAATTATCCATGTTTATGGCTTAATCACGGACTAGATTATACATTCTATGAGGGCAGGGATCACATTTTGTCTAAATTGTGATCCTACCTAGTGCTTAGAACAAAGCTCTGTACCCCATAAATGCTTAGCAGATATTTGTGGAATATATTATAGTAACATAATTTTTATAGCTGGTAGAGATTTTGTTGTTGTTGAGTCGGGACAGATTCTGAGTAACCCTTGTGGACCATATTATATTGTCCATGGGGTTTTCTTGGCAAAGGCACTGGAGGGACTTGCCATTTCCTTCTCCAATGAATTAAGACAAACAGAGGTTAGCTTAAGGTTAATTGGCATGCAACTAGTAAGTGTCTGAGGCTGGGATTTGAATTCAGGTCTTTCTGACTCTAAGCCCAGTGCTCTTTCCACTGAGCCATGACTCTACAGGAGATTTTAGAGATCATATAATACTTTCATTTGGGAAAAAAAAGGCAACTGAGGCCCAGGGAAATTAAGTGACATTCAGAAAGAGAAAAATGGCAAAGTCAGTTTTTGAACCTAGATCCTCAAAGTTCAAATCTAGTGTTTTCTGTATTGGACATGCTTAGGGGATGGAGATTAATTAACTTGGCTTTCTGGTTGTTTAAAGCCAAGATAAATGCAAATTGAATATAAACAGAGGTTCAATTTTTAAAATAATTTATGATGCTTATTGGATAATCCTGAGCAAGTCATTGAAACTCCTTGTGCCTCAGTTTGCTTGTGTATCAAATGAGGAGGTTGGATTGGATCTAGGCTTTAGGATCCCTTTCAGCTTTAGATCTGGTACTCCCATGATTCTAATACAGCACCATAAGATTTACAAAGTGCTTTTCCTCATGATAACCTATAAGGTAGATAATGCAAGTATCATCATCTCTGTTTTATAAAGGAAATACTGTAAGCCGGAAAGAAGCAGTAACTTGCTGGAATTGATCTGCTAAGAATCGATGGGGTCAGGATTTGAACCCTAGACTTCTAGTTCCAAGTCCAGTGCTTTATACCTCAATTAGATGAGTTCCAATATATGCTCTGAATACCCTATCTGGATTCATAGTTCTAGTTATATGATACATTCTCATTTTATATTTTAATATGGAATGGTAAAATATGTATCCAACTTGTGGACCTTTGCTTTAAGAAAATTCTTTAACAGGATATGACCATTTCAACCTTTATCATGAGCTATCAATAAACCATAATGCCTACCCCAAAATATAAAAATTTTCCTATAAAGCGGAGAAAGATTTCCCTGCCATCAAGGCAAAGGGATTATTTCTCCAAGGATGACAATAATTATAATCTAGGGATGTTAAGCCCTGCAACCAGCCAGCAAAATAGCTTTTTTTCCTCCCCCATCAGCAGAGCACAATGGATTCCTTAAACTTAAACAGTCACCTGAGATGCAACTCGCTGTCTTGTCTGCAACAAAGCAAAATCATTCAGGGTCCCTCCTGTAAATTGGAATTCTCTATGTTCTCTATGCCATGGCTTCAATGTACTATAAATATACTGCTTTTGTGCCATAAATGCAAAGTTTTATTGTGCAGTTAGCCTTGATAGAAAGCACTGCAGAAAGTTGTTTAGAAATTAAATATCTAAAACAAGCTATTTTGAAATCCAGAGCCCTCACTATTTCATGTCTGAAATGAAGAAATTTCATCTTAGGGAGAGCAAGCTGTCTTTCACACCATATGGCTAATGGTAGTGCATAGCAATTAGCTGGGCTGATTAATGGTGAACAGACTCTAATTTTATGCTTATAATTGAGCCTGCATTTGCACCCCTGGTGCAAATTCAGCACATCCCAACTTCCACTTACAACAGGCAAGAAATCAAGAGAAATAGAATGGTGTGGAGAGTGAGAATTTTTTTTTCTTGAGCCCCCTAAAGAGCATCAGATTTGCAATTTAAAAGAGTGTTAGCAACACAATAGATGACAGATTTGTATAATAGGGTCACGGCAGCCTGGTAAACAAACAGCACCCCTTACAAATCTATAGGCAGCTAGGAAAACTGTAATCTGTAACATTAGCAATATGACATTTTGAATATGGCTTTTCTCTATCAGCATTGCAGCAAACATCATAATTTGCCTTCAGTGGGTTGAGATTTTTATTTTTGTTATTTTATGTTTTTGAAAAATAGAAAGAGCACCCATAGTAAAGCAAGCCAGCCAGCATAATAAAGTACTTTGGACCAATGAATTTTAAAAACAAGAAAAATATAAACTGCACTAATAGAGGGTAGGCCTACATGTGAAAGGCATAATACATCTTTAAGTATTTCAAAAACAGAATTATTCTATCTAGGTCCAAATACACTCAGATAGAAGATGTAAATCTGGGAAATACAGATATTAGCAGGCCTATCTGGTTAAGATCCATTCTGCTGTCTATTACCTGCTTGGCTGGCATCACAGGCAAAGGAACATGGAAACTCCATACTAATGACATGCTAATTGAGGGTAGCTTGGATTTTTTTTTAACATTGTAAGTGGCCTAAAAATGGGTTAATATTTTTAAAAGATCCTACATCGAGAAGGCATTTAGCTGGTTGAATTCTGAAACAAGCAATTCCATTTTCTTTTATGAAATATATCTTTATAGAGTGACTCTCTAATCTTTTCCAGATAGCATATTCGTGGAAGAAATGGTTATCCAGGACCACATTTTAGTTCCTTCATGAGCTGTTGTGTGAAATATTTTTTTAAAAACCTCCACTATTTTTGTATTAATTAACAGATTCACAAGGCAAGGAAGTGAGAACCTGCTAGATGCCTATGTATTAAAAATAATAATAATAGGCTGGTATGTTAAAAGTTTGTTGTTGTATGCTAGGAGATAGAGGGAAAGGTGTTGCTGGTGGGGGTTGGGGAAAGAAGGGGAAGACTGGTAAGAATAGGAAAATGTTGAGTAAATATTTGTGATTTCCCTAGCCATGGGAGAAAACAAAGCTATTTCCATTTTAATTCTGGAAACACAAAATAAAGAAGCTAAAAAAAAATGAGTTTCCTTGTTGTTCATTTTAAAAACTGGTTTTTCCACCAGTCCAAGAACAGTGGACATTAACCCTCAGAATCATGGCAGACTGCTCAAAGGACCCCATTGATCAGAACTGGTGATGTGACCAGTTAGAGTGGGACTCAAAATAGAGCTTGTATTGCTGACAGGGTAATCAATCACTTATCTTTCACAGCTGCATTCAAGCATTTTTATACTGTATCCAATTATTTAAAATGTATTATAATAATATGCCTGGGGTGTTACTTTTATAAAAATAAAAACTAAAAGATGGGGGGGATAAGTGGCTGCTCCCCAAGTTTTTCTATAGAAACTCATAATGAATGTGCCCCTCACACTTGTCTTCAGAATAATAGACAAAAATATGAAGATTCAGGTTGGGGGGGTGGGGACATGAATTTTTACATATTTCTGAGGCTAATCCTTCCCATCCCTCCAAAAGCTTACTTACTTCAGAGAATTATTACTATCTGCATTATCATGATTATATACTGTGTAGCTAAGATTTGCAATCCTGAAGCAAAAAAAAAAAAATCAACACTCAGTTCAAGGGGAAATATGCTTATGCAAGGAGTGGTCATAATTTTAAGTGGGAGAATTAAAAAGGGGAACTATAATTTTCAAGTCTAACCAAAATGAAAAAGACTGCTGACATCAATAAGAACCCTTACTCATTTTACCAGAAATGTTGTTGAGCGCATATATTAACACTAAAAGGATTATATTGTATTTTATTCAATTGGAAGAGAGGAAGGGAGGAGGCTGTTCTGTGCCCATTAATACTGTGATATCAAAATGGAAATGTATGTTTTTCAGAATGAAATCTAATAAATAATTGAAAATGACTGTGATGCCTGATACTTTACTCCTAAGTGTTCATGTATAACTGTTCTTTTTAGATCATCTTATGGAAGCAAGATAAATGAATGCCTTAAAATAGACTTCTTTTCAACCCAGATTTGAGATGCAAATTTATCGTCTCTTTGCTAATTAAAGGAAAACAAGATAATTCTTACCTGCACATGATTTCATGTGTGAGTAAAACTCTGCACATTTCTGGGTTCTTGTCTTGGCCTTCATACACTATGGCCTGTAAGCATAAGCATGGTTTTGGTTAAAAAGGAATCCAATTGGAAGAAAACAAATTATCGCAATACAGTACTTGAATAGTTTACTATTGTTGCCAGCCAAGAAGCTTTCCCCAGCAGAATGCTTTGCTTTACCAACTGTTTCAAGATATATTGTTGAAGATCAAGCCAATTTCAATCCCCTTATTATGAGTATCTTTATATCATTGAGTAGAATGTGCCTCGGACACGTATTGGCTACATGACACTGGGCAAGTCCCTTAACTTCCCACTGCTCTAGGGAACTCTCTGAGATTGTTAAATTGTTGAGAAAACACTGGCCTGCATCATTAGAGGGATTTCCTTGCCTGGGATTTGCCTATACCAATGAAATCACAAGTTCAGTCTCTATCACTATGCCCTACAAAATAAAAATGAACCAATGATGGGGATCGGGTGGGAAGGATAGTCAAGGGAGGAAGGGATAAGAATCAGAGTGTCTGACAACTTTTTGGTTGTGTCATGGAAAAAAAACTGAAAGCAGCTGGTATATTTGTAAGTTTTTAAGAATGCATTCATGAGATAGCCTCACTACTTTATCTCTCTCAGCCCTGAAATTAAATGTTCTAGGGAAGTGAACTAAGAAGAAAGTGGGGGTGATACTAACTAGCCCATTTAACTACTCTGTCATCATCAATGTGAATCATTATTTGGGGGAAATCCTTCTGTACTATAACAAGCCGGAGAGCCTGCTTCATTTCTTAGACTCACCCACCCAAACAGAAATACTCACTGACATATGTTCAAAATGAGGAAGAGCCATCAAACTGCCCACACTCAACTAAAAATTCTCATCTGAATCTCAGAACCAAGAATCCCAAACCACACTCTAAGCCAAGACTGTTTTCCTTGTATAAAAGCACTTAGAACTTGCATGTTTTGCTTAAGTTCATAAGGAATGTAACTTGTGACTTTAGCGTACTAGCCTCTCTTTTAACCTCTACACAATATTTCCTTACTACATGTTAATTTCTGTGCCAAAGAAGGTACAGCTATTGGAATCCATGACGTTTTGTATTAAGATATATTTTAGCTGAACTAACACTGTATCACTGCATAATCCTAACATAACACAATTTCAAATTGTTAATAAAATTAGACTTTCACACATTTACATAACCCTTAACTTCATGGTAGCAAAACTACTTAAATTAACTCCAAAGCATCCTTAGTATATTCAGCTATCTCATCTGCTTTTCTCCACTGGTTTTTAAGAAAAAAAAGTCATTCGCTTTTGAAGCTAAATGTGATAGAATAGTTTTAATTCCACTTAAAGTTAAACCCAAACCTGTGAAAGTAACAGCATGACTAAGTAGCAAATTGTGGTCACAGTGTCCTCATCGGAGTAGAAAAATGAAACGGTTGCTTTAACAGGGCATTTTATGATCCATAAGCAAATTAAAAAATGAAAAGATCAATAAATGAGAAAGAAGTTAAAGTATCTTGCTGGATCGTGTAAGATAATATTTTTCTAACATTAGCCTACCATAATCTTATATTCTCAAACATTTCCTTTTTACTGCCTAATAAGATGCTTAAGTAGAATAAATACCCTAAGTAAAATACAAATGTTCCAAAAATGAAAAATTATTTTGCTTATCATAGTCACCTCTACAAAACTTTTAAAGTTTGTGTCATATATGCTTAGATCCAATTCAGGGTTACAAGAAAATGAGGTAGAGAGAGAGATACATGTAGACATAAAATGTATCCTGACATATTTTTGTTGATCCCAGTGACCCAAAATTATTTACATGCTCTCCTAAATATCCTTGATAACTTCCCTTTCATCTTAGTCCTTTCTTCCAAAGTTAAATGCATCTACATATTTTTTAAAACCTCAAAGTTGAGTTGAAATAGAATTCTGTAATGACACAATGTTAGCTTAGCTAAAATACTTCCAAATGCAAGATGACATAAATATCAAAAGCTTTTTTTTACATACGTGGTGAGGAAGTATATTATGTAGAAACTGAAAGGTATATAAGTTCAAACATGGGTGATGAGTAGCTTTATCTCACTTTAATAGGACTTTTTTAATATGACCCATATCAAACCACATTGGCCACATCAAACCGCCTAACTTTATTGATCCTTTTGCCCCTAGGTAATATCAATCTTTTTCCCCCACACAGTTGAGGGGAAGTTCGGTCTATCATGATATTAATTTAAAACAATATTACCCTTGTAAATATATTCCTAACTCCAGTATGACATAATGTGAACTGTGATCTCCCAGAAAATGTGTTTTTGTCTTTGGCAATGGAATACCACTTGCTCTATGTTCCCTGTAAACACTCCTTTTTTACCAGAATGCCAAACCATCTTTGCTTTCAGCAGACATAGTCGAAAAGGAGGCACTTTCAGCATCAACTGTTGAAATTGTGAATTGGATGAGTTATGAAAATGCTAGAAACCAGGGGCCAGAGGGGGAGGAGGGAAGAGAGCCTGCAGTTGTTTGTGTGTCTGTTCTCCCTTTCCCTAGGGTGGTATTTGGGTGGTATTTTTTGGTTTTGTTTTGTTTTCTCACGCAAGGCAAGAAAAATACTGCCTCTATGACTTCTGAAACTTTAGACAGAAGAGGAGGTATTACTACTTTACTATGTCTGCAGGATTGGAATCTTTTAAAATACACTAGAACCTGAATTTACACTGTTCATGATAGAATGGAATTCAGGGACAGAAAGGTCCAACTTGAACCCTATCCAAAGAAATTTCTAAAGGATCAAACAGACTGCATTATAAAGTAAGTTTCACTTACAAGCCTCAAGGAGAAGACATTATTATAAGAAAGTCCAGTGTATAAGTGTTGGATATATCTAATTTGATATGTACATCGGACTCAGTGGGTCTTCTGTAAACTTAGGCCGAATGCTAACTACAAATTAGACCTGGTTTTTGTTTTGTTTTTTTAGTCCTTTAAGATCTCTAATACTTGCCTACACGGTAGACAGTCACAAATCAAATACCTATTTTCAACATTTATCTCAAATTAATCCCATGCTTCAGTAAGTATGCAGGTAACACCTGATAAGAAAGTTGAAGGTCTTTGGACAAAACCATAGGGAGAAGTTTGGGGAATTTTTTTTTCTGATAAAAATGTGCATTGGGAGGACAGGAGTAAGATTTGGGAGGTGGTTGGATCAGCTGGAAGATCAGAAAGGCACATAAACGGCATTCAGCTATCTTAAGTGAAGCCATTTTATAGACAGCTGGGGTGGGACCTAGACAGAGAGACAAAGAAGAAGGCTTATATTCATCTTACATAGTAAATCATGTTCCTGTTCAGAGTGAGAATGGTGTTGTTCAGTAAAAGCAACAGAGACAACAATGTTTTAAATAAATCAATTTGTTAATCAATGGTGAAGGGTAGAGGAGTTGCTGTTAAATTGGAAGAGAATAAAAAGGCCCTAAAATATTTTTCTTTAAATAAATCAATTAATTGGAATCAGGTTGAGACTTGCAACTTAAGAGAAAGTGCAAAATCAAGAAGAAAACTATTTAAGTCCAGCTACTTGATGATATATGTAGAAAGATAGCATTGGGGTGGCAATAAAATGAAATTTAATTCATTAAGTTCTTTTTAGTCTTGAGAACTTGATAAGATCAATAACAAACTTTTTTTTTAACCAACCACCAAACTGTCTAAATCCCTACAACAGATTCAAATTTGAGAGGCAGAAAAGTGGGAATAAAGTCCACCCTTTCTAATGTTTTTTTCCACCACAAATTATACATAAAAGTAGGGGAGCCATTTGAGGGGATGGGGGAATGACCTTCAACTACCAACTTTTGAATTGAAGTTGTATCCAGATCAATTTCTATCATTTTCTTTCATGGAAAAAAAAAAACAACTAAGAACTACTAACGTTTCTAACTCTTCCCTGTACTGATTATTTAATAGGTAGAAAATGAAATATAGCAGATTTCAAATGCTCAATTATAAATTAAACGGGGGCATCTTTGAAAAGATAGAAGTGGAAAGGAACACAAAAATCCTTCCACTGTCGCTGTAGTTTTGAAGGACATTTTTTTAAGTGGGTGCCTTCTTAGTCTTCTCAAATAGTTACTGAGTTTTAGAAGTTAATTGAAAGTTACTGTGTCTGTAAAGACAACCACATAGAGGAGCTAAAAATAAATGTGCAAATAGACACCAGGATCACACTTCAATAGAATGCCAAAGGAAATACAGAGTTAAATACTTGGGTTTTCTTTGTTTACATTGCTCATAATTTTAACTCTTTGAATGCCATACATAATGGCCAGTGCCTTTGACTTTGGTTCTACTATGGTGTTAGACCACATTAAAATGCTTGATTTAAAGGAGTCAGTTTGGGTATGAAACTAAGCAGTAGCAACTAGGTCATTATTGGTAAATAACAGCTGCCTAATAGTAATGAAATTTCTAATTTCCCACTTAAGTCAAAATATAACATTAAATGTCTCAGTCTGTTTTTAATATCTACAGACATGCACATACAAATAAAAGGCTAGCCAGAAGTTAGGTCCTCCCTTGCCACTTTTGAGAATTACGAATTCTCAAACGCAAACATTCAAAGTAATCACTTCTACCAGAAATGGTGACCATAGAAGCCTATGAGCATAGACTGTCAATGAATGACCCTTTGGTAGCAACTTACTCAAACCTGGAACCAATCATAAAATAATATGAACACCTACAAGGTTACCACGATATGCAATTAAACAACATATTCAGCTTCAAACTCTCCCCTGCTCATCATTAAATAAAGATGTCATTATAATGCTGGCCTAGAAAATAGAGAGAGATCAGATCTCTGGCTATAGATTGACCTGTGACAGTGAAGAGACGACCAAATCAGACATTTATCCCCTCTCAACAATTATTTCAAATCCAATATTCATTGTAGAAAGAAAATGAAAAAGTTTTGTCCCCATTCATCTACTTGACCAGTGATAGGCAAATTGCTGATGTCATTTCAGCTTAGCACCTAAGCAGACTTGTTTTCAGAACTGAATTCATTGTGAAGGAATATCATATTTACTTTATTGCTCAGCCACATCACAGCACTGATTTAAAAAGGAACATGTACCTAAAGCACTTGACTTCAGGATGTATAGTTATTTCAAAAAAGAAAGTATCCTATAACTACCAGAAGATAAGACTGTCTTTTCATCTAACAAGTCACCAAATTTCTTTCCTGAGAAGAAGCAAGAAAAATACTGAAAATATATTTAAATATATGTGACTATATCCAATTGGTTCCATGAACCCAGTATCACAATAAGTTAGCGATATGTTGTCTAGAATCAAATTCCAAATAGCCTCTTGTTCAACAAATATAAACAAAATTCACCATTATCTAAACTCTGTTTATCACTCTCTGTTATAGATAAAGCTATCATTGTATCCATATAAACTCAATAAATGTATTATTCCTAATATTGTTCATTTTTAATGCTGTTCAAACATTCACATGGAAACAGCTCTAGCGTAAATATCCCCGAACAAATGGCTGTATATTATACAGGAGGGAGCAGTTGGACTGCCAGACTGGGAATGCACTAGGCCATCTGGCTCCGGCAGTCTCTCCAAAATCATCAGCTTTGTTTTCACCCCCAGACTCCAAACAACACATTTTCCACTGTGATGAGTTTACATTTTCCCAAACACAGGTCCTGATCATGCATAAAAATTCCAAACTTCTTCATTCCTCTATGTGCAAGAAAATTAAAATCACCTGCGTTTTTGACATATTACCAAGGAAAGAGAAAGCTGCGAAAATCTGGCTCCCTGTATACTTACCCTGTCATTTTTTACATTTGAAATCAACCTCTCTATCTACTGAATTCCTATAGAATTTATCGATATAACAACAATGTGTCTATCTACCAATGAAAAACTATTCACTAAAAGGGTTGTTAATCAAATCTATGCAAACGTGGCAAGATATAACGAAGCAATCAATAGAAAAAAATGCACTTGCACCAATAGTTTAAAGTTATTGGGGGAGTCAAAACAAATATATAAAAGATAGTTCACAGAAATCTGACAGTCTTTCTGATTAGTGTAGCTTGAAACTCCCACTGTAGCCGGACTTTTTTAGAACTTAACCTCATCACCTGCCTTAATATCCATACGCACACAGAAAAAGAAAACGGCAGATGAAATTCTCAAGACACATCCCTTGTGTTGTCACTAGATTTTTGCTCACTATCTCCTAATAGTAAATTGTCACTGTTTAAAAAAAAAAAAAAAAAAAAACAAGATGGGAGGAGGAAGTGGGGGGTGGCAAATAAATTTTTTTAAGCTAAGTGACTTACTGAAGCTCTCAGTCACATTTCAGAATGCAGCATGAAAGTATGAAGCACATTTAACCCTCAGACCTCCCCTACAAGGTTCATTTGCACTTCTGCAGTAGATGATGGCTGTTTCTGTGAGCAACAGCTACAAACTTTTGGATCCTGCAGGGTTTTGCATGCTCTCTAATGGAACACGGAAAACTGCAATGACACAAAAAACAACCTATTTTTAGTCCTGCTAAACTCAATTTGAATAACTATCCCTGAAGTGACCCTCTCCAGTATTTTCTATTTGGGAAAGGGCAGGGGGTTTTGAAAATTTTATTATTTTGTGGCTAGAAAAGGGGTCTCATTATCCATATTGGCCTATAATAATAATAATAATAATAATCCTCTCTCTCTCTCTCTCTCTCTCTCTCTCTCTCTCTCTCTCTCTCTCTCTCTTCTCCAATATTAGTCTCTTCCCCTAAGTAGCTTAATGAGACACTTTGAAAGGTGTGAATTATTGTGTCATATCAGTACTTCTTGGTTGGTTGAATTTATTCTTGGTTGGTCTCATCCCTCTAAAGAGGCAGACTAGCTCAAAAGCATTCTATGTGAATGTGAAGATAATATGATTAACAATGGATTTAATTTCCTTAAAATGTCCCTTTGAGTTCATCTTAACTTTGTGGATCAAGGATGTAACTTTACATGTTAAAAATGCAACTGCGAAATGAACAAGTGTAAAGAGGAACAAGGCAATTATTAGAGTACACCAGGATGGTCAGAATGTCATCCTGATCATTGACATTTTGTGGTGTTACCAGAACTCCTCATATCATTATAATTACATTATCATGTATGCAAATATGTGCTTCTAGCATCAAAAAAAAACCTGATCTACTTAAAAGAGCTTAACTTAAATGTAATCATTTAATTAGCTAGCTTATTTCAAGTCTCTGCTATTAGAATACCGAATATCTGACTGGAGGGCCATTGTATATTTAACTTGAATTAAAATTTAACAAATATCAAGTCAGACTTGGTGTTTAATTACAATTGGATAGTTTGAAGGTAAAAGAAAATTTACTGTATTACTCATTAAAACTAAAATATAAATTATATTGTCACATTTGTGTAAGGTTATGTTTCATCATTATAGTCTACTTTCTAGAGACTGTTACATTAACTCTATGTGTAAACTGCTTCTAAAACGGTTGTTCTCATAATACATAATCAAAGAACAATCCACCAGATACTATGCAGGTATTACCTTTCAAGGGGAACATTTCAAAGAAGGTACTGATGTTCGTGTATCTAATTTGAAAGCAAAAAGGTGCTCTACTATAAATTGCCTTTTTCTTAATATCAAGCTAAATTCAGAAAGTTAATGACAATGAATTTTACAGTTCTTTGTTACTTCCCAAAAAAGCTTAATTTTTATTTGTAATTCTAATCTCATAGAATATTTCTCTCTCTAGCAGTAGTTCATCATATATATGTTATGAGTTTTTAAAAAGAAACTATAGTTTTTGCTCAATAGCTTAATGGATTGACATGAAAGATCAAGAGGTCAAACAGTGTCTTAACTGAATCTTTTCTTAGGCTCCACAACTTTGTTAAGAAAATGAATTTGGGATCACAGTCCTACAGAAACCAAAGATTTCATTTTTTAAACTAGTTTCAAAGTTAGCTGTTGCTGTAATTTTTGTAAAAATCACATGCAGATAAATTCTTGATGATAATTTTTATATTTGTAGTTGTCTTACACTATAATGAGGAGAACAAAATAGAGTGCTATTTGTTGTTTTGGTTAAAGTCAAAGGAACTATTTTGAACATACACAAATTAATTCTCCAGAAGGAAAGAAAAAAAGGCAAGCTCCTGAGGACCACACTGCATATTGTTGAATATTTGTGAGTTCATAGTTTCATAAGTAGGCCTTATAATCATTCATATTTCCCTTCTTTTGCCCCTGTAGTTAGAATGTCAGGAAAGATATTCAGGAGCTTCAAAGATAGTTCTCAAAAACAAAACTTCATAAGAGATTATTTTTGTGGTCAGAAAAAAAAACAACATGCCAAAAATTTAAGTTGTTGAAAAGGAGGCTTTGAGGTTTCAAGAGGGTTTTTTGTTTCTTTTCTTTTTAGAGGTATACTTTTGTCTTTTTTGGAAAAATAAAACAATCTCAAAAGGACTCTGATAAAAGATCTTGGTCTGATAAGAGAACTTGAATTAATTAAAGAACATAGGGCCAAGTTTAAATGTGCATGAGATAAATTTACTATGCTAAATCAACTAATAGCTGAATCTTCAATAAGTCTATTTATTTTAGAGAAGTTAAATATATTTTAATGAGCATGCATAAGAGCTTCAAATTCAAAGCATAATTTACTGTGTAGATAAAAATATTATACTCATGTTTTCTGTTTAAGAAACGATGTCAATCAAATGAGCTGTTATTAAATTGATACTTGATGAATAATTGTAATTTATTTCAACATCTTACCAGACTAAAAATAAAACACACATGCAAGGCATATACCCTGTCTAAAAACAAAGATTTATCCCCCTATCAAGGTTACCTATAACGATATGAACTTGGATATAGAATAAGGCAAACCACATTCCCTTTTAAGAAAGCTACCATAAAGAAACCACAAATACAGTAAATAAATGATAAATATCCCACTGCACTAGTGACTGGTGTAAGATGGATAACTTTCCTCTTTGTCCTTTTGTTTCCACCACCCCCCACCCCACCCCCCATCCAAATAAACAAAGCTTTTCTTCTCTCTTTTCTCTTCTGATACCAAAGCCCCTTCTCTGGTACCGAACTAGCTGCTTAATTCTGAAACTAAAACTTTTTCTTTAACGAGAAAGCTCCCTTGCCTAATTAAAAGACCAGGCCGCCTTTTGTGACTGCTCATAATTGTACCTTTTAAGCCATAACTCAGCCTTAATGTAGATTGTTTGACACTCGCGTGTTGGGAAACTTAAAGAAATGCAGCTTATGCACCTTTAAGACCACAAGCTCGCTCATGTTGCCTGGCTTCCTACCAATAGTAAAGCTGGAGGATTTTTTTTTTCTTTCAGAATATCCCCGAACAATTGAGGATCCCTAGTCTCCCCCATCTCAACTTGCAGAGAAGAACCTGATGCCTGCCTTCGTCTCGGGGTGCCCTTCTGTCACTCTCTTCAGAACCGGGAGGATCACACGGTCCTCGGGTCCCCCTCGGAGTAACCTCTAGGACCCTTTGCTCCCCCAACTATGCCCAGGCTGGGTCAGAGAAAGTTCAACCCTTACGTTCCCTCGGCTGCCCTAGCTCGGCAACTAATGGCACCTAATTAAAAGAGGCTGAGACGCGCTTTCAGGGGAGGGGCCTCAAGGCATCCCAAGAGACTGAGGCCCCCCTTCGTCACCTGCACCTGGCATTTGCCCCTCAAGCAGCCTCAGCCCTCCTCCGCCCCACTCCCGCAGGTGGGACACTGCGAGTGGCCTCAGGTGGCCCCGCCCCTAACCAGCTAGCACCTTCCAGGGGTTCGGGGAGGGGGGTGCGGTCGGAGAAGTAGCGATGTAACATAGGGCTGGAAAATTAAAGTCCTTTGGTACCTTTCTGAGGTAAAAGGTCTGAATCCCTGCTGAGAGAAAGAACCAGGATACTCACTCCCTCTCACCCCTCCTTGATAAGTCTAAATTGCTCTCCTGTGCAAAATTTGCCCCGAGATCTCGCAGCCATCATCATCATCTATCACAACTCCCACCCTCCTCCTCTCCAGCCCGGGCTCCCTACCGCTGGGCCCAAGACCCCTTCGAAGAACCGGCGGCGGCTAAGCATTCTTGAGGCATGTGATAACAGAAAGGGGAGCCTGCACCACAAAATTCTGAAGCCAACTTACCTGTTTAGTCATGGAGTCAATAAGGCGGACGTAGAAATCCTGCTCTGTTCTTATACCTGAAACAAACCCAAGAAGGGAGAGTGGGGAGAGGCGGGTGGGGAAGAGACAAAATTAAGTTTGTTTGTCTGCAAGTTAACCTTTTTAGCTCAAGAAAGTGGATAAAAATTGTTCGGAATGGTTTAAGACCCTCTGTTAACCCTGCATAGAGAGCCTGGGCATGAAGCCCCTCTGTAGCCACCAAATTTGCTCAGAATGCTCTCCCCCTCCCCCGAAACCCGGGGCTGCTCACCCTCACTCCTTCCCACTAATTTCCCCATGGAAAGTCCAAGGCGTCAAAGAACCTAGTACTAAGAGAGAGCTGGGGGATAGTATCCATGGGGTTTAAAACAGGAACCCCAGGCCCTGAACCTGTGGAGGTGGGCTGGAGACTTGAAGAGCTGCTGGACTAGTCTGCAGTGCAGTTTGCCTTGCTCCCCTAAGCTGGGAGCCCCTATTGGATTTATCCCCGGGGTGGGAGTGGGGGGCACCCCGGGGTGTGGAGAGTGGAAGGGATGTGTGGCCCAGAGGTAGGGACAAACCAGGGCCCCGAAGGACCTCAGAAAGCTCGGCTCCAGGGAAAACCCTTCCCTTGACCCGATGGTAGGAGGGAATTGGAGACTGGCCCCAGACTATAAGAGCTACCTGCCTACTTAAGCTCCCCTGGAACTAGATTTAAAGACCTGGGGCTGATTGGAAGTGGAAGAGAAGGGGCCAGTTTGGAAAATTGGAGTAGAAAGGAAAATTAAACGGATGGACATAGTGGGCGGCTGAGGCTTTCTCTATCCATTTCCCCTACTCCTGGGGCTTCATGGCTACAAGGGGTTCCTGACCTGGATATGAAACCTTGGGAAGGGGTTGGAGGAGAATGATAGGAGAGGGGTGCCTGGAAGGTGCTGAGGGCCTCACCGTTGCTGTAGAGGAGCTGGAGTCGGTAATGGATCCCATTATTGGTCTTTTCGCTGTTGGCTTCCTAGATTTCCACAAGACGCACAAACAGGGGGAAAAAATTGGGATTGGGAATGAGAGACCACAACTAGAACCATTTGCCTAACTCCAGGACACTTGCTGTACTTTTTCTCGCTTGGGTCAACCCGGGAGAAGGTGTAGTAGATACCCGAGGGGAACTGGAGGAAAGGAAACAGAGATATAAACACAAGGCTTTCCACACTTCCAGCTCCAGTCACCTTCACCTTTTCCTCTACCTTCCAAAAGAGAGCAAAGCTCTTCAGGCTCTGGCTACTGAAAACAAGACCTGAGCCTCAAGGCCACAAAATTGTCCTAATCAGAATCGAAGAGTGTAAAGGGACTTCCTAAAATTGTTTCCTATATCTTTGCCTTTTCCTTTTTCTCCAGCAAGTTGAGCAGCTTCAGGACTGGTCAGTAGTGGAGGGCAGAGGAAATGATGGGTGGCATCGCCTTTTAACAGGACATCGGGTTCCTCAGCTTGGGGCACTCAGCTGGATAACTTTGCTAAAAGGAACGCTGTACTAAATACCCGGCTTATTATTTCGAATAGGAACACTATCACAGGAGGGAAGGGAGACTTTATGGGCCTTAATCTGTAATGCACTAAGTGACTGAATTTAACCTTCGAGAGCTCCTGGAGTGGGGTTTTTGGAGCCAAAGGAGGCGCTTCCTCCCGGCACTGGGGAAAAGGGATGCGGTAGGAAAAGGATTAACGCAACCGGTCAGGCTGGATGTGCGCCTCTGCGCCCCACTTACTTTTTCCTTCTCCACGAACCCCACAAAGGCGGTTCTCTCGATCTCCACGGGCTGCCCCTGTCTGTCATAGAGGGCCAGGACAAAGTGGAAGAAGTTGGATTTCCTCAGATTGGAGGGCGGCTGCTTCTCAAAGTGAGCCCGGGCCAGCCCCACCCCACTGTGGCCAAAGAGACCGAGAGATTAGAGAGCGAAGCCAAGTCTGACACAACCACAATCTTCACCCACAACCCACTAGCCATTTGCCCCCCAACATTCACACGCTGATCTACGATTAAATGCCCAAGTGGGAGTCCTGAAACTTACCCCCTTTCACCTCCCGGGAAAGAAGTAAGTACAGACCTCCCTAACTGTTCGCCCTAACACAGTCTCCCTCTTCCAAAACCTAAGACTGACTATTAAAGGAGTTTTCCTCAGTCCCGGATTTACCTTGGGGAGTTTGGCTTTCTCTTGGTCACAGGCTTTCTGCCCGGTTCAGAGATCTTTCCCAAACTTATCAAAGAGGAATGAAAGATGTTTGTGTGTGTTTGTGTTTGTCCGGAAAAGTTATTCAAAACCCTTCTTCCAACGTAAATTTGGGTAGAAAAAGAAGTAGAAGTGGAAGGTTTATGTAAAGGTTCACCGAACACATCCCATATTGTAAGATGGGAAGCTTTCTCCCCTTGTCTTTCGGTCCTAGACTCACTCCGTCTCCCGCTCTGATGGAAGATGGGAATGGATGAAGAGAAAAATTAGACTTCACCATACCAGGTCTCCAGTCAGCCTACCTTGTGACACATATTCCAGGCAACATCCAGTAACCCCTATCCCCATTTCTATTCCCCTAGAGCCATTCCGGACCACAATTTAAATTATCTCTAAAAATAGGCCCCCCAGAAAGTTATAGACTGAGGAAGGTGACTGTGGAATCTCAATCTCAATGCTCCTGTCCTGTAAGAGTTTATTCCATTGCAACCCCCACACACACATTCCTGGAGTAATAAACCTCAGACTCCTTCAAGAACACCTAGACAAGCTTAAGGCTCCAATGTACTGCACCCAAAAAAACACTGGAGATATGGGAGAATGCACTCTGGATTTGCCTATCTAGCTTCACCTCCCTCACCCCACCCCTAAATACATAAACAAATATACTTTCGCTTCCCACTCAATTTACCTTGAATACTCATACTCCCTCTGACCTTTCCTAGACCCTCTCCTGCACACCCACCCACTTTGGATACGTTATGGAAACTGCTTGGTAAAACAAAGTTCCCAATCCTTGATATGACATTACCTTTTGCCATCTCTTTCTTCCCCTCACCCCCCTCTCCACCCTTGACTCTTCTAGGGCCTGCCAGGTCCCTCTGTGCGGGGTTGGTGGCCTTATTAAAAAAAAAAAAGACCACTTATCACTTGAGCCCAATATCCCAAAGAAAAGACATGAGAGTTACACCAAAAACTTTATGTTTCGGCTGTGTTTGGGTCCCAGCTTGCAACTACTGCTTCCCATCCCTCTGACCTGGGAGTTAGAATAGGGAGAGGGGACTAGACTGAATTAGAAAAGAACAGTAGGAGACAATTAGAAGATGTCAAAATTCAGATTGAGAGCTGGTACTGTCCAGAATGAGGAAGGATGGAAAGAAGGAAGGAAGGAAGGAAGGAAGGAAGGAAGGAAGGAAGGAAGGAAGGAAGGAAGGAAGGAAGGAAAGAAAGAAGGAAGGA
>NC_058131.1:381628317-381640996 GCF_016433145.1 Gracilinanus agilis | reverse complement strand
GTGTGTGAGAGAGAGAGAGAGAGAGAGAGAGAGAGAGAGAGAGAGAGAGAGAGAGAAGATTGAGGAAGAACTCTAGGGAATAAAGAAACCTGAGTAAGTCAGTATGTAGGAAAGGCCTGATCTCTGATCAGTAGTGAGTCTTCCCCTTGGAGTTTCTTCAGAAGTTATAGGTGAATTAGCACTTCCCCCACAACTGACACATACAATAGCCCAGAACTCTCTGGGGATAACTGAGCAAAGCAGAGCTGAGCAGAGCTAAGCAGAGCTGAGCAGAGCTGGCCTGCCCTGTTGAGCAGAGAGAGTATTCCCAGGTCACCAGTACCCTGGAGGAAACTAGTCACCTTCCCTCAGGGAGGCACTATTTTGAAATCGCCCATCTCTGCTTCCTTCTTTACTATATACCTTATGCTAAATTGCCTTTATTTCAGGTATCCAACAAATTGGCCTCTCAGTTTGTACCTAAGAAATACCTAACCTAAATAGTAAATAAATAAAGCTGGGCAGAAACAAATGAAAACATTCTGCTGAAGGGAAGAATCCCCTTACCTATCTATTCCACCAATTCTGCACCTTCTCCTTTCCAAAAGCCTTATCTGCCCCTTGTTGTTCCCATTGAGATTTCAACAGTGAAAGTCATTTCCATGGTGAATTCTGTCTTCTTTTCCTAATACCAGAGGAGGGTGAATGGGGTGAAATGTAATTTTAGGGGTATGTTACTAGGGAATGAGTGGCTTCGGAGAAAAAAGGATGAAAAGAGAGATATTTGGGGTGGGGTGAGGACATCCTTTCCTGAGTGCTTAGAGAGAAAGGAGGCAAGGGAAAGAAGAAAAAGGGAGAGGAGAAAAGCAATGAGGCCGGGATTTCAGAGAGGAGGAAGAAGGGGAAATACACAAGACCCAGCCTATCAACCTGGAGCTACCCAAAGTCAGTATATAAAGAATACTCAGAAAAGGGAGCCGGAATTTGACAAACGCGGCACAAAATCTTCTCCAGGCTGCCTTCAGCCTGGAGAAGGTTGGGGGGGGGGGGGGGGGAGGAAAGCGAGGACTATGGCCGGGGAAGGGAGCTGAATAGGACTGGAGAGCGGCCAGTTAACAACTGTAGGACAGTGGGCTAGTCTCTGCGAGGGATGCAGGGAGTAGCAAGTGGTTCTAGGTGTCACGCTTTTTCTAGGACCCCGGGGGATGCCGGACAGTTTCACTGGTTGCTTCTCAACAACAAGCAAGATTTCCCCCGGGGCTCTGTGTCAACGGAGCGGTGAACTTGCCTCTGATACTAGGCTCCTGGAAGTGCCAGCAGTCCAAAGACCCGAACACGCTGATGGCCAGGACCAGAGCTAGGCGCCTAAGCGAGCCAAGGATGAGTCCTAGGCGCCTTCCGGAACTTCGCCCAGAAGACAGAGCGCCTTGGTGTGTCTTTCCCAAAGGGAAAAGAAAGGAAACAAAGCTCCCACGACAGGACAAATTCAAGCCATCCCTTCTTGCTTTCTCTAAGGCACTTTCCCTTCTGTGCGCCCAAATTCAAAGGAGGAATTCAAAGGCAAGAATGAGTACCTTCTCCTCCTCTACCTTACCTCTACTTCCCCAGCCCTTGCCAGCTGGGAAAATTAACCCGTCACTTAGATGACCCCTTAACACCGCTGTTGGCCCCGCTCTCAACTCCCCAGGGAGAGAGGCCTCGACCCGTCCCGGGGCCCCTCATCCCAGGACACTTTTCCCACTCTGGAGCATTCCACGAAATTTTTGGAAGCACACACAATCGTTCACATTCATGATTCATCACGGAGACCCGGTTTCAAGAAACTTCAGTCCCAAGAACCCCTCGCATAACTCCCTCTCCCAACCCCTGCCCATTAGTGTTGAAAAATCAGGGATCGATCGGCCTCTCGCTTTCTGAGATCAAACCCCAGCCCAAGAACTTTAAATGAACCCCCCTTCAATGTTTCTCTCTCTAATTCCCCCACGTCTACCTTCGACAGTTAGAAGTTCCAGCCCGAAGAGTAAAATGTTTTTGTTTGTTTTTTAAAAAACAGCTGTGTGGACTCTGGCAAGTTATTTCACATCTGGGTGGGCTCCAGTTTCCCCCTGTACCAAGTGAGGGGACTACACACTGGCTGGTCTCTAAAGTCCCTTCTAAAGCTTTAATATTCTATGCTTCTAAATTGCCGTCTGATTTTGTCGCTTCTCCCTGAGACTTGAAGGTCTGGAAAGGAGGAAGCAGGGAGCGCTGACCAACCCTCTCTAAGAGGGAATAATGTTCAGCACTGAGTCGAGGTCTTTTCTTTTTTCGTGAAGTAGATGGCCCGCAAAAGAAGCTGAATTTGTTGCGTTCCTGAAACAAAGTGGCTACCTACAATCCCTCCTAACCTCGCATCCTCTCCCCTGTCCTGGAAATGCTCCTAATCTAATCCCTCTGGATGGGACTACTCTTGCCTCTTGCATAGAAAGGATCTTTGTCCCGAACTGCTGTAGAAAATCCAAACCCTAATCCAATCTGCCCAACCAAAGCTAGACAAAACAAAGAGATCTTTCTGGAGTTGCAAAGGTAGCGGGGGCAAGGGTTTGGGATGCTAAGCATTCTTTTAAGAAGTGCTAACTAACGGTCTTACTACGGCGCTGCTGTTCCTTTGATAAACAAAGAATAACTCGTAGGGCGGTGGGGGGTGGGGGGAATAGGATTATGATATGTTTATAGTCTAGATGAGGACAGCAACTAGCAGTCCCTGAAAGAACCAAGCTCTGCACCCCCGAAGCAAGCAACAAACGCGGGCGATCCGGCTGGCTACTCGAGTAGGAAAAGTGACTCATTGGAAGGGCGTGGATAATGAGGGCGCTCACTTGTGCTGGCAGGGTTTTGAGGTTAGAAAGTGAAGGGGACCGCTGGTGGCCCCAGCGAGTAAAGGTTAAGAGAGTGTGCAGACACAAAAAGCCAGAGCTGGGGGTAGGTGAATGGGCTCGAGGAAAGAGATGGAATGAAGAAGCAGCCCTGTGATATAGTAGGAAAAGCACTACAAGTGGGATCAGAAGACAGGATTTGAGGCTGCCTTGGTCTCTTATGAGCTGCGGGACCATGGATCAGTCACTTCTCCACTGTGAGCTTCACTTTCCTCATCTAGAAAAGGGTAAAGTTAAAGCGTATTCCCTCCCTCACAGGACTGCTAGTAGTAAAAAGCCGATATAGTAATGTAAGTTATATCGTTAGTTCAGAGAAGACAATGTGGAGGAAAGAAGTTTATTTTCAAAGAGGGTGTCTCACATTCGTACATACACAAATATGAGCCGGGGGATGCAAATACAATTGTGTGTCTACATCTAGAAGATGTAGACCCCCTTCTTGAATTAGTTTTATAGTGGATAATTTGTTTATTTGCTTGAAATAAGCAAAGGAAAAGTCTGCCGAGCACTGTATCTAATTTGCTAGAAAGGGATTTTAAGATGCTCCTCTGAATAAAGAAGCTCCAGGCCCATGCAAAAATGTAGTGCTTTCAAAATTAAGGAAGAAAAGATGGAAAGAAGAAAGAGAAAGGATGAAAGGGGGAGGAAGGGGGCAACGAAGAATAAAGGAGGAAAAGATAAAACGAGAAAGAAAGGGAAAGAAGAGAGAAAAAGAGAGGAAGGAAGGAAGGAAGGAAGGAAGGAAGGAAGGAAGGAAGGAAGGAAGGAAAGAAGGAAGGGAGGGAGGGAGGGAGGGAGGGAGAGAGGGAAAAAAGGAAATATAGAAGGAAAGAGGGGCAAAGAAAGGCATTTTCCGTGATTTTTCCTAAGNGAAGGAAGGAAGGAAGGAAGGAAGGAAGGAAGGTAAGAAGGAAGGTAAGAAGGGAGGGAGGGAGGGAGGGAGAGAGGGAAAAAAGGAAATATAGAAGGAAAGAGGGGCAAAGAAAGGCATTTTCCGTGATTTTTCCTAAGCATTGGGTGACTTCGAGGGCGAGGAACAATAGCACCGTCTCTCAGCGTGTTATTCAAGTTAATGCTTTTGGTCTCAATAGCTCAGCCACCTCGACGCATACCAATAGCGAGTGGTCTCAGTGCTAGGGGCGCTGGGCTCCTATCCCCAATAGATGCAGAACTCTAGCACTCGGCACACGGCATCCGCCCACCGGGCTGCCAGAGTCATTGTCGAGTGACCCTGCTGTCACGCGGAGCACAGTCATTAGCGAGAGCGCTAATTGGATTTGTTTCCCGTGTCCTTATTTAGAAAGTGATTGTGTTTGCATTCGGAGCCGGGTGCCCAACGGGAATTAATCAAGAAAGGGGGGCAGGTGACACCCAGAGACCTCCTAGGGTTGGGAAGCTGTAGGGTGAGCCACAAAACACCCCCTCTAGACAAAAATGAAGGATGGGGATTGGGAATGTGAAAGGAGAGTCGGGTTAGGAGCGAGGTCCATGGGCTAGAAGAGAGGTCCTGAATTTGTCTGTGAGGGTGCTATCTTCCCACACTGAATTTCAGACTTGAAAAGCAATACATCATCCAACACTGTCCGGAGAAACCCGGTCCCGACTCTCGGGATGTGGACATCTTGGAAGCTGCAAACAGGTCTGTCTTTGGCCACCTTCGCTCAGGGCTGGGGAAATGCCTGGCGAGTTCAGGAGATGAGGGGGATCTGAGCTAGAGAAAGGTAGGCGGATATTCGCCCACCGAATCTGGTCGAATGTGAAAATGAGTGTAGCCGTGCGAGGTGTCATGTGCATTCATTTTTAAAATGCAAAGAAATATTCCCCTGTGAAGAAAACTAATGGGCCGAAGGCTAGGAACGTAATCTGGGAGTGGAGGAGAGGCCAAAGATCAGGGCTGGCAAGGAGCTGCAAGGTCAAGCTCTTCCTGGCCTCAGCCGGGCCGCGAGGAATGCAGGCATAGTGAGAAGCGTCCATACGGGCAGGGGTAGCAGCCAGGACGAAGCCCGGAAAGCATAGGACTCGCCCCTTACGCGGGCTCCGTAGGTTTCCCTTTCTAAAAGCTCCTTCTTTGCCTTTAATATATTATGCTGAATGTGCTTATAATCGTCCCTGCTGGACAGTTCCGGGCTATTAATTGTTCCTCCCGGTCAGTTTCTGATTATTGATGCTATGCTTCTTAAAGGAAAGCTTTCCTGGGTTACTTGTTTGTTTATTTATTTATTTTCGGAGTCTGCAATTAAAACCGTGCCAGGCCACTGAAATGATCCGTCCCCAGAAACCTTCCCTCAGAATCAGCTTTTCCAGTCCAAAAACTTAAGTGGGGAAATGCATCAGGGATCGCATTTGTGTAGAACCACAGCGACACCTCGTGGATCTCAGAAGCCTCTTACACACTGTGCCCTCCACTCTCTATCCAGTCTCTAAGGTTAGTTAGTTACCACCAGCCTTAGTGTTCAGTCTTTCATTCCCTTAGTACATAGTGTTAAAAGGAATCTTCCAGACCAAAAGAAAGTTTAGTAAGACCTAAACTGGTCTTCACAACTGAATTTCAAGAATAATTGCTAGGAAGCTCACAATTCTTGTTGTACTTCCATAGAGTTGGCAGAAGGAGAAGATGATGATATTTAGAATTTGATTTATATAGAACATGAACTTTATATATGCTAACTCATTTGATTTTCACAACAGCCCTTTAAGTAGATGCTATTTCTATCCCCATTTTACAGATGAGGAAAACTGAGGCATAGGGAGATGAGGAGAAGAGGAGAAGGGAGAAGAAAGGGAGACGAGAAGCCTTGCCAAGGGATCACACAGCTAGTTAAGTGTCTGAGGCAGGGTTTGAACTCAGGTCTTTCTGACTCCAAGTCCTAAACTCTATCTACTGCATCACTCAGCTACATAATAATTAAAATGTGATATTAATGTATTCATTTCTTTGAACATTTATTATGTGCCTACTAAAGGAAATGCATTGAGCTAAGTACTAGGAAGAGAGAATTTTCTCATACAAGAGCTGCTCTTATTATTCTAATAGCTTCAATGGAGTGAAAAGACCCCTGACCTCAAAGTCAGAAGACCTGAATTCTAATCCTGGATCTGATTTAGTCATTTATACCCACTACAACTTGGAAACCAGGAGTTCAAACAGACCCATAGCATCTAATCCCTCACGTAATAATACCTGACATCTATTTAACACTTTTCAGTTTACAAAGTGTTTTCCATAACAGCATCTCATTTGATTGTCACAACACATAAATATTGTCATCCCTATTTAGAGATGAAGAGGAATACTAAAGGCTTCATCATGATTGGAGATAATTATATGTTCTCAAAAGTTATGCCAGCAAGAAACATAGAGAAGGAAAAGCAACTAGGTGGCTCAGTGGATAAAGAGTCGAGCCTGGAGATGGGAGTTCCTGAGCTCAAATCTGGCCACAGACACTTCCAAGTCACTTAACTCCCATTGCCTAGCCCTTACTACTCTTCTGGCTTGGAACTGATACTTAGTATCTATTCAAAGAGAGAAGGTAAGAGAAAGAAAGAAAGAAAGAAAGAAAGAAAGAAAGAAAGAAAGAAAGAAAGAAAGAAAGAAANAGAAGGAAGGAAGGAAGGAAGGAAGGAAGGAAGGAAGGAAGGAAGGAAGGAAGGAAGGAAGGAAGGAAGGAAGGAAAGAAAGAAAGAAAAAGGAAGGAAGGAAGGAAGGAAGGAAGGAAGGAAGGAAGGAAGGAAGGAAGGAAGAAAAACATATAGAGGGGTCCGATCTGCACCAGTAATACTTTTACTGAGGAGATCACAGATCTTTGAAATATTGAAGTATAGGTGAATAAACTGAGTTACCTAGAGGTCAAGCGATTTGCCTAAGATCATACAGCTAATGAGTAGCAGAGCTAGTATTGAAATCCAGCTCTCTTTACTTGGCATCCAAAGGCTCTTACCCTTATACCAACATTCTGGTCAACTTCTGCAAGCCACTTACTTCTGAATCCCATCTTCACTTCTCACTGTCCTAGAATTTGAGCTGTTTATATACCCCAGAGGCATAATGCTGCTTTCTCTGAGGACACCAGACCCTATTGACAAGAATTCTTAGAACCCTTGATCCAGTGCTAGGACTGACTCATCTTCCTTGATTATGGAATGGATTTATGTGATGTTTCATACACACCAGTGAATCCTGGATCAGACACAATTATTTTTCTGCCTATTTCCTGGAGACATGTGATTCCTAGCCTCAAACAAGATCACCCTTAGTGTGTCTGAAGTATATCACACCCAGTGTTCAGTAGCTTTAGGCCGGCAATGGGATTGACTATCACTGACCAATATGATTTTCCTAATAAAGCAGTTTCAATTAAAATATTTGTAACTGGAATGAGATCTCGGGAATCATCTTATTTATCAACATATGCCTGAGGTAAATTTTAACCAAAAGTTTTGGTGGGGAAGGGGGGCATAGAATGTACACAGGGTATGTTTTCAAGTTTAAACTGAATTATTAGCATTTCCTCTATCACTTTCTTAAGAACAGACAATCAACAAAACAATAAATCAAGTCCTGATTTATAGCATTTGCCGGTTTCCAAGGTGTAACTACTCACACTGGAAATTTAAATTTAAATCTTAAAAGTCTTGAGACTATTTCAGGGAGTCTATGAGGTCCAAACACTTTTCATAATAATATTGAAATGCTTTTTGACTACTGTTTTCCAGCTTACTTTCTGTACGAGTCTAGATTTTCTTCACATACTTCAATCTAAACAACATCACAATAGATTGAATGAAGAGGCAAATATGAGAACCCAACTATCTTCCATTAAGTCAGTCATTAAAGAGATTTGTAAAAATATGTAAAACAATGCCTCTCTTCTCACAATTTTTTGTTTTGAAAAATGCAGTTATTTTTCACTTTTAAAATGTTATATATTAGTATGTGGTTGGCTTCTCATTGCTGTTTTAAATGAAATTATAAATATTTTAAATATATCAGTTCCAATTTCTAACATGATAAATAAATATTGAAAGCCAAAGGTGTCATGGAGCCAGTTCCAACCCTAATTCAGAGCAGGTTGTGAGTATATGTGCCTGAGAAATCAACAAACACTACAAATAAAGGCTTGATTTATTTTTTTGTTGATTGTCTGGATTTAAGAAAGTGATTGAGAAAATGTTAATAATCCAGGTTAAATTTCAAAGTGTGTCATGAATTTTAGCACACCTCTGAATATAACTCACACAAACAAAAGCTCTTTGGTGTCCTCAATAGTTTTTAAGATCGTAAAGAGATCCTGAGACAAAACATTTTTAGAATTATTGATCAAGTCCAACCCTCTGAAGGGTACAAAGACTTCCCAGTTTGGAAATGAATAGATGAAACATTATTGCCTCTGTAATTTCTCTTGTAACATCAAGTCATTAAAGTAATACTAAGCTAAAGTCACTACCAAGGCCCTTTGACTCAACCACTCAGGGTTAAAATGAGCAGTTAGACCAGAGGACATGTGAGATCTCTTCTAGTTCTCATTTATGATCCTATAATACATTATCCAGGATGACCTGAAAAAAAAACCTTGCTGGGCCTCAGTTTCCTCACCTTCAAAATCAGACAGATCATAGGATCATAGATTTAGAGCTGGAAAGGATCTTAGAAGTTGTCTCATTTATACTGAAGCTGTCTCAATATGTGGCTAGAAGGGAGACAGAAACAGATACATCTTTAGGCTTCTCCTCCTTCCTACCGAGAAAGTATCCCAGAGATCATCTAAGGGGAAAATTCCCTGAAGCCTATTATGCAAGCTGAGGACAGGGATGTGATGGAGACTGTCAACTCCTGTCATGGCAGCTTCTTCCCAGTCTCTTCCTTCATGTCCTTGAAGAGGGGATTGGAATACCAAATGTTTTCTCTTTGGACACTAGAGGCCAGAAGCCCCTAAAGAAACCAAATTGCTCAAAGAGAATGGAGAAACTCGATCCTTCCTCTTTTCCATTCTTGACAACTCCACATTGCCTCTCAGGCCAGGGTGGGGCACTGATCACTGCCAATAAGAGGAAAGTTTCACACCTATGATCTTTGGGGTTCAGGTTATGAATGCAACTCCCTTATTTTACAAAACTAAAGTCCCAGGAGGCCACCCCAAGATATAAATTTCTATGGTCTTCTGGACTCTGTCCTTAGAAAATGTCCAACCTTGTTTATGTTTTTTCAGTGAATTTTACCTTCATTATATACAAAACATGTACAAAAACATACCTGCTTGTTTACAGTTGGAATGTGAATGATAAGACTATCATCCTCTCAAGAAAAAAGTCCCCCACCACCACCAAAAAAAAAAGTTCCTGTTAAATTAATGTACTTTGCTACTCCTTTCTTTCTTCCTCTTGGCTATTTTCAAGGGGAAAGTTAAAAGG
This sequence comes from Gracilinanus agilis, assembly GCF_016433145.1. NCBI lineage: Eukaryota > Metazoa > Chordata > Mammalia > Didelphimorphia > Didelphidae > Gracilinanus > Gracilinanus agilis. The sequence continues at coordinate 381,631,694 of NC_058131.1, read as the reverse complement.
AAGGAATAAAAATGCTGCTTATTCTATCCAAAAGTCTGTTTGAGGGTTGGAAGGAATCTGATCTGGTTTGTGTTCTGTTTACCTTAAGGAATCCTGTTTGCTATTATTAACCTGAGAGTGTCTTTGGGAGAAAAAAATCCATAAACTGATTGTACCAAAAAGTAAGAAACAAATGAAGTCTGTTTAGAGACCTTCAAACCTTTCAAGAAAAGCTGCCGTTTTTTAAGAGATGGGGCCCCTGGCTTGGGTTGTACATTAAAATATTACTCTTGTGGCTTCTAAAAGATTATTTAAGTGAAAATGAACTTTTCTGTGTGGCTGGTCATGAAGGCCTCATTTTTGTCATTGGCTTTCAGCTAGACTCCAATGACTAATAAAGTAATATCATCAGGCCATTCCTATCCAGAGACGCTCATACAAACCAAAGCTACCATAAATGTCCCTCTTCCCAGCTGCTGCCACCCCGCCCCCTTTCTGGTGTATCCCACCCCCCCACCCCCAACCTCAAGCCCCTTCTGTTCAGAACTCTAGAATCCAACTCTCATTTTAGACAACACTTGTGAAGGAGGATAACAGTATAACTTCAATAAACTCCTTTTGTACAAATTCATGTGTTAAGCAGATTTCATTGTAAAACTGACAGATGTTTTATTGTTCCTTTTTGGAAACTTTATTCCTATGGAAGGTGTAAGCTACCCACCATTTACTTTTAAATATTTCAGTGTATATTCTTTGGTTTCCTTTCTTAAAAAAATGCTTAGGAAGTTAATTCTATGTTCATTTTCCTTTTGTGAACAAAGTAATATTTCTTTTCTCTGAGTAGTAGTTTAACATACCCTCTCCCCTTTAAATAAGACTTTCAAAAAATTGGACAACCAAACATTTCAGCTAAAGATCCAAGCCTAAACTGGATATATCCCACTCTTCTTTCTTTGTTCCTGTCTCTTTGTCTCAATCTCATTGTTTCTCTCCGTCTCTGTCTCCTCTCTCCTCTCTCCTCTCTCCTCTCTCCTTTCTCTCTCTCTCTCTCTCTCTCTCTCTCTCTCTCTCTCTCTCTCTCTCTCTCTCTCTCTCTCTCTCCCTCTCCATCACTTTCTCAGCCTTTCTCTTTTCCTCAAATACACGCATACATACTCACACATTTGTGTATCCACACTTCCCTAGGGTCAAAACATGATTTAGTAAACCCAGAATTGATTGACACAACTGAATTTCAGGAATGATTGGCAGGAACCTCCAAATCCTTGCTGGACCTCACAAGCAGCTGGCAGATATACCATTGGGAAGCTTGTAGATTATACAATAGGGAGATTTCCACACAGCATGAATTGAAACAGCATTGTTATGTGGCCATATGTAGGTAAAAAGGTTTATTTCTCCACCCACTATGATAATTCTGGGATGGCATAGAAAAGAGTCCCCCAGGATGGGTAGGAATGGATTGGTTGTGATCTTCCTCTCCTTGAACATTTTGGCTACTATGATATTTGCTCTCATAAGCTGGTAGAAAGGAAAGCGCTCTAGTTTAAAACTCAGAAGACTTGGCTTTTGGTTCTGATTTCTCCTTCCAGGTCCTAGCTGTGTGGCCTAAGGTTATAGGATCATACCCAATATTGCAAGAACCAATGCTAGAAAGAGTTGAGTTGAAATCCTACCTCAGGTACTTAATTGTCTATTAACGACCAGATTCATTATCACTTTTGCTTTCTGGGTCTCAGTTTCCCTGTTCATACAGTAATCTGTATGACCTCATCTTGGCTTAAATGCATGATAATAATAACAGCTAGCATTTATGTAATGCTTTGTAACATTCATTATATATATTTCACTTTATTCTCACAACAAACCTTTAAAAAGGTACTATGTTATCCCCATTTTACATATGAGGAAGCTAATGTAGACATGTTAATGACTTTCTGAGGATCACACAACTAATAAGTATCTGAGGCTGAATTTGAACTCAGGTCTTGAACCCAATGCTTTTTAAATTGTACTTAGCTTGGAGCAATTTCTACTTTTAAATCTCTTTCTAGTTCTATAGTACAAAGAAGATAAATTAGAAGATTTCTAAAGGCTCTTTCATACCCACCATTTTAATTTGAATAGTGATTTAGGCTGACAGGTGGTTCTGAGTGCTAGTCTCATAAGAAGTTCAAAGAACCATAGAGTTGGAAAAGACTTCTGGATCATCTACTTCTATTCCTGTGTGGAGCAGAAATCTCCTGTACTACTGCTCCAACAAGTGCTCGCTTTAAATCTCAAGTGAAAAAGAATATTTCCATCATCAATATTGTTTGTAGGATGGGAATAGGATTAGAAAGAACACTCTTACGGGGGATGCTGGGTGGCTCAGTGGATTAAGAGCTAGGCCTAGATACAGGAGGTCCTAGGTTCAAATTTGGCCTCAGATACTTTACTAGCTGTGTGACCCTGGGCAAGTCACTTAACCCCCATTGCCTAGCCCTTACAGCTCTTCTGCCTTAGAACCAATAAACAGTATTGATTCTAAGATGGAAGGCAAAGGTATGAAGAAAAAAAAGAACCCTCTTAATTGTGATCAAGTAAAAACATCTCTGTTTCTGGGGCAGAATGGGTAGCATTCATAACTCTCCCAGTGGCTCCCTTACCTCTGGGATAAAATATGAAAAAAAAATTCCTCTTTAGCAATCAAAGCCCTTCTAATTTGTCTCCAAATAACTTTTCCAGGAAATTTTCCCATTTTCCTCTTCATTCATCCTGTTTTTCAGACACACTGGTCTACATGCTATTATTCATTCAATTGTGCATACCTGTCCCTATGCACAGGTCATCCCCAAAACCTAGAATGTTTTCCTTCCTCATATCTCTTAGAATCCCAAGATTCCTTCAAAACTCAGCTTATGTTCTATTTTCTACATGAAAATTATTGTGAAGCTTAATCTACTAATGTAGTACTCCTCTCCACCCCACCATGACTTCGTATTTATCTATGTGTATGTGTATTGCTTCCTCAGATAGAATTGAAGCTTCAAAGGAACAAGGATTGTTTCATCTTTGTCTTTGCATTTCCAGGACTTAGCACAGTGCCCTACACATCTTAAGTACTTGATAAATGCTTATTCATTGATTGTTGTTCTAAATTATCTTTAATAAGGCATTAGAAATGCAAATCATACCATTACAGTATCATTTACAAAGTTTCATCTTTGGCCCGAAAAACAACTTTGCATCATTGTTTTCTGAAGACCAATTTTCCCAAATTTTTTGTTACTAAAGTTCATCAGAACAAATCTCCATTGTCTTGTGGGGGGGAGGGGGAGGAGGAGGAGGAGATGGAGGAGAGAGAGAGAGAGAGAGAGAGAGAGAGAGAGAGAGAGAGAGAGAGAGAGAGAGAGAGA
>NC_058131.1:381483469-381625648 GCF_016433145.1 Gracilinanus agilis | reverse complement strand
AGGGAGGGAGGGAGGGAGGGAGGGAAGGAGGAAGGAAGAAAACATATGGATTATTCCTGGTCAAGTGAAGCTAGTTAGTGTATCATATTTTATATCAGAGATATAGGAGGATGTTAGGGACTGTGTAGCAAATCGAACAGGAAAAATAAGTGAAGCCTCTCTTAGGACTAAGGTAAATAGTTAATTTCCTGTTGACCTTCTTTCCCTTGCATATTCCACTTCTTTATAGCAGATACCCACTAAGTAGCAGAAACTTTTTAGAAGTATAGGAGCAGGGACATTTAGGTGACTCAGTGGATAGAGTACCAAGCCTAGAGTCAGGAGGATCTGGGTTCATATGTGGCCTCAGACACTTCCTACTTGTGTGAACCTGGGAAAGTCACTTAATCCCAATTGCCTAGCCTTGCCACTGCCTTAGAATCGATACTAAGGCAGAAGATAAGGGTTTGGGGGTAGGGAAGGGAGGAGTATAGGAGCAAATAAATAAGGTTTAAATTGAGCAGCAAACTCCCAAGGGCAGAGATGCCAGTTAGCCTGGTAGTAATGAGGCCAGGGAATAAGACCAGAAAGCAAATAACTTCACCTTGTCCCACAGAGATGCAAGCAGGTATATCCAGGTAAGCAGCAAATCTTGTGCAGGCAGACCCTTAAGTGGATCAATAAACCAGAGAAGCCACCAGCTGCTCTCAGTGACATTCGGTCTGGTATAGCTTTGACATACAAAGAGGCTACACAAGCTTAGGGTGTGGAAATTTCCAGAAAATCCTGGGAGAGTGGGTACCTCCGGAGAAGAGGCAAGTGACTCAAATGAGCCCCTGGACCACGGAGAAAAGCTAGGTGGCACAGTGGATAGAGCTCCATGCCTAGTCAGGAAAACCTGAACTCAAACCCAGATCAGACGTTTACTAGTTCTGTGATCCTGTACAATCAACCTAACCTCTGTTTGCCTCAATTTCTCCACCTTTAAAATGGGGATAACACCTACCTCTCAAGGTTGTTCTGAGTAGTATATGACATAATAATTGTAAAGTGCCTCACTCATAGTAAGCACTATATAAATGTTAACTTTATTATTCTTCGAAGACCCTAGGGGGTTTATGATTTTGTTTCGAGGCTTTGGCTTTTTTTTAAGGTTGGTTTAAAGAACATCACAGTGGACAGGAAATAGCACTGTACTTAGGACTACTATGGAACCTGATTTCAACTCCCCACTATGCTGGTTGTTGGTTATGTGACCTTTAACTTGCCACATAACTTTTCTGGGCCCAGCTTGTTCATTTGTAAAATGAAGGAGTTGGAGTAGATGACCTCTAAAATCCCTGCCAGCTCTACGCTGATGAATTTGGGTCATATACTAGACTCTTGCTGCTTTGAACAGTATATTTCTTAGTTTGGTGGTTCTGATTGTTCTGAGGATAAGGCAATTTTCAGGAACGTTTGACATCAATAACAAGCATTTTTATTTAGTGTCTACTATGGACCAAGCCCTCTGCTAAGCACTTTGTAATTATTCTGTCATTTGATCCTCACAACTGTGGAAAGTAGGTGCTATTATTATCCCCATTTTCTAGCTGAGAAAACTGAGGTAGGCAGAGGTTAAGTGGTTGGCCTAATGTCATCCAGTTAGTGTCTGAGTCTAGATTTGAACTCAGATTCCCCCCAACTCCACGCTCCAGCATTTTACCCTCTCAGAACAAAAAGCCTCAGAATCAAACAACCTTAAATCCATGGGCAATGACTTCTAAAGTGCTTTGTGATCCTCTCTAATTGAAATTGCTTTCAATCCTCCTTTTACATATTAGTAAGTCTGTGCTACAGAAAACCAAATGAGTGTTGTGTCCAAAGGATCTCTGATGACACTGCCTCACCATGCACCTCTGAGTTATTATTCCAGTAGTGGGAATGGGTTTGTCCCAAACACACTCCATTATTCCCTATGAACACAGGATAGCTTGGTCAGATTTATTATAGTTTGTAAATGGGGATTGAAAGAATTAGCTGTAATGGGCATACTGGTACTAAATGGTAAAGTAATAAAGTTAACCAAAATGTGGACAGAAAAGAAGGCTTTGTCTTAACCTAATTGTGATGCTTTCAGTCCCTCTTCTGAGCCCTTCTCACCATTAGCAAATTCTTCTCCAATCCTTCTAGAAACCTGACACCTTCATGCTATCCACCAAGTGCAAAGGAACCCCCTTGTTATAGTACCCCTTTCCTGCTAAAATGTTAGACTACTAACTGTTGCCACTTCCTAGTAATATAATACCCCATCCTTTAAGGAGTAGCTGTAATGGTGGTCAATTCAAACATTGACATAGAATTTTTTTTTGAGGCTTTTCTTAATCCTCAGGTCAAAAACTGCTTGTCTTGATTATTCACAAAACTGACTCTCTATCCAGCTCCATCATCTTAACAGCTCAAAGTAAAGTAGGTAAAGAGGGAACTAATCAGGCATCATCCGTGACACCTGGAATGCTAATAAAAACATCATAACATATTCCTGTAGATGTCTGCTGCTCATAAAAAAAAAAAAAGGAGTTTATAGGATAGGGATCTGTTCCCGATCCCAGGTCGGCCTCACCACATTTTGGTGAACTCTACTGCTTTGCCACCTAGTACTAGTATACTAATATATAGTATAATATAGCTAATTGTTTCAACCCCCCAACTGCAAACTATAATTATAAATCTGACAAAGCTAGCTCAGAAAGATGTGTTCGTAGGGAAAAACTGAGAGAGTGTTCAGTACAAACCCATTACCACAGTTGGAATAATAACTCTAAGGTACCTGGTGAGGCAGAATGCCCCTTATAAAAGAGGTATCAAACTCCTGCCCACTGATCCACTAACCCTCCTAAATGTGGTTGAAACAAAATTAAAATGTAACTGGAAAATGCTGAACAAAGAAAAATAAAATTCAATAGAACACAGATAATGTTGTTTTGTTGATTTCTAAATCAATAATCAACTTGCAGAGATCCATTACTGTTTCAGTTTCACACTACTTCTTTACAATTGTCACCAACAAGCTGTTAACCAACCTTTCCATTTGAAGCCCTCCCTAGATGGGGAACTTACTGTCTATAAGACAACCCATTCCACCTTTAAGCAGCTCTAAGAGTTAGCAAATTTTTCCTCTTACAGTACCCAAACTTTCTGCAATGTCTACCCACTATCCCTAGTTCACACCAGACTCCTAGCTGAACAAATAATATTCCTCATCTGTGTTACTGCCTTTTTACTCCTTCCTACTTCGATGACTTTTCCTTCATTAGGTTTTTCCTTTACCAGATTAAACACCCTTAAAGAGGGTACTCGGTGGAGTAGTACTGGAGCAAACTCAGCAGTTTGTGAAAGTCAGTTGTTAGATTTTTAGTGTAATCATTTACACCTTGGAAATCAGCAAACATTACAAATCAGAGGTTGATGTATTATTGTGTTGATCGACTAGACTTAATAAAGCAATATAGAAAGTGTTAATAATGTAAATTAAAGTAAAAAATGTGTCCTGCCTATATTTTTCCTGAGAGCTGATTATTAAACGTTTATATCACAATACTGTGCTATCTTCTCCTGTTCTGAGTCTTACCTACCACCAACCTCCAATCTAAATAATTAGCCTCCACCTTGAATAAAAATAAGGAAAGGAAAATATCTCGTACACATTCTAAACTCCTTCTAGTTATACATATAATATCTAAGTAGAGATCTTTGCCAATATTTTTCAAGCCATCTTTTCCCAAACTTCTCCTTTTTTTGAAGCAGAGGCCACCAAGAGTCAAAAGAGTCCAGTGAGAATTTTCATAGGGGCGCCATATGGTTCCAGATGGAAAGTGAAGTTAGGCCATAGAGTTGAACCCCAAACACGTTAAATCAATAAACATTTATTAACCTTCTACTGAGGTCCAGGTGCTATGCTAAGCACTGAGGATTCAAAGAATGACAAAAAGAAAAAGAAAAACAATCCTTGATCTGAAGGAGTTCACTGTCCACTGGTGGAGACAAATGTTATAAACTATGTACAAACAAGATATATATGGGATAATCAACAGAAGGAAGGCATTAGCATTAAAAAGGGTTGAGAAAGGCTTTTTGCAATGGTAGAACTTTTACTGGTTTCAGTAAAAGCTTGAAGATAGCTTGGAGGAGAGAGTTCTAAGCATGGAGGATAACCAGTGAAAATGCCCCAAGTTGGGAGATGGACTGTCTTTGGTGAAGAACAGCAAGGGGACCACTCTTGTGGGCTTCTAGGGGATTTAAAATAAAAATGCTTCAATAAATTGCAAAATTGCCCACCTCTTGAAGGAAAAGAAGAAAAGCAAATTCCACACAATATATTTAGAAAAATACTGCAAAATGAATCAAATATTTGCCCATCTCTATGAAGTGAACCCAACCCACAGAAAATACACCCATAAAGAATACAATAATATAAATGAAAAGGAAGCTGATCTCTGAATAATTATAACTAATTATATATATATATACATATATATATAATTATAACTTGATGCTGGAGAAAGGGAATGAAATCCACTTCTCTTGATAGAAAAGTAAAGGATCATAGGGATAGTATATTGTCAACATTTTCAGACTAAAATTTAGGTATCCCTTCCACATTGTGACTTTCCCCATCTCAGTTTCAATATAGCACTGGTTAGCATATATAGTAATGTATTATCAACACAGAAAAAGTTTAAAAACTCAGAAATGCATATAATATATGTATAGTATTACTTAATAGCATATTTACATTTTTATACCATAGATATATAGTTTCTTTTTAAAAGTAAAAATCAGTTAAAAGTTGAAGTTTGAGAACATTTAAAAGCCAGTAGATGACACACAAAAGCAAGAAGTTCAGAGATAATCTTTAAAAGTTCAATAATGCATAAATACACATAAGGTACTGTAAACATCCCATAAAAGAAAAAGAAAAAAATTCAGACTTCTTTGCTATGGAGGGCTAAAAAAATTCCTGATCTCAGGGTCACTGCACTCCTAACCCTGAAATGGAAGATATCTGTATCTGTTTTTGCTTAAGTTGGACCTCCATCAGCCAAAATATACAACATCTATATAAATAAAACCACAAAATAATTTAAAATAAATAAAGGAGGAGCTACAATTGGAGGGCTAGTGGGCATTTATGGTTATGTTGAGCAAAAATGTTAATACTGCTCAAGTTAATCTATAGATTTAATATAATATCAAAGTATCAGATGAGATTCTTCATAAATAAAAGAATTAGCCTAGAAGAAGAAAACTTCAAAAACATCCAAGGAAATTATGAAACCATAAAAAAATCGAGGAAGGGTGGCTTGTATTAACACCTTTGAGTTATACCAAAAAATAGTAATTATCAAAACTATCTTGGGTAGGCTTTAAAAAAACAACTTTATTAAAAGAACAGATTAGATGATTCTAAAGTAGAAGCAATGTATGCAGAAAACCAATATTCAATAAGTCCAATCTGATAAAATATTGTTCAGTAAATAAAAATTACTGGTGAAAATTGGATATTTAATTGGACAAAAACAGATTCACACCAACATTTCACTTTATGTGCCACAATAAATTCCTAATGATCCAACAATGTAAATACTTTTTAAATTCACAAAACTTGGAGGATAATGGAATGTTATCTCACATAATTGTGGGGAAGTGAAAAATTCTTAGTCATCACATATATGGAAGTATAAAATAAAAAACAGATTTGGCGATGGAATACTCTTGCACTAAAAGGAATAACGAACTGGAGGTATTCCATGTGAACCGAAACAACCTCCAGGAATTGATGCAGAGGGAAAGGAGCAGAACCAGGAGGACATTGTACACAGAGACTGGTACACTTTGGCACAATCAAATATAATGGACTTCTCTAGTAGCAGCAATGCAATGATCCAGGACAATTCTGAGGGACTTATGAGAAAGAACACTATCCACATCCAGAGAAAGAACTGTGGGAGTAGAAACACACAAGAAAAACCACTGCTTAATCACATGGTTCAATGGGGATATGATTGGGGATGTAGATTCTAAACCAGTGATGACAAACCTATGACACTTGTGTCAGCACTGACACGTAGCCATTTTCGATGACACACGACTGCATGCAGTCGCATACAGAGAAGTATAGGGTCACATGCCAAAGATGAAACATTTGCTGTAATGTAGTGTAGACACTGTGCACTATAGATGACAATTCTACCTATATTAATTTACCTATTTTGGTTTATTAAATACAGCCATATAGTACAATTATACATTTTTGTTATTTAAACTATAAATATTGTGAAATTATGGGGTTTTTCTTGAAGTGACATGCCACCTCAGTTTTTTGGAGAATTTTGACACACCATACTCAAAAGGTTGCCCATCACTGCTTCTAAAAATCACTCTAGTGCAAATATTAATAATATGGAAATAAGTCTTGAATCAATGTCACATGTAAAACTCAATGGAATTGCTTACTGGCTACAGGAGAGGGGTGGGAAGAGAGGAGAGAAAGAATATGAATTATGTAACCATAGAAAAATATTCTTAATTAATTACTTTTAAAAAAGATTAAAAAACATTAATTTTTAGATTATCTAAAAATAAAAAGCAATTAAATAAAACAAAAATCATGCATCCAGAAAAAGAAGAAAAGAAATAGAATGGGGAAAAGAATTCAGCCACCACTTATAAGCAAAGTCTATAAATATTGAATACAAAACTGTAAAAATAAGTTCTATTCCATAATACAGAAGTTGTCAAAGAATTAAAACATAATTCTTGAAAGAAGAAATACAAATTATGAACAAACATATGAAATGTTTGTTTTCTAAAGCTGTGATACCACCTTAATGGCAAAGTTAAAAAGAATAAAATCTAGTTCCTAGAATAGCTGTGGAAATACAGGCATCGCAAGTTACCACTAGACAAGCTATGGGATGGTCAATAAAATCTTTTGAGTAAACTATGGTACTATACAATAAAAACTACCAAACTATTTTTTAACAATTTTAATTTAATTTTTATATTTTATATTTTATATTTAATTTTTATTTATTAAACAATTTAATTATTTATTTAGGAATCACTCAGTCCAGTGATTCCACTGATGAGGATCAGTTTTAGAAATGAAAGGGATCTCAAAAGCAATGTAATCCAACCCAGACTTGAAAAGAAATCTCCACTATACACATCTAACAAATGTTCATCTAGTCTGCTTGAAGACCTTCAATAAGGGAGAACTCACTACATTCTCAAGGTAGCCCATTCCACTAATGAATAGCTTTAATCTAATGGAGGAGCTAGGTGGCACAATGGAGAAGGCACTACCCCTGAAATCAGGATTGCCCTAAATTCAAATCCAACCACAGACACTTATTAGCTTCATGACCCTGGGCAAGTCACTTAAACTCTATCTACCACCATTTCCTCATCTGTAAAACAGGAATAATATGAGGACCTTCTTGGGTTGTTGTGAAGATCAACTGAAATATATGTACAGCACTTAGCACAGGGCTCAGCACATAGTAAGTACTTAATAAAAGCTTATTCCATTTTCTTCCTTTTCCTAATCCCCGGTGGTTAGGAACTTGTTTGTTTTTTCCTGATATCAAATCTAAATTTGCCACTTTGCGATTACCATACACCACTCCTAGTTCTACCCTGAAGGACCAAACAGAACAAATTATCATTACTAGCTTCATCCCCTCAACATTCTCTCCATCAGATTCAACATCCATTGTTCCTTTGCAGTCCTTATATGGTATAAATTCAAATCCCTTCACCATCCTGTGGTCCCCTCCAGACCTCACTCTCGAGCAGTGATTCCCAAAGTGGGTGCTACTGCCCCCTGGTGGGTGCTGCAGCGATCCAGGAGAACGGTGATGGCCACACTTTTTTTTTTTTAAACCCTTGTACTTCGGTATATTGTCTCATAGGTGGAAGAGTGGTAAGGGTGGGCAATGGGGGTCAAGTGACTTGCCCAGGGTCACACAGCTGGGAAGTGGCTGAGGCCGGGTTTGAACCCAGGACCTCCTGTCTCTAGGCCTGACTCTCACTCCACTGAGCTACCCAGCTGCCCATTTTTTTTTTGTATTACATTCTATTCTGAGTTCAATAAATAGTTTCATAATTTCCAGGGGGTGCTAAGTAATATTTTTTTCTGGAAAGGGGGCGGTAGGCCAAAAAAGTTTGGGAACCACTACTCTAGAGTATCACTATCCGTAGGACTGTACTCTAAAGATTTTGCTAGCAGAAAAACAAAAATATCTATCTGTATATATTGTATTTGTAGTATCACTGTTAATAACAATAAAACACTGGCAATAATTTTTGAGTCTAAAGCTTGGAGTACTCCCTAGCAAACTGCATGATATTCATATAGTGGATTATTAGAATGCCAGAGCAATGCCAAATATAAAGAATTCAAAGAAGTTTGAGAAGACAATTTAAGTGATGAAGTGATAAACAGAGAAGCAAAAGAACAATACAAACACTGACTACAACTATGTACATAACAAAGACAACAACAAAATCAAGATAAATACAGAACAATTTCGGAGACACAAACTGAATTATTTTACTGCCTCATTTAAGTTAATAAGCACTTTAAAATGGAAGCTGCAAATAATGAAAGTTTATTGATTCATGTAATAAAAGTAATAGCTAGTATTTATATAGCATGTTGAGGTTTACAAAGTGTTCTACATAGGTAGCAGGAGTGGACCCCACATGTGGCTTGGGTTGGCACTGTGTGGCTCAAAGGGAGGCAGAATAGACATCTCTGTCCTCTTCTACTCCCCAACTGTTCTCCAAGGAAGATTTTCATTCCTGCCAGGAGGGGAAATAGGAAGTAGAGACTGGCCACCACTTTGCTCTCCTCAGACAGAGGGAATACCAGGCTAGAATTATTTCTCTATGCTCTCTTAAATATTGTTCATCTAAGGGGATATGAGAGCAGCTAGGTGGCATAGTGGATAAAGTGCCAGCCTTGGAATTAGGAAGACTCATTTTCTTCAATTCAAATCTGGCTTCAGACATTTACTAGCTGCATGACCCTGGCAAATTGCTTATCCCTTTATTTTATTTTATTTTTTTTAAACCCTTAACTTCTTTGTATTGGCTCATAGGCGAAAGAGTGGTAAGGGTGGGCAATAGGGGTCAAGTGACTTGTCCAGGGTCACACAGCTGGGAAGTGTCTGAGGCCAGATTTGAACCTACAACCTCCCGTCTCTAGGTCTGGCTCTCAATCCACTGAGCTACCCAGCTGCCCCTTGCTTATCCCTTTTGCCTCAGTTTCTTCACCTGTAAAAATGATCTGGAGAAGGAAATGGAAAACCATTCCAGTATCTTTGCCAGGAAAACCCTCCATAGAGATATAAAGAGTCAGACACAACTGAAATGACTGAAAAACAAGGTCCAATCTAATTTCTGATCACTTTGCTATTTCTATTGGGGAAGGAGACCTCAAACTCTAAATCCAGAGCTTAACCTATTTTCCACCAAATATCAGTCCCACAATGAACACACATATAGAGAACAGAAAAGAAAACCATTTTTTTCAAATTATAGCAAACTAGCATTTAAAGAATGTATATATAGGCAACTATATACTAGACAACATAGAATGAAGTAGCTCTTCTTTAGATGTGAGATAATTCAACTCAACCAAGCAAGAATGTCCTGTATCTCCCCCAAGGAGAGAGTCCCCAAAGACTTTAAGGTAGCAAGTTGAGAAAAGAGATAAGATAGAGACTACCAGCTCCTCCCATGTCTTCTTGGAGTCTTTTCCTTCAGCAACCTGAAGTGGAGTTGGCCTCTTCCATCTTCCTTCTTGAAGCTAGAAGCCAAAAAAAGTATCCACAGTGGCTAGATGCTTGACTGAATATTTAAGGAAGCTGACAGATATAATTCTAGCCTAGTATACTCCCTCTCTAAGGAGGGCAAAGTGCTGGTTTCTGGCCCCAAATTAAAAAAAATTAAGACTAAGCAATTTCTATATTCCAAATTTCAGGAGCATATGAAAGGAGAGCCACATCTTGCTCTGAAGCTAAATTTTAGAAATTCTCAATTGGTTGGTGAGGCCAATAAGGATATTTCTTGTCCAGTGTGGCTTGATGGAAGGTTTCATTCAAATACTCAAGGTCATCTGTTCAAAAGGAATTAAATCTTGATCTTTTTCAGCTCTTTCTCGAGTTGCACATATATTATATCATTTGGTCCCATGTGCAATATGCACATAGTCCTTGTTCATGTTTTGAAACATGCTTATTAAAAGACATTAAGAGTTTAATAAAAAGGTATTAAAAATTCAAGTGGGTAAAGAATGCCTATTCTGCAGACTGTGTTTTCAGTTGGATGGCTATGGACAAGACAAGGTTCAATATCGTTCTCCATTTACTTGTCTCTCCCCCTCTATGACTCACCATCCCCTTCCCTATGCCAGTCTAACCCTTAATACCTGTCTCTCACTTTTTTCTCAATTTGGGGTGAGAACAGCCCCAGAGAAAGTATAGTAAAGGTTAGGTACAAACTCCCAAGGTAAAATTTTGAGTTCAAGACAGAACTTACCAAGTCAGTAGCATCAACCTACGATGGTGGTATGGTCTTGACCTGATCAAGAGATGGAAGGAGTTAGGATTAGGGTTGGCAGAAATGAGTGTATTATCACCCGACTGTAGAGTCTAGGGCAGTGATGGGCAAACTACGACCTGTGGGTCAGATGTGGCCCCCTGAAATGTTCTACCAGGCCACACAACATTATTCCTAATCTGATGAATACAGTAGGATACAATACAATGAAACTTCAAAAGAGTTGCCTTAGAAACAGACTGACAGATGAGCACTTCCTTTCCTTTGGCCCCCTCTTTAAAAAGTTTGCCCATCACTGGTCTAGGGGAATATGGAGAAAAAGACCATCACCCAGGCTAATATGGCCTTCCACAAACTTTGGTAGGATCTCCTTGGACAGAGGAACCAAGAGTATTGGCAATCCTATCCTTTTTCTGCAAGGATTTATACTCACTTCCCCCAACACACTTAAGAGAGGAGAGAAGTGGATTTTGGAACAAGTTTTCAAATTCAGCAGAGAGAATTTGGTGGTCTCTAAGTTTAGCAGGGCCTGAACAAAACCTTGTATGTTTATCTTTGGTCATATCCAGGACTCTTTCCATCATTAACATGTTGCCATTGTTTATTGGGTTTTGTTTTGCATAAGATTTATGGATCTCCTTTTACTTTTTCTTTCTCCTCATTTTTCTTTTTTACAATTGTGAATTATCTCTTTCCTTCCCTTCTTTGTCCCAACCCCAGAGGAAAAAAAGGAAATACAAAACCTCTATATCACATAAGTGTAGTAAAACAAAATATATTCCCACCTTGGCCACATCCAAAAATGTATTATTCATTCAGCATGTTAGTCTATCACCTCTTTGTCATGTAGTGGGCAACAATCTTCATCATCAGTCCTCTAGAATTGTGATTGATCATTGCATTCATCAGTTCTTAAGTCTTTCAGAATTTATTCATTTTTACTACTTTGATGTGTTGTTCGGTTGTTTTATTCCTGTACAATTCTTCATGATCTATTTGGGATTTTCTTGCAAATGATACTGGATTTGCCATGACAAATACAGGAATTATATAAACATGATTACAAAACACTTTTCACACAAATAAAGTCAGATCCAAATAATTGGAAAAATATTAATTGTTCATGAGTAGGCCAAGGTAATATAATAAAAATGATAATTCTACCTAAATTAATTTACTTATTCAGTGCCATAACAAACTATCAAAAATTATTTTATACAACTGAAAAAATAATAAAATCCATCTGGAAGAACAAAAGAACAAAAATATCAAGGGAATTCATGAAAAAAATGAAGGTAGTCTAGCATACTAGATCTCAAACTAATATAAAGAAACAATCATCAAAACAGTCTGGTACTGGCAAAGAAATAGAGTGGTGGATCAATGGAATACATCAGATTAGATGTTCTTAGCAAACTAGTGTTTGATAAACAGAAAAATCACAGCTTTGGGGATAAGAACTCACTATTTGGCAAAAACTGCTGGGAAAATTGGAAAACAGTATAGCAGAAACTAGTTATAGACCAATATATCACATCCTACACCAAGATATGTTCAAAATGGATACATAATTTAGATATAGAGAGTGATACCATAAGCAAATTAGGGGAACATAGAATAATCTACCTGTTGGATCTATGCAGAAAGGAAAAATTTGGCCATAAAAGAAAAAACTATGAGATATAAAATGGATAATTTTGGTTATATTAAATTTAAAATTTTCCGTACAAATAAAACCAATGTAATCAAGATTAGAAGGGAAACAACAAGCTAGGAAAAAAAATACAGCAAATTTCTCTGATAAATATCTCATTTCTCAAATACAGAGAAAACTAACTCAAATTTATAAGAATATGTCATTCTCTAAAGACAAATGGTCAAAGAATATGAACAAGCAGTTTTCAGATGAAGAAATAATCATATTAAAAAGGTTCTAAATCACTCTTGCTTAGAGAAATGCAAATTAAAACAACTCTGAGGTACCACCTCATACCTATCAGATTGACCAATGTGATGGTAAAGGAAAGTGATAAATGTTGGAGGGGATATGGTAAAATTGGACACTAATACATTTTTGGTGGAGTTGTGAACTGATCCAACCATTCTGCAGGATAATTTGGAACTAAGCCCAAAGAGCTATAAAACTGTGTATACCCTTTGATCCTGTAATACCACTCCTGGGTCTGTTTACCAAAGGAATCATAAAAGAGGGAAAAGGACCTACTTGGTTTGTGGTGGCAAAGAATTGGAAAACAAATTGTGGCTTATGATGGTAATAGAATACTGTTGTGCTATAAGAAATGATGAGGAGGATGATTTCAGAAAAAGCTAGAAAGACTCATGTGAACTGATACAGAGTGAAATAAGCAGAAGCAGAACAACATTGTATACAGTCACAGCAATATTGTATGATGATAAATTGTGAAAGACTTAGTAGTCTCAGCAATAAAATGATCCAGAATAGTTCTGAAGTACGTATGACAAAAAATGCTCTCCACCTCCAGAGAAAGAGCTGTTGGAGTTGGAATGCAGAACAAAGCATCCTATTTTTTTCTATTTTAGTTTACTTGTGTTTTTATTTGGGGGTTTTAGTTTTTTATGAGTATTCTTTTACAACAATGGCCAATAGGGAAGGAAGTTTTGCAGAATAATACATGTGTAACCCAGATCAAATCTGGGACAGAGCGAGGAAGAGAGGGAGGGAGAGAGGCAATTTGGATCTTTTAATTTCAGGAAATATATGTTGAAAAATGTTATTGCATGTAATTAGGAAAATAAAATATTAAAAAAAAGAAACTTTCAACATCTCTCTCCAATAAGTAAGCTCAGAACCTCATCCCATCTCATTAAATATTGCTTATTTAATAAACTAAAGACTCTTTTTCCAATAAAAAGAAAATAAAAGAAAAAGATAATAGAAAGATTTGCCATGTCCTTCTCCAGCTCATTTTACAGAGGAATAAAACTGAGGCAAACTCCTGTCCCAGCACTCTATCCACTGCACCATCTAGCTACCCTATATATATTTTTAATTAAGTTCATTTAATTAATTAATTAATTTAGAATATTTTTCCATGGTTGCACAATTCATGTTCTTTCCCTCCCCTCCTCCCAACCCCCTCCTGTAGCCACCGAGCAATCCCACTGGGTTTTACATGTGTCATTGATCAAGACCTATTTCCATATTATTAATATTTGCAATAGAGTGATCATTTAGAGTCTACATCCCCAATCATATCCCCATCGACCCATTTGATCAAGTAGTTGCTTTTCTTCTGTGTTTCTACTCCCACAGTTCTTTCTCTGGATGTTGATGGCGTTCTTTCTCATAAGTCCCTCAGAATTGTCGTGCATTGCTGCTAGTAGCTGCCCTATATTGATATTATAACATAAATTATTCTCCTAGGTTTTGCTCACTTCAGTCTGCATCAATTCATCTTCACATCTTCTCCTAAATTATCTTCTTTTTCATTTCTTGCAGTACAATAGTATTCCATTACATTCATATGCCATAAGTTGTTCAACCATTCCCCTCATTCTTGAGGTGGAGAAGTTAAAACTCAAAAAGAGTAAATGACTTACTCAGCATCATGACATTAGCAAGTTTCAGAGCTAGAATTAGAACCCAAGTCTTTCTTATGCTTATTCCTCCATCTTTCTTCACAGTTCCTTCTTTGCATTATGTTGCATTCTGTTCACACCTACACTGCGCCCCTTCACCACTACTTGGGTGATCCCTAAGCTACCATCCATTGGAGAATAAAGTATTCCATGGCCTGCAACCATAAAATATCACTGCAACAAGAAGGAAATTTAATTAATCAGCCTCTCGTTTATATTAGCTTAAGAATCCCTTTAGTTTGAAACCTCGTAACTGATTTGTAGTAAGAATATGGACCCAGGCAAAAGTCTGTGTATGTAACCAGATTAAGAATGTAGTCCCAGGGTAATGCCCAAGTTATAATTTCAAATATATGTATTGTTATAGTAATTTTAAGTGTGTTATTAATCATAGGCAAGTTACTGTGTAAATCATAAGTGTGTTAATCCATTTTACAATGTTCTCTAGGCAAACTAGTTCATGTAGGAAGTTACAGAGTACAAAAGGTCATCCAAGAGTCATGAAAACCAGGAGGTCCAGAGGCCCAGAAATGGTCTCAAAGACCAGGAGGTCCAAAAATGGTTTCTGAGATCTCTTGTTGATCTTTTGGGGGGAGTGGGGGAATGTTTGAGGACAGACATGAAACTATAAAAGCATGCCATTTGGGGTCTCAGGTTTTGAACTGGAGAGTAACCTGCACGCCTCTGGTTCTGTGATTTCTCTGTCTCAGTAAGACCAGAACTTTACCCAGAAAGGACTTCCAGCATCTTCTTTTTACATTTCAAAGAAAAGTTTAGGATTATTGAAAAAATACCTATTATTTTTCCAAAAGCTGACTCTCTTCCTCCTCTTCAGTTTGTCATCTAACAATTCATTGCCCATTTGCAAATATTATGTGAGGCATTGAAAGGTATATGTATGTACATATTTGTGTCTATACCCTCATGCACATATTCACACACACAAGATGATGAAGGATTCCTTCTAGGTGGCAAAGTTTTCCAGATGTTCCTGTCTATAGATGACATCTTGTAAATTGGAACAAGCTCTTCAACATGTCATAGCCTCTTAAATGAGATTCATAATCACACTCTTTAGGAAATCTTTCCTCATCTTGACTTTTCCTCCAGTACAGTGGTGAACTCTGTATTTCCACTAGATTCAATGCTAGATTTCCTTCGTTACAATGGTGAACATCTCTGGAAAGTACACATCTTTCTGTTTCATGCCTTCTTGTTATTAGTGATTAATTGGCCATTAAACAATTTGAAATTTTTCTTACGTATTTCCATGAATCTTTTATGATTTTGGTATGGAGATATATCTGTTAAAAAATAACCTTTAAATTATTTCATTTTATTTCTCAACTAACAAGCATTCATTTTCTCTTTCTCTCACCTATCCCTCTTCCACATTTATTAGGAAAGCAAAGTTTTTGTAACTAGCACAGCTAGTCAAGCAAAACAAATTCCCATATTGTCCATGCCCAAAAATGAATACATTATTCTGTATATTATATACTATATACTGCTCTGTCTGGAGGTGGATAGAAGACCTCATTATCAGTCTTTTGGAATTGTAGTTGATCACTGAAAGGATCAGAGTTCCTAAATCTTCAAACTTATTTCTTCTGGAATTTTTTCCAAAGATGGCTCCCTAAACAGAATGGCCACACAACTCCTTAAACCTACACCAGAAAAAAAAAATGAAGTTTGCACCAGACTAAAAACTGACCAAGAAATCCTATGAGAAACTACAGTAAATGGCATCTATCCCCTTTCCACACAGAAAGTCAGCCAGAACCTCACAGAAGATAGGAAAGGGACTTTCAAGCATTTCTGATGAAAAGACCAGGGTTTAGTGGGAACTTTGAAATACAAACCAGAATCCAGAGAAACTTAAAAAGGTAAATTTATTTGAGCTGCTGCTGACATAATGCTGACATGGTAATGAAGGAAAAGAAACAAGTGTTTCTTCAAAATCTTAATGTCTTAAAATGGTGTCTTCAGGAGTTAAATAAAAAAACAGAGACTAGGGTAGAGGAGTTTAAAAGTGGAAAGAGAAGAGAGAACAAAAGTAGAAATACACTGAGGGTATCAAAAGGAGGAAGTAGAGGACAGAACTAATTTTTCTCATAACTGGGGTACTTGAGAAGAGAATACAAATATGGAGGAAAGAAAGTGAGCATCGGATGAACTTCACTTTTATCTAAGGCAAAGGAAGGCTGAACTCTCACACACATATACATATATACACATATACACACATCTGAATGTAGAAATACATCAAATTCAACACTGAAAGAAACAGGAATAAGGAGGCGGTGGTTAAGAGAAAAGATGATCCAAAGGAAGGAATAGTACATAATTCCTGATCCAGAAAGATGGAATTTAAAGGGAAGGAGGGAGAGAGAGCTGGAACACAAGGGGTTCTTTAGATTGCTTCTTGACCAGCCAGCATATGGCTATGAACAAATTGTGGCAAATTGATCTAATTGAATATTATTATACTATGAGAAACAAAAGAGATAATTTCCTAGAATCCTGAATAATATGAACTGAAGCAGTGAAGAGAACAGAAAAAAGAGAGCATCTTATACAAGAGCAACAACATTGTAAAGAAAAGCAATTCAGAAAGTTGTTAGAATTCCGTTCAATTCAATGACCAGCCATGTCTCCAGAAGACCTAAACAAGCATATTCCCAACATTCTGATGGACACAAGGTGTAGAGACAGATATTTTTTGATAGGACCACTATGTGGATTTATCTTACCTGACTATACTTATTTGTTACAAGATGATGGGGTTTTTCCCCGACTCTTTCTCTCTGCTAATCAGTGGAAGAAAGGTTCAAGTAGGGATGGCCGTTTAGCAATAGCAATGACAGATAGACAGATTGGCTCACTTAGATCGTGTATTGGAATAAACTTCAAACTAGTCTCCTTTTCACCTCTATCTTTCCTCTGTCAAATATATCCTATGCATGGGTACCTATCATTATTCCTAAGGCATAGCTCTTGTCACATCCTACTACTATTACATTTTTTTCATTACCTCTTAATTTCCAATGAAAATCCAAAGGCCTTCACTTGACATTCAAGGCTACATAACCTGGTTCCCACTTTGAAGCATGGTGCTACAGGAAAAAAAAAACCACTGAATTTGGATCCAGAAGATATTGGTTGAAATTCTAGTTCTGCTACTTACTAGCTATAAGAGTTTGGATAAATAATTTAACCTTTTTTTTGGAGGGGGAGGTATAGATCCTCAGTTTATTGTTATTATTTAGTCCTGTCTGACTCTTCATGACCCCCTGGACCATACTGTCCAGAGGGCTTTCTTGGCAAGAAATAATCTAGTCAAGTCTAATCAGAATTAATAACATTTTCTGCACCATATTCTTTAGTCTGCTTTCATTTGGAGGGTTTTTTTTATGTTTTTATTTTTTATTCTCATGATTGGGCAGGAGGCTGAGAAGTACCAAGAGAGATAGGAACAGAATAGGAGAGAGCATGGTACTATACAGTAAAGTTAACATAGATTTTTTGGGGAATGCAGCTATCTTACAGAATTCTTTAGGTAAAGTCAAATTCAGATAATGTGAATTTACACAAAGCTAGAACTAGTTGTCTACCTACTTCACAGGGTTCTTGTAAGGATCAAATAAGATATTATTCATAAAAACTACTTAGTACAGTGTCTGCCTGGCACACAAAAAATGCTATCTGAAAATACTTATTCCCTTCCCTCCCTATATTGGTTCATTCCTCAGTGCTGTGAATTGATTGATATTTTTGCACTCATTCATGGTTCTTAATGTACAGAAAGCTCATCCTTGATCCACCTGCACAGGCAGTAACCCTAAACTTTACCTGCTCATTCTCGAATTGGTAAACATACCACTGACAGTTATACTATCATATACAAAAGAGTTATGGAGTCTTGGAGCCTAGGACTGGGTGACTCTACTGTCCAAGGAGTATAAGACCCTGCTCATACCTTAACAGAATATTCTTGGGTTCAGTTTTGTTTCTTAAAACACTCTTTGGCCAGTTGGATCTTTGATAGAATTGGCATTGAGCTGACTCAGACAACCTGAAACATTTCCTTATTAGACTTTAAGGTCCTCAAAGGTAGGGTCCCATCTTATTCATTTTTGTACTGACCTACACATAGTTAGCCCTAAATATTTGCTGAAAGAACAAATCAATTCTAATTATTCCTTTCTGTCTATCTTTGCATAGGCTGCACTTCAAGCCTGGAATACTTTCTCCCTTCAACACCACCTGTTGTAATGTCTTGCATCCTTCAGGCCTTGGCTCAGGTAATTCTACTTTCCTTGTTGTTCACTCATATCCTACTCATCGTGACCTCTTGGACAAGAGCAGGCTAGCAGTAACCCTAAACTTTAGATATGATAGCTCTTCTATCCTCCACTAGGTCTCCAAGTCTGTCCAAGTCCATGACACTATCTATCGATCCATCTCATCCGCTGTAGTCCACTTCTCCTTTTGTCATCTGTCTTTCCCAACATCAGGGTCTTTTCCATTGAAAAGACTGTCCTGTCTACTCCTTATGGCCTGCTTTCTCATTATGTGACCAAAGCATTTAAGCTTCAACTTCAGTATTTGACCTTCCAGTGAAGAGTCTGAATTAATTTCTTTAAGTATTGACTGATTTTATTTCCTTGCTGTCCAAGGAATTCTCAAAAGTCTTCTCTAGCATCACAAATCAAAAGCATCGATTCTGTAGTGCTCAGCTTTTCTTATAGTCCAGCTCTCACAGACAAATGTTACTTCTGGAAAAACTATAATTTTGACTATACAGACCTTTTTTGGCAGGGTGATGTCTCTGCTTTTTAGTATGCTATCCAGGTTTGCCAGTTTTCCATCCGAGGAGCAAACATCTTTAATTCCACTTGCCTACAAGAGGCCCTTTTTTTTTTTTTTTTTGATACCCTCAGTGACAAATGTGTTCAGCAAATCCTGCTTGACAACTGATGTTAAATTTCCATTGTAAGGATTTATGCCTCAGAAATCAGCAAATGCGATAAATCAGGACTTGATTTATTATTTTGTTGGTTGTCCAGGCTTAAGAAAATGATGGAGGGGCAGCTAGGTGGCTCAGGGGAAGAGTGCCAGGACTAGAGACTGGCAGTCCTGGGCTCAGATCTGGCCTCAGATACTACCTAGCTGGGCGACCCTGGGGAAGTCACTTATCCTCAATTCCTGAGTCTTTACCGCTTTTCTGCCTTGGAACTAATACTTAGTATCGATTCTGAGATAAGGGTAAGGGTTTAGAAAGAAGAGAAGAGGAAAAAAATGATGGAGAAAATATTAATAATGTGGATTAAAATTTTTTAATGTTTTGTAGTTACATTTTTTAAGAGCCAGTTGTTAAACATTTATCAACACGTTGCTGATACTGTTCTCCTTTCCCTAAGGAAATTCTGTATTTGATTTGTCTATATCAAGCATTTGTTTCTCTGTGGACATGTTATTCCTGCCATCCCGCCCCCTCCATGGAATTAAGGCAGGGACTGTTCTCATTTTTTTGTCTTACCATATATTTATTGTGCCTAGCTCAGTGCCTGGCACATAGTAGACGTTTATGAAATATTTAATGAATTTAATTGATTTTTTCTTGCCGTGCCCCAGTCTTTAGACTGAGGTTTTTGTATAATGCTTCTATATATTTATACACATGTTCATGCTTTCTTCCTTAGTAATATAAAAAATTGGAGACATATTAGGCACAAGCATATAATTCTTGGATCAGTATCTTATACTGGTTTGTTTTTTTTTTTGGCAATAGTACTTTTAATAGTATGAGATTAAGTATACTTTGAAGCTTTGTGGTATATCCTTTAGCATAGAATAAGCTTTGTAAAAATATTCTGAAAAGGGAAGGGGCACATATGTGCCAGAGACATCATCCACTATTAAGTTTGATGTCAGCATGTAATATAACAATGGAGCAAATGTTCAGAGAGGGGAAATCTATAAACAGGAGAGGCTAATGGAATAATAAACATTGATCTGAATAAGGAACATACTATTCTAGATAAACCTGGAGGATTCTTTAAGAGTCCTGAATAAGTGGTTAAACAGAATACAATCAGCGTTTTATTTTGGCATTTTATTGGAGCATTTGATATACTTTATGAAATCTTGTAAAAAAAAATCAGTTCATACTAGTTTAAATGGGAACACAGTTCCAGAGATTGAAAAGTGTCTAAAAATAGCTTTTTGTTTTATTATTTGTGCTTTGAAGGCGATACATACTTGATGGGGGCAAGAGAGGAAATGAACCTTTCATAATTTGATGTGAATCAAGGTTGTATGCAGCAATTCTGAACTAATGGGGCCCCAGAAATGGTTATGGGGCACATAAAAATTTAAGTAACTCAAGTGGGAAGGGATCGGAGGGAATTTTCAATGGGGCCCCGCCATTCCCAAACGGGGTAATGCCCTCAGATGCCCCAGAGTGATTACTGCCCTGCTGTACATTAAAAAAAGCACAACAGACAATAGCAATGTTTTCTGGATTCATAATCACCCTATAATTTGCTTCTAATTATGAAAGATTTCTCTAAAGTTTTCAGAGTTAATATTTGAATAAAAATCATTTGCTGATTAAATAGGCTTCAGTATCTCGAGATCAACTGGTAGCACGGTTATCAGTTAAATAACATAGGATTTTTTTATTTCCCTGCTTCCATACTGACAATATTTGTAATTGTAGAAAACACACACACACACACACACACACACACACACACACACACACACACACTGCCTTGGGACTCAGAGAGCTTAGAGCTCAATGAAGTTGGAGCAGGGAGGAGCGCAGTAAAAATTAAATGGAGATGGAGATGTCCAAGTATAAGCCATTCGAAGAAGAAATGATTCCTTATGATTGGGGGTACAGAGTGGGGGGATCGGGGAATGAATGGTGCTGGTACTTAAAAGAGGCCTTAAAGGAAGAGAAAAACACCAATACCCAAAGATGTGTCTACTCTACCTGCACATCCTGTACAAAAGCATGTTTGCAAGATGGGGCAGCATAAGATGGAATAGTCAGTAGTATCTTTTCAGAATTACTTCCTTTCTCAATTTTTCAACTTTTTGGCTACTATTTAACTACAAATAAAATCCACTCCACTTTCAGGAGGGGAAAAGATTACATAATGTGGAAACTGACTGTTGGAAGGGTTTTCATAAATTTTCTGTTTCTTATCGTCAGAGAGACAGTTTTTCTTAACAGTAACCCTGGTCTTAAGAAAAGCAGAGAAATGCAGATGGAAACTCTTTGTCTTCCCCCTTCGAAATCATTTAGTAAAATTAGGTAGCTAAGAAATTCAATTTGTGCCTATAAAAAAGCCCCTATGCTAATTGCAGCGGGCAAATGAGTAATTATAACAAATTACCCAAAGAGAATGCAGAATAAAATAGCGAGTGTTATGCAGTGGAGGCTACAATTAGATGGGGATGCACGATTCTCTCTTGCATGTCTTCGCTCTGAACCTCTCTGAAGAATGAAGAAAAAAGCCCAGAACCAAAATTGAAGAGGAACAGTTTGCTGATTGTGTCCTGAGGGACTTGGATAGAACTCAAGCAATGCAGAAAATCCCCTCAGGTTATACTCGGCAGAATTCTTGACCTCTGCCATATCATATCTATCATAAACCTTTATCACGAGGGCATACCTAATAATGGGCCATTTGGTGGCTTATAATTGCTTCGACATTGACAGCAGAGAGGTATACATCATCATTTCCCTTGTTTAAAAAAAAGTGCTTGAAACTGAAGGGAAAAGACTGAATTTTAAATCACTTCTGTATGAAAGCAAAATTGTAAGTTATTAAAGCAAATTCAAACTGATTTAACATTTCAATTTACACTATTCCTGAATTATCAGCAATAATTAAAAACCAAAATAATGTTGTTTTGTTACTATTTGTAATTCTAAGAATCCAGAAAGAAAAAAAAAACAAATAAGGAGTATAGTAACACTTGCTTAGAGTTCAAAGGGGCTTTAGATGTTATCTGACTCAATACTCTCATTTTTACAGAGAAGGAAATTGAGATCCAGAGTTCAGTGCCTTATTCATCGTCACATAGATAAGTAAATGGCAAAAAATAGAATTTGGACTCAGGGCCTTCTGACTTCAAAGTCAGTGCTCTTTCCACTATATCCTGGGACCTCCCCAAATTAATAGATATTAAGGACAGATATCATTCAGAATGACGGAACTAAAGAATTTTTAAAAGTTGTGGAAGGGGCCTATGAGATCACTCAGTTCAAACTGCACCCTCCCTCTGTTTTACAAACATAGTGAGGGCTACCTTGTGGAGTCTACTCAGGTTTGCCCTTTCTGGTTCTAGTCAGCCTTGTGGGAACTTTTTGGATCCTACTTGGGTCTGTATGATAACCCAGCACTGAAAGCACTTGGTGTTTCCTTATGATATGGAAAGTGCTAAGTGGTCCTTTGGTTCTTCCTACGCCATGTCAGATGAATTCTTTTGCTTTGACATTACATCTTGTAGCTCCTGCTTCTCTCCACTCTAGGATTAAGGTGACTTTTATCCATAAGGGAAATGATACAGGACTGAATAGACGAGCTTATACCTGTATCCCCGGCTACCTTTTCCTCTTTTTGTACTCATTCTTTCCTGATCTTAGGTGAATGAATATCTATCCCAAGATGGGCTTGGTCATCTAAACTTGGAAGTAACCTTCCAAGTGAGTTTGAATGCTGGTTCCCATTGGGTTGGACTTAGATGGTGGCAGAAGAATCTAGAGCAACTATTCCAGCGTTTGTGGAGAAGGATGGGTTGACCAAAGTCTCAAAGTGTTACTAGTAGACAAAAGCTTGGAATTGTTTGGGTTGTCGGTGTGGAAGTGAAGTAAAATATAAAATATCTGATTAACAGTCCTGCAAGCTGCATTATGTTCTGAAGAAATCTGGAGATCAGTTTTCCTGGCAGATTTTAGCACTGGGTGTAAGTTAAGTTACTAAATCTTGTGATAAGTCATTCTGTTAATGATTGCTGTCTTTTATGCTAGGCACTTCTTTAGAGGGTAGAAATAGATTACCTGCTCCATATCAAATTTGTATTGTATACTAAATATCTTTTTACTTCCATCTTCTGGGAGAAACTCTAGATATGATCCATAACCTAAGCTACGAGTAAATTTGTCCCTGAGGCAATGGGGGGGGGGGGGGATGGGAGGTGGAGAAGGGGTAAAGAAATGAAATTGGGGGGAAAGTGAGTCTAACTCTTCTCATTAAAGGTTAAGCTCCCCCAAGGACTGGACCCCATTAATGTGTGCTTGGGTCCAGAGCAGAAGGGAAATGGAGTGGCATAGTACCTCCATCCCCCTGTGGTTCTAATAGAGCTCATCGAGATGAATCAGATAAGAAAACTAGTGATCAAAAAGTTCAAATGACTTCCCCAAGATCTTAAAATTAGCCAGTGACCAAACTACTAACATCCAGTATTCATGATCACATATTAAAGCAAAATTGGGAATCTTTCTACTTCTTACTATTTAGAATTCTCAATAGGTTTTAGTGCTGAATTTGAGCAAATGAGACCTATCCCTAACAGCTCAGTATGTGGGGCAGACCCCCGCCCCACTCCATCCCCACCCGGATCAATTTTTTACGAAGGGGTTTGAAACGCATTATTAATGGCTTGGACAAATCGTCTTAATCTTCAAAACCACAGCGACATCCAGTGGCCTTTTCTAACAGCGCAGGCTTTCATTGGGGCCAGCTTGTCATGAACTAAAGTGGTTTTTGTTCTGCTTTGTTCTGCTTTTTTGTCATTACACCCACGGAAAAAAACGGGCAAGGTCAAACTGGAAAAGGCTTAGATAGCACCTAGAGACTTAAGAGCTTTGAGATCTCAGCTAATAATTCCTTCCCAATATTGCAATACTTTGAAATGATGGCTTGCCTTATTTATTGGGTAATTATATTCTCTCCCTTCACATCAAGGAAATCTACTACAAATTACTAGATTAAATTCCCCAGTAATCTAAGAAAATCCTCAAAGGCACACATCTTTATAAAGACACTCAAAAGTTCACTCCTATCACGCAGAAAACTAACCATCTTATGTGTGTGTGCTTTAAATAAAAAAAAAAAAAATACATGGTAGAATTAAAACCAAGATTTGGAATGACATCCCTGTCCCCAACAGTGTGGTACTGTGGGAAAAGGAGCTGATTTGGAGTCAGAGGGCCTGGGTTCCAATCCCATATGGCTTTGCTATTTCCTGTATCAATGACTTTAGGTGAGTCATTTTGCCTTTCTCTGTCTCAGTTTCCACATCTGTAAAATGAAAGGTTTGGATTAGATGACCTCTGATATCCCTAACTCTATGATG
Organism: Gracilinanus agilis; assembly: GCF_016433145.1. Taxonomy (NCBI): domain Eukaryota; kingdom Metazoa; phylum Chordata; class Mammalia; order Didelphimorphia; family Didelphidae; genus Gracilinanus; species Gracilinanus agilis. The sequence goes on along the minus strand of NC_058131.1, from coordinate 381,601,063 downwards.
CCATGACCAAATGTGATTGTTCCAAATTTAGAATGCAGAAAAGCTATAATGATTGATAGTTCACTGGACCAAGAATCAGGAAATCTGGGCTCTGTTACAAAGTGCCTGGATCACAGAATAATAGGGGCTAGAAGAAACCTTAAAGATCATCTTATCCCACCCCACCCCCACTGCTTTCATTTTACAAAGAATGAAAGTGAAGCCTAGAGACATTACCTGGTTTACTCAAGTTCCCCTCTGCTAATTAATTGTCAGAGCCAGAACCCAAGTCTCCTGACATGCAATCTAGTGCTTACCAAACTGTCTCAACATATACCTGATGGGGAAAAGGTGAAATAAAATCTGTCTTTAAAAAATGTTTCTGCTTTATAACATATATTAAAAAGTCTTCAGGCACCTTAGCTATATCACGGATCTTGCTCTTGGTCTATATAAAAGGAAAAACAAGGGATCCTTGTTCTTTTCCTAATTCCCCAAAGCCCTTTTCACTGCTGCTTTCTACACTAGAGCAGACACATTTCATAGGTATGGTTTCCATATAGTGCTGGTTGAGTTTCATTTTGTTCAATCTGGAAGCAGCTATAAAAATGTAAAGCAACAAAGTAAGATAAACTGCATTTGTGCAGAGGTTATATGCATCTTACATAAACCAACTCAGATTTAAGACTTTTTAAATGTTATTAGAAAAAATGAGCCTCTTAGTTAACTGGCTTCAATCACTCATTTTCCATCAGTTGTCAATGCAGGCGTCTTAACACTACTGGCTCTGCAAAATTTATTCCAACTCCCTTTTCCCCCATCCTAAAAGCAAATAAAATTTGAAATCATTTAATAGAGGACCCCTTCCTCCAAGAACACTCCTGAGTTATACAGTACCATACAAAACAGAAAATAAATACAGCTTAACCCAACAGCTAATATTATAGTTTATTTTTTTAAGAGGTGCTGGGGTTTAAGGTTAGAGAAGACCAGTGACATTGCTAGTGTTATTAAACAACTGAATGGGAAAAGAAATTATTTATATCTGCCTTTAAAAAATATATATGCATGTGTGTGCACATGCATATGTGTCTGTATGTGTGTGCGTGTATTCCCTATGAGTACCTATTAGAGTGATTTAATGTCGATTCTTCTACGGAAGCAGTTTTATATTTTAAACTCCTCTAAACCAAGACTTTAACTACTCCCCAGTCTCTAACACTTCACATCTGTTCCTGCAAAACAGTGTGATCATATGGTCCCTACAGCTAAAGATATTTGCAGCTGACAATGATGATAGTAACAATTTGTGGCATCACCCTCATAGAAGCTATTTTAATAACGAAAGATAAAAGTTACACAACAGCCAACTTTTAACTTTCCTTTTCCAGTGGCTTTGATATACCAGTTTCTCCTTTCCCATCTCTCTTGGTTTTTTCCCCATATTAATTTGACCAGAATGCCTCATTTTTTACTTTCTTCCAACACTGGGATAGCAGTCACTGTTTTGTTTTGTTTTTTTTTCTCCTTAACCTAGCTGACAAATAGCTCTACTAAACTGAATAGATCTGTTTCTACAAAGTGCAGAAAGTTAGGACATAGATGAAAGCAGCCAGATGAACTGGGAAGAACATTGGCCTGGCATCAGACTTAGATCTGTAGTGACTCCTACAGGGTAGGGCATATAATAAGTACTTATTAGTGTTTGCTGGTTGATTAGTTGAGTTCCAGTGGCAACTACATCTAACTATCTTGTGAAATTTCAGTCAGGTCATTTAAACTTAATAAGGTTCAGTTTTCTTCCCTGCAAAATAAGAAGGGAAGGAAGGACAGAGATGGCAGATGAACTCCAAAGTCACTTTCCCTATATACATTCCAAAATTCTTGATATATACGAGGGGAAAGGTGACAGCCATTTACTTTCAAACACAGTCAGTTCTGGGCATTTCTACATGGGCAATCAACCAGAACCATAAGACTAATTCAAGTCTCTCATCTTCACACCTGCTCATTTAAATGTCTGCTGTTCTTAGATTCTTCACTTTAGAAATGTTCTGAGTTTTCACATGTGCCACGATACTTAACCACAAGTGTCCCTCAGAGACAAAAACCTTCATGAGAATCCCAGCACTGCCAGGCTTTCTTTGTACAATGGTTGGTGCCAACCAACACAGTGGATCATAATTTTTTCCCACTAAAACATATTAATGTTGTTCTAGGTTCATCCACCTAGCTTGATGTCATACAAGTTTGGGCCCACTAAATCTAGACTCAATTAAAAAGATAATCAAGTGTAATATTCTGTCACTAATTATCTTTCCTACCCTCTCAAGAATATACTGCTCTCAATGAAAAATATTTGCTGCTTTTGTTCATATCCTACTTTAAAGCTTCAAATCATTGCAATAGGGAAATTCTGACTGACCCCAAAAAAGCCTGCTGATTGGCATGTCTGATGTCAGAGGAGAGGCATAGCAAAATTTCAATGACCTGTTCATCAATTTGGTTGCAGCATGATGAATTTTTCAACAAGAACAATTCACAAAAACGACCAATTAAGTTGTAAGAGGAAAAATGGGATATGTCTGGAAACCAAAGTGGCTACAAAGGGAACTCGCCAACCAAATTAATTTTTAAAAGAAATGTAGAGAAGATGACAAAGCAACATAACAGAGGATGAAGATAAAAGCATGGCATAATCTTATAAAAATAGTGTCAAGTATACTAAAGATCATAATGAGTTGAAGCTATTAAGGGAATCCAAGAAAAGAAGAAAAATGTTGATTATAATGTGAGAAAAAAGCACATTAAGAAGGGATAGTTCCTTTGTTTAAATGATTAGTAAATGTTTACAATAAAGAGAAAGTAGAGCTGCTCAATTCATGTCTTGTTTCTGTTTTCTCGGCCATTGAGAGTCACACTGGAACTTAAAAAGCAAAAAATGATTGAAAAAGAATTGATACCCAAGATAAGTAAGGAAAATCTAGAAAACCTTCATTATTTAAGTTCATTAACCCATATAAATTACATCTTCAGGTCCTGAAAGAACTTTTGGATATTATTGCTGAAGCAGGGTCAGTAATATATAAAAGATAATGAAAAATGTTAAGAGGTACCACAAGATCAAAGAAGGGCAAATGCTCCAATTCTTTTTTTTTAAGAGAACAGAAGTTCATTCAGTTCATTCTTCCTTTTTATAATTAAGCTAAATATAGTATCAAAATGTCATCAAATGTTATTTTCTATTGATGGCATTTGGCAAGCTGTTCTACTCTGTCTTCCTTTTGCAGTTATTTTTTTACTTATGATTTATTTCTTTTTTAAATTTTGAGTTCCAAATTCTCTTGCTCCTTCCCATTCCTATCCTATCCACTGAGAAGGCAAGCAAAGGAAAAAAAATTAAGAAAGTGAGAAAATTATACCTCAATTTGCACTCGGAGTTCATTGGTATTCTCTCTAGAGGTGAATAGCTTTTTTTTCATCATGAGTCTTTTGGAATTGTATTGGATCATTGTACTGAGCAGAGTAGTCAACTTTTTCAACTGATCATCATTATAATATTGCTATTACTGTTCAAAATGATCTCCTAGTTCTTATTACTTCACTTTGCATCAGTTCGTATAGGTCTTGTTCTCATCATTTTTTATGGCACAATAGTACTCCATCATAATCATATGCCATAACTTGTTTAGCTGATCCCCAACTGATGAGCATCTTCTTGATTTCCAGTTCTTTGCTACCATGAAAAGAGCAGTACATATTTTTGTACAAATAGGTTCTTTCCCCTTTTTTAAAAATTCTCTTTGGGATCCAGACCTAGTAGTGGTATTATTGGACCAAGGGGTATACTGTTTTAGAGTCCTTTAGGCTTCATTCCAAATTGTTTTCCAGAATGGTTGGATCAGTTCACAACTCCAACAAAAATACATCAGTTCCCAATTTTCCCACATCCCCACAACATATATGATTTTCCATTTCTATCAAATTAGCTAGTCTGATGTATCTGAAGTGGTACATCAGAGTTGTTTTAATTAGCTTTTCTCTAATCAATACTAATTTAGAATATATTTTCATAAGATTATAGGTAGTTCTGATTTCTTCTCCTGAAAACTGCTCATTTAATTTCTCAATTGGGGAATGGCTCTTATCTTTATAAATTTGATTCAGTTCCATATTCAGAGAAATAAGACTGTCAGAGGAACTTCTTATAACATTACTTCATTGTCTGTGGTACCTTTTCGCTTAATGTAGTTTCCCTAATTATTTCTTTTAATTAGGACTGGTTTTGCTTTTCTTTTATCTGAGATCGTGATTGCTCTTCCTGCCTTTTTTACTTCAGCTGAAGCATATTAGATTCTTCTCTAGATCTTTATTTTAACTCTATTGTCTTTCTGTTTCAAGTGTGTCTCTCATAAACAACATATTGTTGGATTCTAATTTATAATCTTTTCTGCTATCTGTTTCAATTTTATGGGTGAGCTCATCACATTCACAGTTATGATTACTTACTATATATTTCCCTCCATCCCATTTTGTTTCTTTCCCTCGTTTTGCCCTGTTCCCCATAAGTCTATTTTGCTTCTAACTACTATCTCCCTTAATCCATCTTCTCTTTTATCATCCCACTCTTTCTTTTATATACCCTTCCCTTTCTATTTCCCTATTGGGTTGGTGGTATTTCTGTACACAACTGAGTGTGTATGTGTTGTAAGCTTAAAAATTAATATACAATATCTCTAAGATTTATTAATAATAACTTGAAGTAAAGGAAAATAAAAAGCTAGAGTAAAGAGGGAGCTAACCCAGCCACAGTCACAAGAGAAGAGAGCAAGAGGGTGGGGTTACGCACAACTTATAAACAATACACAAGGATGCTACGTAGATGAAGGGAAAAGGATTCTGGGAGATGAAGTCCAAGAGTTCAAGATTTTCCATTTACACAGTGTTTGCATTCTTCCTTCTTTGAAAAATTCTAATAAGTGTGAGGGTTCAAGCATTGCTCAATCCTTCCCCATTTCCTCTTCAATTATAAAATCTCTTCCTTGCATTCCTATTTTATGTGAGAAAATTTTCCCATCTTCAATTCCCTTCCCCTTTCTCATGTCTTCATTTTTCTTAGATCATTCTAACATAATCAACTCATACCTATGCCTTCTATGTATGTAAACTCCTTTTAACTGTCCTAACAATGATACAATTTTCTTTTTTAAATATAATTTATTTACAAGAGTCCCAGGCCCTCCCAGCAACATAGAAGGCATAATGTGGGAAATAGATGTGTATATACAAATTATATTTTTCATGTTTCCATTTTTCAGTTCATTCTCTGGAGGTAACATTCACATGTTATTCTTTAAGTATTAAATCTGTAGCTGTGTATAATGTTCTCTTGGTTGTACTAATTTTGCTGTTTGTCATACCATGTGGTTCTTTCCAACTTTTTAAAAATTAGCTTACTCATCATTTTTGTGACATGGTAGTATTCCATCACAATCATATACCACAATTTGTTTAGCCATTCCCAAGCTGATAGGAAACTCTAATTTCTAATTATTTGCCACCACAAAGAGTTGTTACAAATATTTTGGAACATAGAGGTTCTTTTCATTTTCCCCCTTGGGCAACAGATTCAGCAATGCTATTGCTTTATTTATTTGCACAAAAATTTTTCAATTTAATGTATTCAAAATTGCCCATTTTATTTCTCATAATGTTCTCTATCTCTTGACTTATAAATTCCACTCATCCATAAATCTGATAGGTAACGTGTTTCCTATTCTTCTAATTTATGTACATTTACTTTTATGTGTAGATCATGCCTTTATTTTGATCTTATCTTAATGAATGGTGTAAGATATTGATCTATACCCAGTTTCTGTCAAACTGCTTTCCCGTTGTCCAGGCAATTTTTACCAAAGAGTAATTTCTTATCCTCCAAACCTGTATCTATGCTTTTGTCAAATACAAGGTTATTTATACCTATCCTGTTTCACTAATCTACTTTTCCACTAATCTGTTTCTTAGCCAGTACCAGATAGTTTTGATAACTATAATTTTATAATACAATTTAAAATCTGCTACTACTAGACCTCCTAGCTTTACATTTTTGAAACTAATTCTTTTGGCATTCTTAATCTTTTGTTCTTCCAAATGAATTCTTTTTCCTAGTTCAATAAAATAATTTTTTGTAATTTAATTGGAATGGCACTGAATAAATAGATTTGTTCAGGCAGGATTGTCATCTTAATCAATGGTTCTGTCCATCCATGAATAACTAATATTTTTCTAGTTATTTAGATCTGACTTTATTTGTATGAAAGGCATTTTATATGTTCATGTTGTTCCTGGATTTACTTTTGCAGGTATACTCTGAGGTATTTTATTCTATCTGTGGTTATTTTAAGAGGTATATATCTTTATATCTCTTATTGCTGAACTTTGTTAGTAATATATGTGGGTTTATTTTATATATTATTACTCAGCTAAAATTATCATTAGTTTCAACTAACTTTTTAGTTGAATCTCTAGGATTTCCACATACACCAATATATGGTGCTTTGCAAAGAGATAATTTTATTACTTCTTTCCCCATTCTAATTCCTTCAGTTTCTTTTTTCTTCTCTTTGTTTCCTAGCATTTCTAGTACTTTGTTAAATAATATTGGTGATAATGGGCAACCTTGTTTCACTTCTGATCTTATTGGGAAGGCTTCTAGCTAACCTCCTTTACTTGATGGTGGCTTTAGGTTTGTGCTTCATATTTTTTAAAGAAAAAATCCATTTATTCCTGTACTTTCTAATGTTTTTGATAGGAAGAAGTGTTGTATTTTGTCGAAGGCTTTTTCTGAATCTATTGATATAATTTTATGGCTTTTATTACATCTATTACTAATATAATCAATTGTGTTGATAGTTTTTCTTATAGTAAGACATCCCTGCATTTCTGATATAAATCCTGTATGGTCACAATGTATAATCTTTGTGATATATTGTTGTAGTCTCCTAACTAGTATTTTACTTACATTTTTAAAATACATATACATTAATGAAATTCACCCATAATTTTCTTTCTCTGTTTTGCTCTCCCTGGTTTAGGCATCAGCACCATATTTGTTTCATAAAAGTGGTTTGGTAAAACTCCTTCTTTACCTGCTTTTTCAAATAATTTATTTAATTTGGAATTAGTTGATCTTTAACTATTTAGTCGAATTCACATGTAAACCCATCTGTTCCTGATGTTTTTTTCTTAGGAAATTAATTTATGGCCTGTTCAATTTCTTTTTCTACTATATTTTTATTTAAATATTCTAGTTCCTTTTCTGAGAGTCCACGCAATTTATTTATTTGCAAGTATTCTTTCATTTCAATTAAATTGCTAAATTATTTACATATAATTGAGCAAAATAACTTCTAATAATTGCTTTAATTTCATTTTCATTGATGGCATATTTATCTTTTTCATATTTAATGCTAGTGATTTGGTTTTCTTCTCTTTTTAAAAATAATATTAACTAATAGTTTACCAATTTTGTTGATATTTTCATAAAATAAACTAGATTTATTTATTAATTCAACAATTTTCTTATATTTGATTTCATTAAACCCACCTTTAGTTTTTAGGATTTCTAGTTTAGTGTTTAGTTAGGAGGATTTAATTTGTTCTTTTCTAGTTTTTAAACTTGTATTCCCAATTCATTGATCATTTCTTTCTCTATTTTATTAATATAAGCATTCAGAGATATAAAATTTCCTCTAATTACTGCTTTTGTCGTATACCACAGGTTTTAGTATGTTGTTTCATTATTGTCATTCTCTTTAATTAAATTATTTATCATTTCTGTGATTTGTTCTTTAATCCATTCATTCTTTAAAGTTAAGATATTTGTTTCAAATTAGTTTTTACTTTGTGTTTTCCTGTTATACACATTTTTATTGCATTATAGTCTGAAAATGATACATTTAATGTTTATGCTTTTATACATTTATTAATTTTTTTGTGCCCTAATAAATGGTCAGTTTTTTTAAACATATCATGTACCACTGAGAAGGTATATTCCTTTCTGTTCCCATTTAATTCTCTGCAGATATCTATCATATTATCTAAGGTTCTATTCATCTCATTGACTTCTTTATTATTTACTTTTTGGTTAGATTTATCTAGGTCAGAGAGAGGAAAATTGTATTCCCCTAATAGTATTGTTTTGTTATCTATTTCCACCAGTAACTCATTTAGTTGTTCCTTTAAAAATTTGGATGCTACATTTGATGTGTATAGATTTAATATTGATAATATTGCATTATCTATGGTACCTTTTAACCAAATATGGTTTCCCTGTTTATCCCTTTGGATCACATCTATTTTAGCTTTAACTTTGTCAGAGATCATGACTGATACTCTTGCTTTCTTTATATCAGCTGAGGCACAGTGTCTTCTGCTCCAGTCCTTTATTTTTAGTCTAGGTGTGTTTCTCATTTTGAAGTGTGTTTCTTGTAAACAACATATTGTTGGGTCTTGATTTCTGATCCATTCTGTTATCCATTTTCATTTTATGGGTAAATTCATCCCATTCACATTCAAAATCATAACATTACTAGTTGTACATTTCCCTCCATTCTATTCTTACTGTTTTCCCTTCTCTTCCTCAGTTTTTGCTGTATCCTTCCCTAGATGTCCACAATCTTTTGTCTTCTCTCCAATTCATGACTGTTCTAAGAACCCTTCTTATATTCTTTCCTTTTGCTCTCCTAGTTCTAAATTAGCCCACCCTTCTAAAAGTTCCTTCCTTGCCCCTTCCCCCTTACTATTTAATTCTTATTCTATTCACCTTTCAAAAGTTCCTTCTTTATCCCCCAAACCCTGACCTATTTCTTGAGTTTGATCCTAAAAATTCCTCCTTTATCTAGACCTAAAAATCTTATCCCCTCACCTTAATTCCCTACTTCTTGATATGTAAACACTTCTAGGTATTCCTCCCTTTTTTTATCCCTTGCCGGCTTTTCTCTTAATCTGCCCTCTCTTCCCTTAGACACTTAGTCCCTTAAAAGGACTTAATCCCTCCATTATCATATACCCTTTCCATTCTGTTTCTCTGTATATTAAGACAACTTCTACCCTTCTAGTTGTATATGTTGTTCCCTCTTTAAAGCAGATCTAATAAGAGTAAGTTTCTATACTACTAGCCCTCTACCTTCTCCTCTTCTTTATAGTTCTTCCACTCATTCCTCTTTTATGAGATAATTGTTTCATTTTCCTTTTCCTCCTCTATTTTAGTATTATTTTTAGCTTTTTCCATTATATTCAACTCAACCTCAAGTCTTCTATCTACATATGCTCTCTCAAACTAATGTAATGTAAGGTAATGATGTCATTCTTAAGGCTATAGCTGACATTTTCTTATATAAGAAGTAAATAACTGACCTTTTGGGTCACCTTTAATTGGTCTTTCATATTTATCTTCTTATGTTTTTTGGCTTCCCCCCCAAGAATAGTTGAAATTCATTTAGCTTATTAAATATCCATTATTTTCCTTGTATAATTATACTCGGCTTTGTTAAGTATAATATTCAGTTGTAAAATGAGTTCTTTCGGTCTTCAAAATATTTTGTTCCATGCCCTTCATTTTTTTAATGTTGAAGCAATTAATTTTTGTTTTATTCTTACTGTAGCTCCACGCTATTTCAATTATGGTTTTTTCCCCTTGTTACTTGTATTTTCTCTTTAATTGGGAGCTACGGAACTTAGCAAAGATGTTCCTGTGCATTTTCATCTTGGGATCTCTTTACAAGCAGTGACTGGTGGATTCTTTCCATTTCTATTTTACCCTCTTGTTATTTTTTTTTTATTTTAACTTACTGGGAGTCCAACAATTCTTATTATTGTCTCTCCTTGATGTTTTCCAGATCAGTGGTTTTTGTAATGTTTCGTATTCTCTTCTACTATTTCTTTTGATTTTGATATCTCTTTGTTGCCTTGAGAAGTAATTAGCCTCTCATTGTCTAATTCTAGTTCTTAATGAATTATTTCCTTCCATGAATTTCTCTTTCCAATTGGGTGATTTTTCTTTAGTAATTTTCTTCATTTTCTTGCATTGCTCTTTTTTCCCCCTACTTTTTCCTCAAATCTTCTCATTTCGTTTTTGAGGTCTTTTTAAAGCTCTTCCAAAAGGTTTTTTTTTTTTAAACTTGTGATCATTTATTATTTTTCTTTGCTCTTCTAAATGTAGGTGTTTTTACATCATTGTCCTCTGAGTTTGAACCCAGGTCTTCTCTGGCCCCATAATAGCTATCAATAATTGGGATCTTTCTCCTTTGCTTACTCAATTTTTTTTTAAATTTTTTTTTTTATTTTAAACCCTTAACTTCTGTGTATTGACTTATAGGTGGAAGAGTGGTAAGGGTAGGCAATGGGGGTCAAGTGACTTGCCCAGGGTCACACAGCTGGGAAGTGCCTGAGGCCGGATTTGAACCTAGGACCTCCTGTCTCTAGGCCTGGCTCTCAATCCACTGAGCTACCCAGCTGCCCCCTGCTTACTCAATTTTTAAAAAAAATTTAAGTGGCCAGGCCAATAGGCTTAATTATTAGCTTCCTGTTAGAGTCTCAGGATTCCTAGGTTGTGGAAGATGAAAGTTTATTTCCAAGTTTATTTTGTGTGTTTATTTCCAAGGCCTTATTTAGTTCTTCTAATTTCTATAATCCAGGGAGGGTCAAGTGTAATCCCTGGTCTCTTGCTCAAACCCGAGTCTGTGACTGACCTAGATGCTCCAACCAGAGACCCCTGGTAGTTCTGCAACTGCAAGCAGATATCTCACTTCCCTCTTGGGGTGGCAGTCAAGGGATTCCACTCTTCTTAGGGTGACCACAGCCAACAGAACCCCAGCCCCTCAGCAACCACACACACCAGTGTGTGCTCCCTCCTCACTGTTCCTCTCCCAAAGAGACAGCCTGGGATAGATCAGATGAGATGGCGGTTAGCTCATAACAGGGGGTTGACTCCTTCCCTGGTCAGCAGTCAACCCCCTGCTATGAGCTAACCGCCATTCTCAGAGTTTGTTGCCTATTTCACTAATATCTGCCACTGAAAAGTAAGCTCCTAGGTTCAGCGGACAGATGAGTTTCTAGATCTTGTCCTCAGGGCTTGTTGCTTGCTGACTAAGGTGTCTGCTCCAGGGCAAGCAGTCAACCCCCTATTGACTTGTGGGTGAATAGAGATCTCCAGAGTTGAGGCCACAACTGGTGCAGCTGCTTCCAGGGTCTTCTGCCTGCTAATTCCATAGGCATCCACTACCAGGATGCAAGCTCCCATCCCAGACTCAGTAGACAAGGTGAGACAGCTCCTGCATCCAGGGCTTGCCACTTGTTGATTCTGCATTGTTTGCTCTGGGGTATTTACACTATCTGGCAAGACTATGGCCAGGAAAGTCAGAGATGGGCCTCTCTACTAGAATCTGGCTGCTCAGTTTTACTCCTGACTGTTATCTGTTTTTTGCTGACTTTCTATGGTGTTATTTTTTATTGTTTGTGTAGGGTATTGGGAGAGTGAGGAAGTTTCAAGCCCTACTCTGCCATCTTCCAATGATAAGAGTTCTTAGCAGTTGCCAGTATCATCTTCCCATATAGGAATGTAAAGAGTTTAACCTTATTGAGTCTTTTTCTCTTTATTCTTCTCTTGAGTCTTCTGTTTGAATACAAAATTTTCTATTCAGCTTTGGTCTTTTCACCAGGAATCTTTGAAAGTGCTTTATTTTATTAAATATCTGTTTTCTCCTCAACAGATTATACTCAGTTTGGCTGTATAGGTAATTCTTTCCAGTAATCCTAACTCCTTTGCCTTCCAGAATATCATATTCCAAACTCTCTTCTCCTTTAATATGGAAGCCACTAAAACATATTGTGATCCTGACCATTAATTTCCACAATATTTGAATTGTTTCTTTCTGGCTATGTGAAGTATTTTCTCTTTAGCTTGTGAACTCTAGAGTTTGGCTATAATATTCCTGGGAGCTTTCATTTTCGGATCTCTTTCAGGAAGCGACCAGTGGATTCTTTCTATTTTACCCTCTGGATCTAAGTTATCAAGGCAGTTTTCCTTTAAAATTTAAAATCATGAAATATGATATCTAGGCTCTTTCTTTGATCCTGACTTTCAGGTAATTCAATAATTTTTGAATTATATACCCCCTCTTAATCTGTTTTCCAGGTTATTTTCTTCTGTTTTTTCACTCTTTTGACTTTTGTTTTATTTTTTTTTTCTGAGGCCTAATGGAGTCAGTCATTAGCTTCCACTTGCCCAATTCTAATACTTAAGAAATTATTTTCTTCAGTGAGTTTTTGTACCTCTTTTTCCTATTTGGCCAGTTCTACTTTTTAAGAAGTATTCTCTTCAGTGGCTTTTTGTGCCTCATTTAACATTTGGTCAATTTTGTTTTTTCAAGATGTTATTTTCTTTAGTATTTTTTGTGCCTCCTTTACCAAGACATTAATTATATTTTCATAATTTTCTTGTATCATTCACATTTCTTTCCTCAATTTTTCCTCTAACGCCTTTAAGTTAGAACGAATAGATGGCCATACTCAAAGAATAGTTTTTTTAATCATTTTATATCACTATGGCAGGAAGCCTCCAGTTGAGTGCCTTAGAGATCTGTGCTTTGCCCTATGATGGTCAACATTTTTATCAATTATTTCAATAACTACATTATATGGTCATCAAATTCATGAAAGACCCAAAGCTAGGAAATATATTTTACTGGATGACTGTCAAGATACAAAAGATCTTGACAGATTAGATAATAGTCTCAAATCTAATAAAATGAAATTCAATAGGGATGAAGTTCAATGGGAACTACAGTTTAAAAACAAGTTGGAGAATGTCCAAAAGAGAAGAATTAGAATGATAAAAGACCATAAGCCAATATCATATGAGGAGCTCATCCCATTTAGCTTAGAGAACATTTAAGGTGTACATGAAAGCCATCAATTAGAAAGACTGTCATGTGGAGGAGATACTAGATTATTCTTTTGGTCTCAGAGTGCAGAACCAGGAGCAACAGATCTGGAAAAACTCACTAAAACTTAAGAGTTGTCCAAAAGTATAATGAGCTACTCTGAGAAGAGGTAGGTTCCGTCTCCTCGAAGATCTTCAAGCAGAGCTTTGACAACTACTTATAAGGTCTGTCAGTAAAGATTGCTTCCTGACTAAAGAAGTCCCAACTAACTCTCAAATTTTATGATTCTACTATTCTGTGAAAAGGTGTTTTGGTTTGTTTTCTTCCGTAAGGTAAGCAATTTAATAATAGTAGCTAGCATTTGCATAGTGCCCACTATGTGCCAGGCATTGTGCTAAGCACTTTATAACCATTATCTCCTTTGATTTTCACAACAAACCTGGGAGATATATGCTATTATAACTCTCATTTTACAGAAGAGAAAATCAAGGCAGAGGTTAAGTGACTTACCGAGGGTCACACAACTAGTAAATTTCTGAAGTCGGATTTTAATTCACATCACCCTGACTCTGGGCTAAGGACTCTATACACCATGCTATCTGGCTACTCCATGTGATATATTTGAATATTTTTTGTCATTTTAAACTTTATAATCATTCATTCTTTCTCTTAGATGGAAGCAGTATCAATACCAACAAAATCACACAGTTTCTTGAAATACTGATATTTTCACAACTTGTACATGTCTAATTTATACAACTGGATGTGTGCTTTACTTCCCGTTTCTGCTGGTTAAAACTTATACAAAAATATTGAGTATGGGGGCAGCTGGGTAGCTCACTGGAGTGAGAGTCAGGCCTAGAGACAGGAGGTCCTAGGTTCAAACCTGGCCTCAGCCACTTCCCAGCTGTGTGACCCTGGGCAAGTCACTTGACCCCCATTGCCCACCCTTACCAATCTTCCACCTATGAGACAATACACCGAAGTACAAGGGTTTAAAAAAAATATTGAGTATGTACACTATTTTTTTAAATCCTTACCTCCTGTCTTAAAATCAATACTAAGTATCAATTCCAGGGCAGAGGAGTAGAAAGGACTAGGCATTAGGGTTGTGACTTGCCCAGGGTCACACTGCTAGGAATTGTCTGAGGGCAGATTTGAAACAAGGACCTTCTGTCTCCCGCCAAGTCCTCTATCCACTGAGCCACGTAGCTGTTATTACAATGGATTTTACAATTAGAATGTTTGTGAACTAAATGAGCACCTGTTCAAAGCTCACTTAAGGATCTGACAATTGATAAATTAGTTTAATGGCTATTTTAATGATCCTACCAACAATTTTTCATTTTGAACTTTAGGAAAACAAGGTCCCTGTATAACAAACTGATATCATATTGACCCCTAGCAGAAATGCTACTATTAATACGGTCACAATTTCATGCTATGTTTTCTGTTTTTATAGAAAGTCAATATCTGGTTAGATAGTAGCTCTCTCTCATTTGTAAAACTATGGCTGAAGATAGTATCCACTAAGTTTTTGAACATCTTTTATACATAAAGGAATATCAAAGGATAAATCTCTACATTAATTCCAAGAAAAATTCTTCTGTAAACAAAACTTCCATGCTTTTTATTGTCAGAATGTAAAAATCCTACAACCTCAATATTTCTCCTGACAAAAAATTTAGAGTCAGATGTGATCATCCATTCAGTCCAAGTGCCTCAAAAAATCTATTACTTCAGGAAATCCTTCTTGTGTTTTGTCATATTTGATAGGTTTCATTAAGCTACTTCAAGTTCTTTTGAGGGTGGGAGAAATACAGCAAATTCAGAAATGGAGTACAAATCACACACACAATCAATTTGAAAACCAGAAGGGACCTTGAAGATCCTACTATTATGTTTTATATACAGCACAATTAGCAACCACATTTCAAAAAATGAACATAAAAGTTTACTATAATAGCAACACATTCCATGAAAGGAATTTTTAAAGTAAATCAGGGCCAAAAACTTTTTTCTGGAAAGATGATGGCAAAGATGAAATATTATTAAATTTTATAAATTTAAACATGTTGAATTATATAAATAGGGCTAACACTGACTTGTTAACCAAATCCCAGAATACTATAATGAGGTGGGGGAAGGGAGACTTGCAATTTGAGAGTTCAGTTTACAACAAAGGAAATACTTGATCCACACAGCAGATGGAAAACATGTAAGTCATTAGCCTCGACATGATAAAGCCTAAAAATACAGTCACAGTTATAGAATTATAAACTAGATGGGACCTTAGAGCTTATATAATCACCTCATTTTATAGACAAAGACCCTGAAACCCAGAAAGATTCAGTAACTTGTTCAATGCCACATAGCAAATTCATTGCATAGGCAGAACTACTATTTCTTCCAAACCTCATTTTCTCTATTGAGAACCCCACCATCATTTTTCAAGCTCTCCCTGAAGTAATCTTTAATTCTTCTCTCTCTTTTCATAGCCAATTAAATGCCAACTCTTGTTGATTTTTCCACTCCGTCCCCTTTCCCTTTACTCATACGGTTTCTATTTCTAGTTCAGGTTTTATTACTTCTTGCCTTGACTACAGCAATAGTTGTTGTTTTTTTAAACTCTTACTTTCTGACTTAGTAAAAACTCTAAGACAGAAAAGCAAGGACTAGGCAAGCAGGTTTCAGTGACTTGCCCAGGGTCAAACAGCTAAGAAGTGTTTGAGGTCAAATTTGAACCCAGATCCTCCTTACTTGAGGCCTGGCAGCAAGAGCTTTTTAAACTGGTCTCCTTGCTTCTAGTCTCTACACCCAACATTCTTGTTCCTGCCAAAATAATAGACCTAAAGCACAAGTCAGACTAAGCCAATTCTTTTTTTTTTTTTAACCCTTACCTTCTGCCTTAGAATAAATCTAATGTATTGGTTCTAAGGCAGAAGAGTGGATAAGGGCTAGGCAAGTGATTTGCCCTAAGTCATATGAAGTGTCTTGGCCAGACTTGAAGTAAGGACCTCCAGTCTCTAGGCCTGGTTCTCAATCCACTGAGCCACCCAGCTGCCCCCTTAAGCCAATTCTTACAAAAACAAACAAACAACTTCACTGTCTCTGTAATAGAGTAAAAGACAAACTCTTCAACTACACTCAGTCCTGTGGTCTGGTTCCAATCTACCTTTCCAGATTTATTTCATGTTATTCCTCTTTACATACTCTACATTCCAACAACTGAGGTTACTTGCCATTCCCAGTATTGTCTCTCCCGTCTTCCTCATTGCACACCACTTGTCTCCTTTGACTGAATGTACTCCTCACCTAATCTACATGTTAGAATTCTTAACTTCCCTCAAGATTCAGTTCAGGAGTCATGCCCTAAGTCTTTCCTGATTTGCCAGCTGCTAGAGTTGCCTTCCTCCTCAAATCAGCTTGTATTTATGCTTATTTATTTATTTATTTCCCAGTAGAATATCAGCTCCTTGTGGGCAAGTATTATTTTCCATTTTTCCTTTGCAACTCCAGTGCCTAGAACTGCCCTTGTATAAAGCAGGAATTTTGTTTTTTGAATTTCCGCAACATCATGCTTTCAAAAAGTTAGGATTAATTTGCAGGCGTTAGAGCCATACTAGAAATCAGGATGTTTTAGGATACATTTTAATATCCTGAAGGTTAACTTAGAATAAGATTATCAAGAATGACAAACATGACCTTACACAAGACTTTTATGGTGCCACTCCCCTATCGGACAGAATCTTAGGCCAGCTGAATCTAACTCGATTTGGCAAACATACTTATGTTAACAATGAAGAAAATATTTTATTCTAGAAACAGAGAGGAGAAATGATTTGGATTATGTGTAACATGGCTAGTATTCATTGAGACTCCTGCATCTGAGTTCTACACTCTCATCCATGCTGCTTCTCTCATGACTCTTCTTTATACATACTAGGAATAGAGCCCAGCTAAAGTGGCCCATTTTGTAATCCTAAAACACAAGTATCCATTCCTTTGCACTGGCTGTCCCTCTTCACCTCTCATGGAATCCCTAGTTCCCATCCAAACCCAAGTCATTATTGTTGTCATTCTGTTATTTGCCATTTTCTACTCTGGCTTATTTCCCCTGGAAGAAACCTAGGCAAGCAAAGTTAAATAACTTGCCCAGGGTCACACTGCTCTTTTTGGAGGCCATATTTGACCTCAGGAAGATATTCTTCTTGGCTCTAGGCCCATCACTCTATCGACTGTACCACCTAGCTGCCCAAGTTCTACTTTCTATAATGAAGCTTCCCCAGATTAGCAGAACTCTCTCTCCTTACCTGTTACTGAGAATCTCTTACTTGTTTCAAGGTTCAACTTTACCACAACCTCTTTACACTAAATTCTTTAAAATGCTCTGTTTATTTTGTATTTATTCTGTCTATTACATATTGTCTCCTTCAATAAACACATTGTGCCATGTTGGCATGATGACATCAGTCAGCTCAGAATTTCTATATTACATTACTTTTCCATAAATTAAAATTATTCCTCTTAACTGTTGGAGGTCATTTGAAAATATTAAATTATATTTCTAGCTGGGTGATCCTGGGAAAGTCACTTAACCCTAATTGCCTGACCTTTACTGCTCTTCTGTCTTAGAATCAATAGTTAGTATCAATTCTAAGACAAAAGGTAAGAGGGGTTTTTTTTTTTTAAGAAAAAATATTACAAATCAAAGGTGTGATTTAGACCTATAAGGAAAAGAAAAGGTCAAATAATCAAACATCCCAATAAATCCACGAAAAGATACCAAGATTCACTATAAGTGAACACTTATAGCCAATATGACTGTTTGAATGGAGGCAGATTGCTTAGCTTCCAAATGCCTAAAACTCAAGCAGAAACTTGAATTTTATACTAGATCAAGTAAAGGTCAAGAAATCCAATGAGAATCTACAGTAAGTGACCTTTTCACTACAAAACTATGCAAAAAAGTCCGTCAGATGTCCAGGGATAATAGGAAAGGGCACCTGCCACCAAAAAAGCTAATGCCAACATAAGGATAAAGTCGATAGAATCTCATTATATTCCAGACATGGGCCAGACATATATTCTGCAATGTTCTATATCTGAAAGCAGCTATAGCCTTGAAGGTTCCCCCTAGAAGCCCCAGAATGGTCAGAAATCCTGAGTTCTAGGAAAAGGTTCCTTTGAAGCCTTTGTGAGAAAATCCTATCAATGGCAGGACTTATACACAGACAGCCCAGATACTCTAAGATTACTAGCAATCTCTTCTGAGATGCCAGAAAATACCCTGAAAATCCTGATTGAACCTCAAAGATTCAGGAAGACAATGCAAAAGAGGTGGAGATCATTACCGAAACCCAAGTGACCCAGGTGCTGATCACCCTACCCTACAAGCACAGAAGGCAAATTCTGGCCTGGAACAAAGTCCCAAGTCAGGAACTAAAGCTGGAAAGAGCTGAGAAAAACCAAAGATAATTCTCTGAAAAGACTCAAAAAGGAATAAAAGAGATTTCCTGCAAGGACCACACAAATACCTTAAAGAAATAGAAGTAAAAATGAATTTTAAACTCTGAAGGTAAAAATTTTATGAGTAACTTTTAGGAAGTAGCAAGATGGCCCAGTGAATTGAGAGGCAGACCCAGAGATGGGAGGTCCTGGATTCAAATTTGACCTCAGACACTTCCTAGCTGTGTGACCCTGGGCAAGCCACTAACCTCTATTGTCTAACCCTTACCACTCTTCTGCCTTGGAACCAATACAAAGTATTGATTCTAAGACAGAAATGGTAAGGTTGTTTTTTAAAACAGCTTATAAAAGAAAGTGGTCAACTTTACCAACAGATTCTCTGAAAACTAGAATAAACCAGGTGGAAATGAGTGATTCCACAAGGAGGAAGAAGGTAACTTTAATTACTACAATAATCGGTTGTGTCCTGAAGACCTGTGATGAATTCTTACCCATTTTCCAAGAGAAGAGATTCATGGTACAGTTACCCACTTCCAAACAGTTAATGGGCTCGTGGTTCAGAGATAGATATATCCTTTTTTCTTTTTGGATGAGGTCACTAACTATATGGATTCATTACTTTGGGCTGATGATACTTTTGAGGTTTTTTCCTCTTTCTTTTCTTTATTGAGTTTTAATGGGGGGTGGGGTGAGGTAGCATTAGTGGAAAGAGGGCCATTGAAACTTTTTTTAATGCTCAGAAAGAAAATAAAGTTCAAATGGAAGCACTGCAAAGCTGGTCAATTTTATGAAGTAACATGTGGGATTTATCATATATCATTTATTTGCAGTTCCCATATTCCATATGCAATAGTGATATGGTGACTTTTTGAGTAAGTTCAGGATTTTTTAAAAATTGGGCAAATTAACATATCTCTAGATAGAAACTTGTTTAGTATTAGGGCGATTTATTCTTCAGTGAGCATTTTCCTTTTGCTGTGAGCCTCCATCTAGAAAACTGAAGAGGAAAGTACAACTCCAGGAGTATGGAGAGTGAAAAAGAGAAAACAATTTTTTTGGCAAATGAGTGGCCATGTAGGTAACTAGATTCACAGAACAAAGAATGTCATAAAAGAGAATTGGTCATAATTATAGCTAACATTATAATACTTACTATGTGTTGGTCATAGATGATGTGCACTCAGTGCAGCCTATGAGACTGAGGTTCAGCAGAATGAACTGATTCTCTGAGGCTTGTACTAATTTTTATCTGACAACCCCAAGAAAACGGAGATTCTCCACCAGCCAGCATCACACTAGCCATACATGAAACCATCAGTTACAGCAAATGGTGAAATTTTGCACGTTGTGGACAAGTTTACTTACCTTGGCAGTATACTTTCCAGGGATATGCACATAGAAGATGAGGCTGATGCAGGCATTGCTCTGAAGGAAAAGCTTGGGAGAGAAGAGATATCAGGCTGCCTACCTAACTGAAGGTCTACAGAGCCATTGTGCTGACCCCCATTGTTGTATGACTGAAACCTAGACAGTCTATCAATACACCATGTCAGAAAATTGAATCACTTCCCTTTGAATTGTCTTGAAGAGATTCTGAATATCATTAGGCAAGATCTAGTGCTAGATGCTGAAGTCCTTTCTTGAGCTGAACTGCCATGTATTCAAACTACTGTAGACAGTGCAACACTCATAGGTAATCATGCCTTTTTTTTTATTGAACACTGACATTTGCTTTTATTTTCACAGACCTGTTATTTTGGAATTTCTCAAACATGCTTTAGAATATTTGTCCTAACACTCTGTGAAACCTCAGAATTGTAAAAGGTCAAGATAATCAATTATCAAGTATTTTTAAAGCACCAACTATTCTAAGAAGCTTTGAGGATACAAAGACCAAAAGTAAGATAGCCTTATCATCAAGAAGCTTTCATTCTACATGGAATATGAAACTGACTTATAAATTAAGACATGCAGGCAATTTACAAAATAAATATGCATTGATTTTGAAGGGCTTATTAGTAACTAGGGGAACTAGAAAAGGCCTCCTGAAGAAGATGGCACACCAGATGCTTTTTTTAAAGGAACAATGGAGTTCTGAAATGTAGAGTGTTCCAGGTCCAGACCTTTCTACTCAAAGAGTACAAAAATATGTAGTCTTTCCCATTTGTAAAGAAAGCACTAAAGATGAGAAGAGGCAGAATTTTCAGCATTGGTAGGGGGTTAGGAATTTGGGGAGGAAGCCCAAGAATTTTGGAGTTCCATGGAGAGAAGGGTCTGATGATGTTGATTTGTGCTAGTTAGAGTAGCCAACTGTTTGCACTCCAAACTGAGAAATTATGAGCCCTTAGATCCTTGTCTACTTCATTGATTCATTTAAGGAATACTTTTCGGATAAAATGTTACAGTTTTCACAACTTCCTGGTACTGAAACCTGGTGAATTTGTACTTTCCTCAGTCCCCTTCCCTTTGTTTCAAAAACTGGCATTTCTTATTCTGTGAGGTTTTCTGCTATCTTTAAGTTTTGTTTATTTTCTGTCTGTATTTTCATAATGGGTTTTTCTCCAGATAAAAATAAGCTGATTTTTATTGCATGTTGAGTGTTATAAAGGAGTGAACCACACAATGGGGAAGTATAAAAGGGAGCCCATGGACCAATAGCTCTAAATCTACCTGGGAACTTATATTGAAACTGTTGCTGTTTTTCTCTTCTAGTCTCATCTTCACAGGTTTATTTTGTTTTGTTTTCCCTTTTCGGGGAGGAGAGGTCAGCCTATGCAAAAACATGTAAGTCAAAGATGGGTGTTATACATGACAAATGGCAGACACATAGATTTGTCTGCCTGAAGCACAGTAATCAGCCTGGAGAAATAAGCTACAGTCAGGTAATAAATGACATTAAACACAAGAGGACCTCATATTTTAAGCACCATGTGGAGCCACCAAAGTTTCTTCATCAAGAATGAAGAATGTTTAGACCTACATTTGAGGAGTATCGATCTAGAAGCTGTGTGAAAGGGAAGAGAGATGATGTAGGGATACCAATTAGGAAGCTACTGCCACAGTCTAGGTCAGTGATGGGCAAACTATGGCCTGCAGGCCAGATGCGGCCCCCTGAAATGTTCTATCCGGCCCCGCAACATTATTCCTAATCTGACAAATACTGCACAATGAAACTTGGAAAGAGTTGCCTTAGAAACAGACTGACAGATGAGCATTTCCTTTCCTTTGGCCCCCTCTTTAAAAAGTTTGCCCATCATTGGTCTAGGTAATAAAGGCCTGAACTGGGATGCCTATCGTATCGGTCGAAAAAAAAGGGGAGAATTGTGAGAGATGTGGAAAAGAAAGAAGAGGCATGGTATGGTGGGAAGAGCTCTGGATTTAGTTAGTATATCACATTTTAAGCCCTGGCTCTGTCAGTTACTATCTGAATCAGGGAAAATCACTTCATCTCTCCAGTCCAGAATTTCCTCATCTGTAAAACAAAACAGTTAGAACAGATCAATAATGTCAAACTCAAATAGAAATGAGGGCCACTCGACTATATATAAGAATCCCTATGGACAGTGGATGATGGGCTATGGGCTAATTATACTGTTTGAATGCCAAACATACATTGGCCTAAAAGGCTATTTTATGGAGGACTGACACAAATCAAGCACTCACATAGAGGTCAGGAGAAATGATAGGATACTCAAGGTCTCTGAAGAACTTTGGTTCAATTGTGAGGCATGGGAGACACTGGCACAGGACTATCCAGTATGGCATACCCGCATCAAAGAAGGCATTGTACTCTACAAATATAGAATTGCAAAAGCTCAAAAGAAGGTGACACAAGCATATTTAGAGACATCTCCATTCCAAATGTTCATTTGGGTTATTTGTGTCCAGCCTGTGGTAAAATCTTCCAACCTCATATTGGTCTGATCAGCCAGTTGGACACAATATACTGTGTCATTTGGAATTATCCTAAGCCCTGGGAGACTACGACTCCTAGGACTCTCTCTGCTACAACTTCCCCTGATATCTCCCATTTTCTTTGTAGGAGGTGTCAGAGAAAGTATAAAAGGGAAAGTTTGGCACCTTTTCTCTCTGTCTCAACCTTGGAGGCTGGCTGGGCTCTCTACCCTGAGACCCTGATCTCTCTCAATGCCCTTTTCCCTTTCTTCCTACCTCCTAGTTTTCCCTAGACCTTCCCTTTCCTAAATTAAAATAAAACCTATCTATTCAAACCCTAAAGTTGCTCTCTGGTCATTCATTTGAGGGCTCTGGTCAATTTCCCCTGCCCAGGCTGGAACCGCTACCTTCCTCTCTCCTTTCTCCCATCCATCCTACCTTCTTCCCTTCCTCCCTTCACTTTCACCACACAATACTTAGGGATGTCATTTTGGTCCTCTTAAAGTATGAGGAACAACCAATCAACCAACCAACTTTCTGTTAGGCACTGTGCCAAGCAGTGACATTTGAACCTCAGAACAATTCTGGGAGGTAGGGGCTATTATTATCCCCATTTTACAGGCAAGGAAACCAAGGCAAACAACTGAAGTGACTCGCCCAGAGTCACATAGCTAAGAAGTATCTGAAGCCGAATTTAAACTCCCATCTCCTTGACTTCAGGCCCAGTACTCTATCTATACTACCTACTTAAGATACTCATGATCTTACAATGGTGTAATCTAGGATAAATTATTTAAGTTCTGTGAATCTGTTCCTCAATCTATAAAACAGGGTTGTTGTAAGGATAATGTCTTGTAAGCCTTAAAATATTATATAAATTCGGATTATAATAATTAACTGCTTCTGATTATTCGGACTGGCTATGAAATGTTACCCTATGTCCAAAGTGAGAGAAATTGACTTGAAAACGGCTAAATCACAAAATTATTGCTAAAACATAATTGAAATTCAGGGACACTAGACAGCAAATTCTAAAAGGAGAAGTGAAAATAACTACTCTACATGGGTCACTAAAGTTAACAAATAGGAAAAAAATTCATTAAAAAGTACAACCCAACATAAAATTATACCTTTGGAATATATTTCCTTCTCATAATGCCAAATTCAGGCATTTTGTTAAGATTGTAATTGAGGGGGCAGCTGGGTAGCTCAGTGGATTGAGAACCAGGCCTAGAGATGGGAGGTCCTAGATTCAAATCTGGCCTCAGGTACTTCCCAGCTGTGTGACCCTGGACAAGTCACTTGACCCCCACTGCCTACCCTTACCACTCTTC
This sequence comes from Gracilinanus agilis, assembly GCF_016433145.1. Taxonomy (NCBI): domain Eukaryota; kingdom Metazoa; phylum Chordata; class Mammalia; order Didelphimorphia; family Didelphidae; genus Gracilinanus; species Gracilinanus agilis. The sequence goes on along the minus strand of NC_058131.1, from coordinate 381,577,443 downwards.
TGCCTTGGAGCCAATACACAGTGTTGATTCTGGGATGGAAGGTAAGGGTTTTTAAAAAATAAATAAATAAAATAAGATTATAATTGACTGACTCACAAAAATTCCAACTATTTCTTGACAGCTCAGTAAGACTTGACAAAGCTTACAGTCTTTGGTCATAAACTTGAAGAATTAAAGTCATCACCTTGTCATAAGACAAAGAGAAAGCTTACTGGAATCCGATGCCTCATCACAAAGCATTTAGCATGGTATAAAAAGACAACATGGTTTAAAAGACAAAGACATCAAGGATGATTTATTCTCACTTTACTTGAGATGAATAGTCTCTAAAGAAAACCACTGTACAGATCAAAGAATTCAGTTTGTTAAGAACAGACATTATTAACCAGTGAACATTGTTTGCCTAATTTCCCAAGATGAAAGAGATTGTTTTAGTCAGTGCCTCTATCTTAAAATATAAGTAGCAGCACTAGAATTTGAAAGACTTGAATTATGGCACTGGAATGCTCCTTATTTCTGGCTAGTCTCAAATAGATAAAACTTGGGCCGAGATATACAGCAGGGAAAAAAAAAATCAGTGCCAGGTGAATTTTGAAGATGATCATTACAAGGAATCAACATATAAATATTTAGAAGAAAATGAAAGAAATAATATCCTAACAATTTTGTTTCTGAGGACCAGAAATTTTTGAAAAACCTAACTCAATAAAATGCTTTGCAGAAATAACCACATGAACAAAACATAAAATCTTCAAATTTAAATTTATTAAGACATTCAGCTATGTCTGTCAGTCTACATCCAAATTTGCTACTAAAAATAAAATAATGTCACATCTCACATTAGGAATACCAACTCTGAAAAACACTTTTTTGAGCCAAGCCTATAGTATAAATAAATGACTAGTTTCTTTTCATATCAAAATTCACATAAAAAATTGCCAGTCCCCTCCCCCCCCCAGTTCTACCAGAAGCCATGATGAATGTAAAAATTTAAATATGACACAACCTTGTCAAAGAAAAGGTGCAAAGTCTATCTATTAACAGCTTTAAAAGTGGCATTTGCGGCATTTGATCATACAATTAATTATGTACTCATTCCCAAAGTGCAAATATTGCCAGAATTTAACACTGTTTTGATTTTAGTTGCAAGAATTAAACATTACACAGGATTGAAAAGTACACCTGGGGCCTTTATCTGTTCCCTAAAGCTCATCCCACTTTGAGTTCCTAAACTATGGAGGACTCCAAAGTGTTCATTAATGCTTTAGTTTACTTCACACAGGCAACACAGTATACAGTATATTAACAAAAGTTTCATATACATCAAAATATTAATGACTCCATCATAAATTTCAAGAGTCATAGATTACATGAATGCAAATTGCAATGCCCATGTGCCCACCCTGCCCCCCACGAACGCCTAAAGCACATATGATGTATTAGCGTGCTTCAATCTTTCAATACAATCAACGCTTTTTACATCTTTGATTTGCTTCAGTGCTATACAAAATTCAATAATCGCCTGACTGAGGTCCATTTAACTGAGGAAAAAAGGGGACAAGGAAGAAGGGCCAATAAATCTCTGATACTCTGGGACAAGACTAATCTTTCCCATATAAAGTAAAATGTCAGTTCTGCTTTTGTTTGCTTCTTCCCATGCTGACTTTATTTTATTTTTCTTTCGTTAGACCTCTGAAAAGACTCCAAATTTCTAGCTGATTTATCCCCTCAATTCAGGGGCAGTTTCTCAAATAGTTGACATTGATTTTCCTTGGCAAACTTCTACAAAATATCCAGCATGGGACATATAGATACTTTTTGATTATTATAGATTGCCAAAACTCTCTCTCAGTGCCTAGGGTTTGTAAAAGTAGGCGGTCTCTACTGAGAAAGGATTATCTTGGATTCCTGGAATGTCTGTTTGCTGTATAACCATCACATGTTCTTAAAATCTAGACACAGCTTCTGTCTTGAATTAAATCTTCCTCTAAAATTTCAGGTTGTTCTTCCGTCTTCACCTCTTCGCTGACCATAATAGAGCACATCTCAACATGGGGACTTGGAAGATGTGCCTGTGTTTCAAGATTCCCTTCCTGGTGACCTACCACTCTGGTCACTTGTTCATTACTGTCTTTAGGATCTTCTTTCAAACCAGCCCCTGGAGGGTGCTCTTGACCAGAAGGGTCAGTTCCTTCTGGAACCACAATATTTTGCTCTGTTCCAGGATGTGGTTGTGGAGCTGGTTCTGGTCCTAATCCTGGAGGTTGGGAGGAATTTTTAAGGTGGCAGTGGCACAGAGGGCAAGTCTCTTGTACATATAGCCATTTCTTAAGGCAACCTGCATGGAAGAAATGGCTGCACGGTGTTATCACAGCAGATTTCATATCCTAAATGAGAAGAAGAGGAGAAGTTAGATAATTTCCCATATTTTATAAATCTTTGGTGATACTTCAAAGTTTCTTTGATCTCAATATTTCCCTTCTCACATCATACAAATGAATTGTGGAGTACCAGGGCTTGGGATAGAATGCTTCTTAGGTAAAGTAATCTTCTCACCACCAGAGGGCCCCACATACCAATAAAAAAGTTGGCTGGATTAAGTAATTTTAAATATGAGCAGATACAAAAATGAAAGGAATTAAAATGTTTTTAAAAGCTTTCTAAAAATGAATTGTGTCTTAGCTTACAACCAAATGGTTAAATAATTTCAACAGTATCACATCAATGTAATGACATTTTTAAAAATCAGAAAAACATTTCTACTGCTCTATTGCAATATCAAGAATAGACTTAATGGTGGATTTTTTTTCCCATGAAGATAAAATCATATATATATTTATATATAAGGAATATGCTTATAAACTACAACTATAACAACAGAATATTGTGGGGAGAAAATAAATTTGTGGGGCTTTATGAGAGCCAAAGGAATTATTTTTAAGCTTCTGTCTACACACAAAACAATGTAGTCTGGTTATTAATTTCTTTGGAAGTGGTGAAGGTATGAAATAAAAACCTGTAGCAATCTATGCTATTAATGCCATGCTAATTTTTTTTTCTTTTTTTGTAAATGTAAGAGTAACATAAAATTTTTTTTCAAGTATTAAAAGCGCACAACTAGTCCCAGCACTCTTCCATACCAAAAGCTGGTAACACTTGAGAGTTATTTGCAAGCAGAAAGTCATACAATGAAAGCAGCAAATAGGAAGCTTAAGCAATAGCTTATTCTCTTTTTGTGTTATCAGCAGTTGATCTGAGTCTCTCAACAAAAAAAATAAAATAAAATGACAAGCAAAGGGAAATTCAAATAGTACTAATGAAATGTCAAGAAATTTTGCTTTGAGCTTCTGAAGCTAAACATCAAATCTATTTGATATGCATTTTCCTAACCATGTGCAGAAGAGAGAAGTATGTTAATGTGATATTGTAGCTTATATCAGTAACTAGGAAAGATAAAAGTAGAACTTAAATGGAAATCTCTGATACAGAACTTTTTGTATGTTCTTTACCACCTCTACTCCAACTGTGAATAGTAACACAGAGAACATTTTGAAAAATGCAATTCAGAAACAAATTCAAGTTTTAGGAGGTATGTTGTTTCTATTATAAAAAAATTTTGAATGACCAATACACCTTAATTATATTTAAAAGCAGCTTTGGAGAAAAAAGCATATGCCATGCATGCCTTTATGCTATTAACAGGCTAGGAATATCAAAAAAATTTGGTATATAAGCTGTTCTCAATTGGTGACCTCTACCATTATCCCTGATGAGATGTGTGGAAGGTACTCTTTTGTATGTGTGGCTTAGTTGTGAGTCCATTTTCCACTCCAAAGCAGATTTCAGTATTAACTTATCTACAGCGGGAGTCAGCAACTTACAGCACATATGCCAAAAATGGCAGACAAGCCAATTTTCACTGGCATGCAAGCTAACTACTACCATCATGCGCTTCCCTGAAGGGAGAAAAGTTAGGAGGAAAAAGATTTGTGAGAACCACCAACCAACTACCCATTGGTAGGATCAGCAATTGGTATGTCCTCACCAACCTCTCTCCGTGAAATTAATATTTATCTCCTCATTCCCCCCAGCACGCCAGAAGGAAAGGGGGTCAGAACCTTGGCACACATCATTTTTCCAAAGTTTCCAATCCCTGATCTATAGTATATGCACTCATGAGTGAATATAATATACATCTGACCTGTTTTTCCTTCATTTGTGGGTGCACAACAAGTATTAAAAACAATAACAACAATGTATTAGTATCATGGTGGCCAAATGTTAAACTTTTAAATATTTTTAAAAAGGCAAAGTATTTCCTAAAAGTTACTCAAGGTGCTTAAAGTCATTTAGTTGTTTAGGAGATAACTCATTTCTTCTTGGGAATTTAAATTAAACAGATTTTAATAAAAATCCCAAGAGCAATACGCCACATTTCCCCAACCACTTAGATTTTTATGTTGTGCTGGGTACCTGATAACAGATGGCACAAATATCATTGTGTTTTTCTAGCTGCTCTTTTGTAGCAATGGGCAACGATTTTATCTTATTCACAGCATCCCTGCGGAGAAGAAAGCTCTTCCACCCCAGCTGGGCCCGAAGCCACACATTATAGTAGGAATGAATAAAGATGATCATGGAGCCCATCACAGTCCATTCTCCAAAGATGGTCTCTGAAACACCATATGCTACAACACAGAGTGCCACAAGAAATTCCAAAAGACGGTAAGTTCCGTTCACATAATAGATGACATCATCCATGTTATCCACTGGCTCTTTTCTGAATTCTTCAACCATAAATAAGACATAAATAAAAAGTGTGCCCAGGACCTGAAAGCACAAAGTATAAATGTTGAAAAATTTTGTTCACTGAATGTAAAAAAAGAGGGAGCAACAATATTAGAATTTGCCATGTTGCATATGGTAACATACTTGACAGGAAAAGCTAGATTACTTAAAATGAGTGTGGCTGTTGATGGTTAAAGTGTTAAATTATATATGGAAAAAGGTATAGCTTACAAATGTCTAAAAATCAATACTGCATCATTTCCCCAAAACTTTCTGATTATTAACCCAAATTGCTAAACACAAAGGCTTTTAGATAGTTAAAAGTATAGTATGATAGGAAAAACTGGCAGGCAAAAATTTAAACAAAAGTTCAAATTTCTATAGAACTTGAAAATAAGAAAAATAATTCCAAAATCTCTAAAGGATGTCGAACTAAATTTTAATTTGAGTGATATGGTAGTATCAATCAATAGTATCAATCACCAAACTACCCATTTATTGGGTTAGTCTAATATGTGTTTAGCAGAGTAAGGAACATAGTTACAGAAAAAAGTCTTTGAAGGACACGCCACCAAAAAAAAGCTTATTAATCCACAGTTAATCCACAAAAGAGAAACAATAACATTATTAGACAACATAATAAATCATTCAATCACAACATTTAGCCAGAAATACTTCAAGTAGGGTATTCTGAAATGAAGATCAATAAGGGTTGAATCATGGACTTGTGGTAAAACTAAAGCTTCAAGTATGAGAGTTCTCTAAAAGAAAATGTAGAGAGATTGCTACCAAGGACGGAACCTCAAGGAAAACACACAGATAGGGTCCAAATAACAAGAATACAGCAAAGAAGACTGACAGATAATGTTCAGATGGTTGAGAGAAGAACCTGGTAAATGTGGTATTCACAGAAGCCGAAGAAGAAAAGAGTAATCAACAGAATTAAAATATCACAAAGATAAAGGAGAATGAGATGAAATAAAAGAATAGATGATTCAACAAGAGAGTGGTCACTAATAGTAACCTTTGAGAGAGGTGTTTCAAGTAGACTGAAGGATATAATATCAGAGCACATAATTTCTCAATAATTTACTGTCTTAGAATGATGAATATAATCCTTTTAAAAAGTCACTTGGAATTCTACAGGAAAAGTTATAAAATTACTCATGCTTTCTAAGCTAATAAGATCAATTTTAAAAGGAAAGGCCTTTCTTTTAAAAACATTCACAATAAAAAGTTAGAGACTACTTGTCCCATACATGGAGAATGGTTAAACAAATTATGAAATTTTATCATTCTGGAATATTTTTGTACCATGAACAACAATGTGTAAAAATGTGAAAAAAAAAATAAGGAAGACTGGTATAAAATGATGGGGATAAGAAAGCATATGCAAAAGAATACAATATTATGACCAGAGTCGCATAAATTATGAAGACATTAAACAACAATAATGCTTTCTTTGGTCAAATATAATGTATAATGTTGGTACTAACTTAAAGGATAAATTCTTTATAAAAGTAAGTTATAGGGGGCAGCTGGGTAGCTCAGTGGAGTGAGAGCCAGGCCTAGAGACAGGAGGTCCTAGGTTCAAACCCGGCCTTAGACACTTCCCAGCTGTGTGACCCTGGGCAAGTCACTTGACCCCCATTGCCCACCCTTACCACTCTTCCACCTATGAGACAATACACCAAAGTACAAGGGTAAAAAAAAAATAATAAAAGTAAATTATAAAAGAATTCTATTATATCCATTTTACCACTGTCTTATGCCTATTTTCTGAACTGTTTTCAGGAAATATATTCTATTAGTAGCTTGTATGTTTGTTTAGAATCATCGGCTATGTCAAAACAAAACTTAACATAAAAGATTGTAAAAGTTATGGAAAGAGTGGGTGGTGAAGCAAAGAAAGAAAACTGTGGGAGAAGACCATTTGTCAGTGTCTAACAATGAACAACATTTGGTAATATACAATATATCAGAAACGTAAACATTACACTGCACTAAAACTATCCTAGGAAGTCTAAAAGGCAGTGTTTTTTTTTTTAAATAAAAATTGTTAACAAAAATAAGTGATAGACAAATGCAAATAATTTTAGTTGTTATCCAGATTTTTTTTTAAATCTATGGCGAATTCAAAAGCTAACATCTTATAAAAGGCAATAATAAGGTTTCTTAAGTTTTTGGTAGGTTGATCTGTATTTCAGATTCATGTATTTTATTTTAGAGTGATTTCAAAGCATGAATAATCATGAAAATTCTTACATGCAAGAAAATATTTATCAAAGTAAGATCTAAATTATGTAGCCATTTGGGATATAGCAAACTACCAGAAAAAATATATAGTCAGTATTACTCATGAAAAACAAAATCCATAGACCTGCTGGAGTTTGTGAAAAGGTTCAAAGAACAATTTGGCTGATGTAGAGTGTAGACAAAGAAAGAAAATCTAAGGTATAGAAGGTTAGCAGGCTTTCAGCAATGTAAACAGACCTCTTTTAACAGGTGGGTTTAGGTCTCAATGTTTGGATTTTTTTTTTAAGTAATCTAGATTGGAGCAGCTAGGTAGCTCAGCAGATAGATACAGCACCAGGTCTGGAGTTGTGAAGATCTGGGTTTAAATCTGGCCTTAGACACTTCCTAGCTGTGGGACCCTCCACAAGTTATTTAACCCCAACTGCCTAACCCTTGACACTATTCTGTCTTAGAATTGGTACCAAGACGGAGGGTTAGGGTTTTTTAAAAAAGTAATCCAAGTTATTCCTTACTACTTAAAATGCAATTCTAATTCCTTTTCTTCTTATAGATTTTGTGTTGAGAGGAGAAGACAGAAAAGAAGAAAACAAAATTGTTAGAATATTCCAAACAAAAGGGTTCATAGGAATTTTCTGAAAGTCACTGAAGCAATACACTATTTTCTTGACAAAGAAATGGAAAATTTTAGAAGTGAAATGGGAGATAAAGATCTTTCATTCCACTTCATCTCTACCAAGCATTCCCAAACTAATCTTTGAGCATGAATGTTACCTCATTTTAATCTCTCCATGACACTCCAAATTACCACATAATGAGTCTGATCTCTTTCCTTAGCTTTTTTCAATAATATCTAGAAATTCTGTATATTTGCTTTGGATGCCTGGCTACTGCTACCTGTACCCTGAGTATCACTGAGAAATGGAGGTCAATAAATGGAGGTCAAAACTACTAGTAGATGCCACCATGCTAGTAGAAGAATGGAAGCTCCTGGTAGTGTGTAGGGAAGTACCTGGTATGTTAGTGTTCAAACTGAATTTGAAAGATATCTTTAAAAGTTATGTTTAACAAAATATATTAAAGTATTTACAGAATGCTTAAAATTGACAATGTTTCTAATTATGTTGTCTTTTGGAATGTTATATTTGTTGCTGATAATATGAAGAAACAAATAAAACATACCAGAAAACACTGATTTTTCTTCCAAGTGTATCTATATAACAAGTCATTTTAAATGATAGTTGTTTCATGCCATTTCGAAAAACAGAAATGGGGAGAAAGTGGAGAGAACTACTTGAGAAAGTAAACAACAGCATGAGAAACAGAACACTAACATCATATATTCCCAAGTATTGTGACCAAATGACCAAAAGAATAATATGGTAACTATACTATCTACAATAATTAACCTAAAGGAAATTCATTTCTTCATCTCAAAGAAGAAAAAAAAACAGGTAAAATGTTACATAAATCTATTCTTGGGCTTACCTGAAGAGAAGTGAGGATGCTACTGGAGATAATGATAAGAAGCCAAAAGTCCATGTGGAAAAATTGGCAAATCATGTAAGCCATGTAAGCAGGGAACACTAGTAAAAATAAACAAAGGCTGACAGCACGGAAGTGTTTCCATAAGCTCCTATGGAATGAAAAAATATATATATATATTTGTAAGATACCTGCCGTCTAGTATTTCACAAGTTATCAAAAGAAGCTATTTTGTAATGTAACATTTTGTATAATACTTGTCTTTCTGACTTCCCTGTTTCTATCAATGTAATGACTGATATTTCAGTCATTTTTTATTCCTCTCTTTCTCCCACATCTAAGAAATCATTGGATTCTATACATTTTCTGTTTATACTATCTCCATTTATATTTTATTCCCTTTCCCATTGTCATTACTCAGAATAAGCCTTTCTCTCTTTAAACTCAGATTATTATAATGCTTTTCTAATTTGTAGTTTTAACTTTATTTTCTAGGGACACCTATCCCAATTCTATCAGCAAATTGCTGCTAGATAAATTTTATAAATACAAATTTTTTTTCATTATTATGCCTCCTCCCAAATCATTTGGTGGCTCTCAACTGCCTTCAGGACAAATTCCAAACTCTTAATAGGTCATCTATCATTTGGCTCAAACTATATTTACAAATTTTCTGTTCTCAATATGAAATCTCTCTTTTGGTCAGGGTAGTCTATTTTCCAAATGTGATATGCATGTTCCTCCTTACTAGAATATGCTCTTTGCTACCCATCCAAATGTTTTAGAATCTGGTGAAGTCAAGCTTGCAGATGAAGAAATCAAGGCTAACTATAGTCACATGAAAAAATGATCTAAATCACTCTTAAGTCGAGAAATGTAAATTAAAACAACCCTGAGGTTCTACCTCACATCCATCACATTGACTAATATGACAGGAAAGGAAAATAAAAAATGTTGGAGGGAGTCTGGGAAAATTGGGACACTAATGCGTTGTTAGTGTAGTTATAACTTATCCAACCATTCTGGAGAGTGGTTTGGAACTATGCACAAGACTTTAAAACTGTGCATACCCTTTGATTCAGCAATACCACTACTAGGTCTGAATCATACAATAAAAATTTCAAGTTAAAAGGGACCTGAGAGGTCACTGAATCCATTCTTCATACTTTAAATGTGAGTTAAGAAAGACTGAGACTAAAGAACATGCCCATGGTCCCAACATTAGTAAATGTCTGAGGTATGATCTGAACTCAGATCTTCCTAAGTTCAAACCCAACATTCTCTCCACTGTACTATTAGTGTTATTTGCCTTTGTATTACCTATAATATAGCAATGATATAGCACTTCACATCTTACAGAATTTTCCTGAGAAAGATGAGAAGATTCTGCCCTTCATCATGAAGGGTAGAAAGAAAGAAAGGAGGTATATAATTAGGCAATTAGGGCCTTGCTTACAATTCAATCCTGTCTGATGACCCCATGCCAAGTTTCTGTTTCCATTAGGATTTGGTAGTAAGTGCTAATCACCAATAAAGACAAGTCAGATTCAAATCATAAAGAAAAAGGAGGAAGGGAGGAGTAAATATGAAAATGACCCTTGTTTAGGAACTACCAGCATAATTAAAAGTTATGGCATAAATAGCAATTAAGTACAAGAACTATCAACAGAAGCCACAGGTTCTTTCTTCTATCAAGTAAGGGGTGGAGGAATTGTTTAGTGATCTGCAGAAAATATAAATAAACACTGAAAATTTTAGGGATATGTAACATTCTTCATCATTTGAAGGGCTTCAGAATTAAAAAGTAAATTTTGAAGTGCTTAGCTGTTAAAAGAATAGTACTGAGATGGGGATTTGGATTTCTAGACTAGCTAAAAATATAAGAATGATAGGGTCATAGCCAGGATGAAGTACAACAAGGCCTGATAAGAATCTATTTATCTAGAATCTTATCAGTCTTTATTCTGTAACGGAAGTGGGGAGGATGGTGAGAACAGCTCCCCCACCACCACCACCAAATCTATCTATACCCACAAAGGTAAATAAAAGAATAACTATTGTAGAAATTCATAAAGTAGAAAAATAAGAAAAGAGACATTAATAAAATCCATGGCATCAGATACTTAGCCACCTACTGTGAGAATGAGTAATAAGCAAGTCTAAAGATTATCATGCAAAGATTAAAGCAAACTTGTCAAACCAGATAGAACTAAGAATGGGTATATAATAGAATATATGACTAGAATAGGGCTCTACCTTATTTAAAATTCAAGTCAACAGGGCCAGCTTGGTAGCACAGTTCAAATCTGGCCTCAAACACTTCCTCACTAAGTGACCTTGGGCAAGCCACTTAACCAGTTTACCTAAGCCCTTACCCTTCTGTCTTAAGAGTTGATACTAAGACAGTAAGAGTTTAAAAAGAAAGGCAGGAGGCAGAGTCAAGCATTTATTAAGCACTTAACATGTGCCAAAAAATACCTTTTTAGTGCTAGCTGTTGTTGTTTTTACATTCATATTTGTCTTAAAAAATCAAGATAGGATCAAAAGAACAATTACCAAGGAAGTACATACCCAAAGCAAAGGCTAGAAGGTGGAGAAAACAGGATGCTTTGGTAAGCTGAAGAGCCTCATTAATCACCTCCTTTGAAAAGGACTAGCTCTCAAAGTAGACCCATCTCTTTCAATCTATTTTCTCCTTCTCCAGCAATGCAGCTGGCCTTGCATGAGCCATGGATAAGGGGAGTACACCAGTCACAGATGATCAGTACTTAGAAAACTAGAAAAACTACTGAGACTTTTAAAGATCATGGTCTTCTACCCTCAATTTTGTGACATGGTTTTTACTCCTTGGAATTTCAGTCACTGCCAAAGACAGCCTTGTCAAGTCTTTATAACTATCAGTGATTCTCCCCACCCTACTTTTACATGGAGTTGGGAAAAAAAAGATAAGCTGGGGGTGAACATTTAGAACTTTGTATTATCTGAATTAGTGGTCAAATGATAATTGGCTACTATACTCACTAACTTTATATATTAAGGAGATGATATATAGAATACTGCCAAAACACAGTAAAGACTTGTTTGTCCGTTTCTACTCAGGAAAGTCCTTGTGTCCCTTTATTCCCAAGCTTCACAAATATTTTCCCAATTTCTGCTCCAGTCATAGTCAATTGGTGACATAATTGCTTCTCTTCTTTCTAATCTTCCTTCTCTTCCCTTATAAGTAGAATTGCCAGTCTTCTCACTCATATGCCATCATTTTATATACCATTTTAAGTATCTTTAATGATGCTTGTTGAAGAGTAGATGCTGTATAGCTAATGTTTTCCTCTGTTTCACTATCGTTGTGAGCCAAGAACTCTCTCATTTTAGAGATTTCTTATTTTAGTTTGTTACAATCACACAATGGAAGATTGTCTTGGTTTGAGTATCATGAATAATCCCTTCTGGTGGGTGCTGCAGAGATCCAGGGAGCCATTTATCTTTCCTATTAATTGCTATTAAAATTTTTTAAAAATTAATTTCTAGGAGGCTAAGTAATATTTTTTTCTGGAAAGAGGGCAGTAGGCCAAAAAAGTTTGGGAACCACTGTGCTAAAGAGTCACATTGTCTTTGGTCGGACCAAATCATGCTTTTCTAGAGCTCCTGCACAATGTGCTGGAGCAAGAATCTTCACTACCTAGTAAAGTATCCCCACTGATAGGTTTCACCTCAAATACACCTTTCTGAATTTTATAGAAATATCAAAAGTTCCCCCATTTAATTCATACGCAGCAACAAGTTTTGTTTTCAGATTTGTCTAAGCCAGTGATGGGCAAACTGTGGCCCAATGAAATGTTCTATCTGACGAATACAATGAGTATACAATACAATGAGTATACAATACAATGAAATTCGAAAGAGTTGCCTTAGAAACAGACTGACAGATGAGCATTTCCTTTCCTTTGGCCCCCTCTTTAAAAAGTTTGCCCATCACTGGTCTAAGCCAAGACAAGAAAGGTTTATTAATTACTTTAAGTACATTTAGCCCAGATATATGTCCAAAATCTTTGGCAGTTTGTCACTGAGAATCATTTGACATAATCAAGCACAGTGATAACAGCATTTTTTACTAAATGTCCTAGATTTCTGTAGTCTCCTTTATCTTCATCTTCACCAACACAAATATAAGTATCTGCCTTTTGGAATACAGCTTCCCATGGACTTCTACACAGGTATCAAGATTGGAGAAACAGTTTCGAAAGGAATATTTTTAATGATCATCAAATCAATGGCCAATGAGACCACTGATGGAATAAAATATATTGCTTGGGTTGATGGTCACCTGCTGTTTGGCTGGCATACCAACAAACTGCTTGCTATCTGTTATGAAGGCTTCAACAGAGGGAGTGGTTCTGACACCTTTAGCATTCTCCAACATCTCTTTGCTTATTTCCTTTCTGTTACTGCCACACAAGAATTAGTTGTATCCAAGTCAATGCCAATAACAGCCTATCTGATTGTCTTGGATGCATAGTCTTGCCTTGAAATGATGTGAAAAGTCTTATGACTAAAACCATTCCAGCTCTTTTGGTGGAGACAGGAGATTTCAGTGTGGCTGGTACTGAATGTGGAAAGTTGGCAGTAGACTGAAGGTATCAGGAGGTCCACAGCACAGTAATCACAGCACTTTTGGAAACCTCCTTAATAAATGCTTGTTGCTACTGCATGCTGCCAAGCACATAGTAAGTGTTGGGAATACCTATATATAAGGGAAAAAGAAAGATGATCCACTCCCAGGTAAGTGCTGGAATAGTAACATAAGGGGGGAAAAAAGATAGTTTGTGCCTTCAAGGATTTTACATGCTAAAGAGGGAAGACAAATACATTTTACATTCTAAAGAGGGAAGATAAAAGGAAACTTACAGTGGGGGATGGGATAAAGTACTGGAAGTAAGGAGGGGAAAACTGGACAGTCAGAAGCTGAGTGAAGAGAAATTAAGGCACGAACATACCTGTCTTGGGCATTTTCTTTAAAATGGAGGTTCAGGAGGTAAATGATCATCAGAGGAAGAGACAGAGAGATTTTCCAGATTAAGAAGGTTGCTGGGGAAGAGTGATCTAGGGTGAGAAGACTGATGAGTCATGGCGGAGAGCAAGTCTAGAGAATCAAAGGCTGCACCTCAAAAGGAATGAAGGACTAGTAAGTAATAAGAAGAAAGGTAAGCGTATATTTTAAGAAAATATACTCATGTGAGGAAATCCAAGAATATGAAGGAGAAAACATGGCAGAGAACATCTGAATAAAAACAACAAAGGCAGAAACAAAACTGATCTATTGTCATCAAAGTATACTAAAGGACCAAGAAATTTAAGGGGAAAAAAAAACACAAGCCTCTCATGAAAAGATGACATGGTAACGAGGAAAAACTTTGATTATCCATACACATGCTGGAATTCTCCTTGCTCAAAGCATTAGAACAGCTAGACCTATCCTAATGATCATTTCATATTTTAAAAAGAGGTGTAGACAATAGAAACTTCTATTTCAGACTTGCTTCTCAACAGCAAGTAAAAATTAGTTGTTATGGTAGAAATGATAGGAACCTTTGGGGAAAGTGACCGTGTCATCTTAAAATTTGTAAAAGAGAACAAAAGGAAAGGAAACATGCTTTGCATGTTACAGGCTCTAGACTTTAGGAGAACAGATTTTGAAAGAAGTTAGTATCTCCTGGACTAACATGGCAAGAAAGAATAGGTGAGATACCATGCCACAAAGGAAGTCTGTCCAGGAGGGACAGGAAGCTTTCACAAATAAACTTCTAAAAATACAAAAAGGAAAAATTTTAATAAGGAGTAAAAGGAGAAATTGTCTAAAGATACAAATAAGGATGCATAAAGTTGTCAAAGTTTGTGTGTGCGTGTTACAGAAAGATAAGCATAGAAAATGAGTATAGGAGAGGATAATGAGAAATTAATGCAAAAATATAGCATGATCCTTTAAGAATATAACAAATAGAGGACACCAAGATGAAGAAGTAAAGGGAGTATTCTAGGTGAGTCCTCTCAACATTCCTCTCTAAATAATTTTTTTTTAATGAATAGAATTCCAAAGCAGTATAACCAACAATCAGTAAGGGGAGAAATTTTCAAACCCAGAACAACTTAAAAGGTGAGAAGGAAAAGTCAGTAGCACTGAGGTTGTGGCTGGCCAGCACAGCACAGCTGTGACACCATTTCTGAGCCTTGAAGACAGTGGTGGCAGTAGTAGCAGCATCTATTCCAAGAGAGCACGCACTGCCCAGAGATGTAAGGGTATTGAACATCTGGTCAGAAAGATTACAGGGGACTGCCATTTGACAATTCCATTGCTCATTACCATTTGGGTCACAGTTCTGGAGCAGAAAGGAGCACTTGCAGTTGTAAGGGAGCATAGGGTCCTAGCTTCAAGGCAGAGAGAAATGCTAGTGATCAGTTGTAAGGGATGTTGTGGATAAATTTTACTGGTGGGAGTGCGATGAAAGTTGCAGAGAGCAGTTTGGTAAACTAGCATCCTTATTTATTTGGAGAGGAAGGGATAGGAAAGAGGAGGTAGGAAACAGTCAGTATATCTCTTAATCCTCAGACTATGTCTAAAAATCTAAACCTTATACTATAATCTCTTATAACCCTATATCTAAGAATATTCTTGCCTGGCAAAGTAGGCCTAAACTTATTTACTCTGTCTAACTTATATTAAATTCCCTATCTGTCTTATTTAACTAATCAATGAACATTAATGTTTTTAACTTCTCCAACCCAATTTCTGGAAACAAACTGTCAGAAGCAACTGTCAGATTCTCTTGACAGAGAAACACTGACCCAGTCCTGCTTTCTCCAAAGCCAGAGAGAAGGACTTTCTTAACTGATCTTTCTTACCTTTTATAATCCATCTCTTAAAGAGACAGAGAGCAGAGTGAGAGGTATCTGCTCTGTCTCTTAAAGAGACAGAGTATGATTAAGTAAGTTTTGCTCTTACATAGAAACTCTGCTCTTAGTGAGACAGTGAAATTAAATAAAACTATATCAGGGAGAAGAGGCCCTACCTGGGTATAGATCAAAGTTTAAGGAAGAAGAGTTGTGATTAACAGAGAACAGGGGCACTAACTGGATAAGGACCAAATCACAGACCAGAAAAGCACTGACCATAGCTCTTGCCAGATTACCTATACCTTAGAAGCACTTTAAATTTACAGACCATCAGAACCAGCTGTGAAAACAGCAGGGGAAAAAAAAAGCCTGAAGCTTGGGATAGTGACCTTACCCACCCACTCAGGTTACATAACCACTAAAACTTTATAATCATTAAGCCAGTCAGAAAGCATCAACTTAGAGGGCATGGGAGGGAGGGAGGAAGGGAGGGAGGGAGACAGACAAATAAAGACAGAGACAGAGAATGTAAACTGAATGAACTTATCCAAAAAATGAAAGCAGAGAGAAGAATGGATAAGAAACCAGAATCCAACAACTTAAAATAAACATACCTGAAACAGAAAGCCACACACAGAATTAAAATAAGGGACTGAGCAGAATTTATTACACTTCAGCTGAGGCAAAAATGCCAGGAAAAAAGACCAGCAGGGAAACTACATTTTACTAAAAGATATCATAGATAATGAATTATCAACGTTAAACATAACTGCACCAAATGACAAAGCATCCAAACTCGTAAAAAAGTTAAATTATTTATTTAATTATAGGAGGAAATGAGAAGTAAAACAACACTAGTGGGGGGCCTCAATTCATCCCTTTTAGAACTACATAAAACAAATAAGAAAGAAGTTGAGTTTAATAGAATTTTAGAAAAGTTAGATATTAGACCTTCAGTGAAAATTAAATGAGAATAGAAAAGGCCCAGGTAAATTACCCTCCATAGTTCTGGAAGAACTAGTTGATAGACCACTAAGCCATTTCCAAAGAACTTCAAGGAGGATGAAATGTTGTATTTGAGAAAAAGCAAGCAGGCTATATTGTAGAGTCCATGGAGGTAGTAGAGTATAAAAAGACAGGAAAGACATAAAAGGCCAAATTTTAAACACCTTTAAATGCTCAACAAAAAATTTTATATCTGACCCTGGAGAGAAAGAGAACCACAGGTGCTTACTAAGTTAAATTATGGGTCAGACTCATGCTTTAGGAAATTCTTTGGCAGCTGTGTTGAGAATGACTTGGAGTGGGGAGAGGTTTAAGCCAGGGAGATCAATTAGAGGGTTACTGTATTAATCCAAGTGAGGGTCTAAAGTAGGATAATGGTTATGTTATGTAAGTGATTTTTATAGAGAAAGGGCTTACAAGGTTGGGCAACTGTCTGGATATGTGAAGAAAGAGTTTGAGGGGAAAATAGTTTTGGACATTTTTAAAAAGTATAAGATGCTTACAGGATAATTTGAAATATCCAACTGGCAACTGATGCTATCAGACTAGAACTCAGAAGACAGATTAAGACTGGATAAGTAGATGTGGGAAGCATTAGACAGATAATTGAACCAAAAAGAGTCAATGAGATCACCAAGTGAGAGAGCATAGACAGAAAAGATAAGTAGTTCCTAGAACAGAGCATCAGAAAATGTTAACAGTTTGTGGACATGACATAAAGATCTAGCTACAGACCAAAGAGCAGTCAGACATGTATGTTGGAGGAAAATCAGGAGACAGCAGAGTAAGTAAAACCAGAAGAAGGTAGCCATCAATGTCAAATGCTACAAAGAAGTCAAGAAGGATGAGGATTCAGAAAAGGTCATTAGATTTAGCAATTTGAAGAAAAATGGCAAATGAAGAATATCTTCAGATGAATGATGAAATGAGAAGCTAGATACTAGAAGGTTTAAAAAAGTGAGGAAACCAAGTAGAGGCACTGATGGTAGATGGCTTTTTCAAAGAATTTAGTTGAAAAGAGGATGAAATGTAGGATATCTGAGAATAGTAGGATCTAATGTAGAATTTTAAGGATGGAAGAGATTAATGTGCATTTGTAGCAAGAAAGCAGGGTAAGGAGAGGAGAGAAAAAGATAGTTTGGGGACAGGGAGAAGAGAAGAATGATGGTGGGGGCAATTTGTAAAAGAGAGGAGTGGATGGGATCAAAAGTATATGTAGAGAGAGACTTCTGGTTAAGATGGCGGCAGAGTAAGGAGCAGCTGCTTGATCTCTCCTAACTGAAGCATACAGGACTCCTCAAGGGGACATAAAAACGAATCCAGACGAACCAAGGGACCCCACAACAGGGCACAGCATTGAAGGTACGTGGAATCAGGGCATTTCCATGCTATAAAGGGGTGAAACAGATCTCACTAAAACAAGAGAGGAAGAAGCCCCTCCCCCACCCCCACACCATGCACAGCACCAAGGCCAACGCACAAGAGTGAAAGCAGATTTGGGGCACCCAATAAGTCACTGGCAGCTCCAGGGCTTGTACCTGAGAGCTGCAAGATTTAGGACCCCAAGTGGCTAAAGAACGTGCATGGACTTTCCCGAGCATCTGCGCGGGTGAAGGCAGAGCCCTAGGCGCGGACAAAGATCTCGAGAGCAGGCTAGGACCTCGAGTGTGGACCCTGTGCAGACGGGAGCGCAGCTGTGGAAGCAGCCCCTGAGACTGCTGAAGGAGCCTCGGGCAGAGGGGCAGACCGGGGACGACCAGGAGGCTCGACCCCGAGGACAAGGAGACCTGAGCCCTTCTCGGGAGCCTAGAAAGAGAAGACAGACCCTTAGTGTGAAGACAAAGCTGAGAAGGGGTGGGGCTAACAATGGCAAGCCGAGAACCCCAGAAGAAAAAGATTATCAAGAAAAACTCGGGAACACTCGACAACTTTTACACAGAGAAAATCCAGACAACAGAGGAGGACAAACAAGTATCCAAACCTTCCCAAAACAATGAAAACTGGTCACAAGCTATGGAAGAGTTCAAAAATGAGATGTTGAGGAAGATGGAAGAGATCTGGCAAGAAAATAACAGTTTAAAAGGCAGAATTTTGCAATCAGAAAGTGAGGCTCAGAAATCAAATGAACTGATAAGCAAATTGAACATCAGAAATGACCAGATTGAAAAGGAAAACCAAAAGATCATAGTCGAAAACCAAAAGATTATAGCTGAAAACCAGTCCCTTAAGGCTAGAATTGAGCAATTAGAAGCCAATGATCTCTCAAGACAACAAGAACAAATAAAACAAAGTCAAAAGACTGGTATAATAGAAGGAAACATGAAATACCTCAATGAAAAAGTGACAGACCAAGAAAACCGGTCTAGAAGAGACAATTTGAGAATTATCGGTCTTCCAGAAAAAGCAGAAATTAATAGAAACTTGGACTCCATACTTAAAGAAATTATTCAGCAAAACTGTCCTTAAGTTCTACAACAAGAGGGCAATATAGACATTGAAAGGATCCACAGATCACCCTCTACACTGGACCCAGAAAAGTCAACACCCAGGAATAAAATAGCCAAATTCAAGAGCTATCAAGTAAAAGAAAAATCTTACAAGAAGCCAGAAAGAGACAATTCAAATATCAAGGAGCACCAATCAGGATCACACAGGATCTGGCAGCCTCCACGCTAAAAGACCGCAAGGCTTGGAATACGATATTCAGAAAGACAAGAGGGCTGGGCCTTCAGCCACAGATCAATTACCCATTGAAACTGACTATATACTTCCAGGGGAAAGTATGGGCATTCAACAAAATTGAAGATTTCCAAGTTTTTGCACAAAAGAGACCAGGACTAAATGGAAAGTTTGATATCCAACCACAAAAATCAAGAGAAACATGAAAAGGTAAATAAGAAACAGAGGGAAAAGAAAGAAAACTCATAATTTTTTAAATTTGACTCTCTACGGGCTTCAATAAGATCTAATTATCTGTATTCCCATGTTGAGAAATGCTATGTATAATTCTCTCTGATGAACTCTATTCACTATTATAATATTCACTATTATAGCAACCAGAAGAATAATTCATTGGGAGAGGACAGGATACTAAATGGTCTAAGATGACATGGGGGATGGGAAAGAAGGGGGGGGGGGGAATAGTAAGGGACACCAAGAGAAATCTGAGTAAATAAGAAAAAATAGGATATTCTATTACACACAAAGGGGGCATGGGAAGGGGAGGGGATAAATACTATTATAAGAAGGAGAGGAAGAGAGCATTAAGAGGTAATATTTAAACCTTACTATCAGTGTAATCAACTCGGAGAGGGAAGAGTAGCTATATTATCCATTGAGATAAAAAAAACTCTATCTAACCCTACTGAGAAAGTCAGAAGGGATAAACCAAAGGGAGTAGGGGAGTGGGGAGGTCAAAAAAGGGAGGGGAGAAGAAGGGGGAGGGAATTCATTAGGCCTTTAAAAACAAAAAGAGGGGAATAACAAGGGAGGGGGCAGAAAGTGAAGTCAATCAAGGGAGGGGATAAGGGATACCGGCACAAAGCAAACCACTGGTTTAAAAGAAAATAGTATAAGAAGAAGGGGTGGGTCTAGGGGAGGATACAAAAATGTCAGTGAATGCACAACTGATAATTATAACTCTGAATGTGAATGGGATGAACTCGCTCATAAAACGGAAGCAAATAGCAGAGTGGATTAGAAACCAAAATCCTACCATATGTTGTCTACAAGAAACACACATGAGGCAGGTGGACATACACGAGTTTAAGGTTCAGGACTTGAGCAAAATCTTTTGGGCGTCAAATGAGAAAAAGAAGGCAGGAGTGGCTATTATGATTTCTGACAAAGCCAAAGTAAAAATAGATATGATTAAAAAAGACAGGGAAGGTCATTACATCCTGATTAAAGGCAGTATAAACAATGAGGAAATAACACTGCTCAATATATATGCACCAAGTGGTATAGCATCCAAATTCATAAAGGAGAAACTGGCAGAGCTCAAGAAGGAAATAGATAGGAAAACCATAATAGTGGGAGATCTAAATATTCCTCTTTCAGATCTAGATAAATCAAACCAAAAAATAAATAAGAAAGAGGTAAGAGAGGTGAATGAAGTCCTAGAAAAATTAGATTTAATTGATATGTGGAGAAAAATAAATTTAAAAAAAAAAGGAATACACGTTCTTTTCAGCTGCACATGGTACATTCACAAAGATTGACCATGTTATAGGGCATAGAATCATTGCAAACAAATGCAAAAGAGCAGAAATAATATATGTAACCTTCTCAGATCATAATGCAATAATAATTAGTAAGGGCACCTGAACAGGCAAATCAAAAACTAATTGGAAATTAAATAATATGATTCTTCAAAACCAATTTGTCAAAGAAGGAATCATAGAAACAATCAACAATTTCATTGAAGAAAATGACAATGATGAGACATCCTACCAAACTCTGTGGGATGCGGCCAAGGCAGTACTCAGGGGGAAATTTATATCCTTGAGTGCATATATTAACAAATTAAGGAGGGCAGAGATTAATGAATTGGGCATGCAACTCAAAAAATTAGAAAGCGAGCAAATTAAAAATCCCCAGATGAAAACTAAATTAGAAATACTAAAAATTAAGGGAGGAATTAATAAAATCGAAAGTAAAAGAACTACTGAATTAATAAATAAGACTAGAAGCTGGTATTTTGAAAAATCAGATAAAATAGACAAAGTACTCGTTAATCTAATAAAAAAAAGGAAAGAAGAAAACCAAATTGATAGTATCAAAGATGAAAAGGGAGACCTCACCTCTAATGAAGGGGAAATTAAGGCAATCATTAAAAACTATTTCGCTCAATTATATGGCAACAAATATGACAATTTAGGAGATATGGATGAATATTTACAAAAATATAAATTGCCTAGATTAACAGCAGAAGAAATAAAATAATTAAATAATCTAATATCAGAAAAAGAAATTGAACAAGCCATCAAAGAACTCCCTAAGAGGAAAATCACCAGGACCTGATGGATTCACAAGTGAATTCTATGACATTCAAAGAACAACTATTCCCAATACTATACAAATTATTTGATATGATAAACAAAGAAGGAGTCCTACCAAATTCCTTTTATGACACAAATATGGTACTGATTCCAAAGCCAGGTAGACCAAAAACAGAGAAAGAAAACTATAGACCAATCTCCCTAATGAACAATAGATGCAAAAATCTTAAATAAAATATTAGCAAAGAGACTCCAGCAAGTAATTAAGAAGATCATCCACCATGATCAGGTGGGATTTATACCAGGAATGCAAGGATGGTTCAACATTAGGAAAACCATCCACATAATTGACCATATCAACAGTCTAACAAACAAAAATCACGATTATCTCAATAGATGCTGAAAAAGCCTTTGACAAAATACAGCATCCATTCCTATTGAAAACACTGAAAAGTATAGGAATAGAAGGACCTTTCCTAAAAATAATAAACAGTATATACCTAAAACCATCAACAAGCATTATATGCAATGGGGATAAATTAGAAGCCTTTCCAATAAGATCAGGAGTGAAACAAGGATGCCCATTATCACCTCTATTATTCAACATAGTACTAGAAACACTAGCAGTAGCAATTAAAGAAGAAAAAGAAATTGAAGGTATCAAAATAGGCAATGAGGAGACTAAGCTATCACTCTTTGCAGATGATATGATGGTATACTTAAAAAATCCTAGAGAATCAACCAAGAAGCTGGTAGAAATAATCAACAACTGTAGCAAAGTTGCAGGATACAAAATAAATGCACATAAATCATCAGCATTTCTATACATTTCCAACACATTAGAGCAGCAAGAGGTAGAAAGAGAAACACCATTTAAAATCACCCTAGACAATATAAAATACTTGGGAATCTATCTACCAAAACAAACACAGCAATTATACGAAAACAACTACAAAATACTTTCCAAACAAATAAAACTGGATCTCAACAATTGGAAAGCCATTAATTGTTCATGGGTAGGATGAGCTAACATAATAAAAATGACCATCCTACCCAAATTAATATACCTATTTAGTGCCATACCTATCAAATTACCAAAAAACTTCTTTTCTGAATTAGGAAAAACTATAACAAATTTCATTTGGAATAACAAAAGATCAAGACTATCAAGGGAAATAATGAAAAAAAATGTGAAGGAAGGGGACCTAGCAGTACCAGATATTAAACTATACTATAAAGCAGCAGTCATTAAAACAATATGGTACTGGCTAAGAGATAGAAGGGAGGATCAGTGGAATAAACTTGGGGTTAATGACATCAGCAAGACAGTGTATGATAAACACAAAGAGCCCAACTTTTGGGACATCAATCCACTATTTGACAAAAACTGCTGGGAAATCTGGAAAACAATAAGGGAGAGATTAGGTTTAGATCAACATCTCACACCCTACACCAAGATAAATTCAGAATAGGTGAATAACTTGAATATAAAGAGGGAAACTATAAATAAGTTAAGTGAACACAAAATAGTATACCTGTCAGATCCCTGGGAAAGGAAAGATTTTAAAACCAAGCAAGAGTTAGAGAAAATTACAAAATGTAAATTAAATGGTTTTGATTATATTAAGCTAAAAAGCTTTTGTACAAACAAAAACAATGTAGTCAAAATCAGAAGGGAAACACAAAATTGGGAAAAAATCTTTATAACAAAAAACTCTGACAGGGGTCTAATTACTCAAATATACAAGGAGTTAAGTCAATTGTGTAAAAAATCATGCCATTCCCCAATTGATAAATGGGCAAGAGACATGAATAGGCAATTTTCAGGTAAAGAAATCAAAAGTATCAATAAGCACATGAGAAAGAGTTCTAAATCTCTAATAATTAGAGAAATGCAAATCAAAACAACTCTGAGGTACCACCTCACACCTAGCAGATTGGCTAAAATGAAAGAAGGAGAGAGCAATGAATGCTGGAGGGGATATGGCAAAATTGGGACATTAATGCATTGCTGGTGGAGCTGTGAACTGATCCAACCATTCTGGCTGGCAATTTGGAACTATGCTCAAAGGGCTATAAAAGACTGCCTGCCCTTTGATCCAGCCATACCATTGTTGGGTTTGTACCCCAAAGAGATCATAGATAAACAGACTTGTACGAAAATATTTATAGCTGCGCTTTTTGTGGTGGCAAAAAACTGGAAAAGGACGGTATGTCCTTCAATTGGGGAATGGCTGAACAAACTGTGGTATATGCGGGTGATGGAATACTATTGTGCTAAAAGGAATAATAAACTAGAGGAGTTCCAGGTGAACTGGAAAGACCTCCAGGAACTGATTCAGCAGAGCAAAAGGAGCAGAGCCAGAAGAACATTGTACACAGAGACTGATATACTATGGTAAAATCGAATGTAATGGACTTCTGTACCAGCAGAAAGCAATGACACAGAACAGCTCTGAGGGATTTATGGTAAAGAATGCTACCCACATTCAGAGGAAGATCTGCAGGAGAGGAAACATATGAGAAAAACAAATGCTTCAACGCATGGGCTGAGGAGGACATGATTGGGGATGTGGACTCGAAACTACCACATCAATGCAACTATCAACAATTTGGAAATAGGTCTTGAACAAGGACACATGTTAAAACCAGTGGAAATGTGCATCGGCCATGGGTGGGGGGAGAGCGGGGGGTGAAGGGGAAAGTAGGAGTTTGAATCATTTAACCATGTTAAAAATGAATATTAATAAATGATTAAAAAATTTTTTAAAAGTATATGTAGAGCAGTTATGCCCAACTCAAATAGAATTAGATCCCTGTAGGTTATACATAATGATTCAGAAAACCACAAATTATAGTTTTTTATTTGTGTATTTTCATTTACTTTTGTTAAGCCTTTCCTAATTACATTTTTTTTCAAAACCTTCACCTTATACCAAGAGTCTGTTCCAAGGCAGACAAGAAGTAAGGGCTAGGTTACTGAGGTTAAATTACTTGCCAGGGTCACAAAGGAAGTGAATAAAGCAAAATTTGAACCCAGAACCTCCCATTTCTGGGCCTGGCTCTCAATCCACTTAGTAATCTAGTTGTCCCCTTCCCCAATTATATTTTAATCTGTTTCCTGCAGCCAGAGATTGATGTCTCAGAAGGAATACTTTGTCAGAAAGTGGAGTAAAGGAGATGGTAGAGGATAGATGATGCCAGATATGTCTGAAATGAAGAGGTGAGGAAGAAATAAGATGGAACTCTCAAAAGAATGGCTATAATTTTCTCCTTGAAATATGGAGTGAATTGCTTAGCAGAGAGGATGAGGGAAGGGAGCGTCATAGTAAGTTTGAGGAAAAGAACTCAACTGGTTGAATGGGATAAGGAATTAATTAGGAAGTAAATGTCCTTGTGATCATAATCATAATGACAAGGTGCTCCTTCTGCTTACCAAGGCCAACCCCTCTCTCTACATGTACCCTTGATCTTATCCTATATTCTCCAACAAATTGTCCATGCCACTATTTTTCTCTTCTCTCTCCCTCCATCCATTGTTTTCCTCTTCCCGCCCCACCACCCACCTACTCCCCTCTATTTCATACTCTTCTCCCCGAATTTCCCTGCTGCATACAAACATAAAATTGAAGCCATTCTCCAAGAGTTCCTTTTCTTCATCTCAAATCACAAATAAGCCTTCTCTTAATGCCCATCTCACATAAAGAAGTTGCCCTTCTCCTTGCCATAGCAAACCCTTCTACATACACAAGTGATCTGATTCTATCTCATCTTCTCCAGCAGATTGCCTCTTCTATCATCCTATTCTCTCACTAATCTTCAATTTTTCCCTTTAGATTGTTTCCCTTCTGCCTACAAACATGCCCATATCTCCCCAATCTTCAAAAAACTTTACTTGATCTATCAATTCCTGCTAGCTATCGTTCCACATTTCTCCTCTGTTTCATGACAAACTTCATGAAAATGCTATCTACAATTAGTACTTTGCTTCCAACTCAGGTCCTTAACTCTCTGCAGTCTGATTTCCTGCACCAATGTTACCTTAATTGCCACAGCAAATAGCTTTTCCCTCAATTTACATGATTCTCAATGTTTTTGCAGCCTTTGACACACTGTTGACCCCTCTCTTCTTGATACTTTACTCCCTTTTAAGTTTTTCAAACATTGCTCTCTCCTGACTCTCCTACCTATATGATTGCTCCTTTTCAATTTCCTCAACTAGATCTTAATCCAGGTCATGCCCAACAACCATGAGTGCCCCTCCCCCTCAAGGCACTGTCCTTGGTTCTCTTCTCTTTTTCTTCTTTGCTTAGTGATTTCATTAGCTCCCAAGTATTTAATTATTTCTATACTAATGATTCTCAGATGTACTTACTCAGCCATATCCTTTATTGACTTTAAATCTCTTACTTCCAATGGTCTACTGGACATCCCAAACTGTATGTTTCATAGGCATTTAAAACCCAACATGTCCAAAAATGAATTTGTTATCTTTTCCACAAAACGCTGACTTCCTATAAGCTTCTCAATTATTGTGGCTGGTTCCACCATCCTCCCAGTCATTTGTGCTCACAATTTAAGTGTCATCCTCAACTTCTCATTCTCCTTCACTCCTTTTATAAATAATCAGTAGCCCCTCCTATCATTTCTATTATTAAAAGATATACAATCCCCTTTCTTCTCTAATACTGAAATCACTCTAGTGCAGCCCTATTACTTTTCTCTTGAGATACTACGAAAGTTTATTGGTTGGTTTCTCTGTCTCGAGTCTTCCCTCATTCCTGTCCAATCTCTGAGACTCAGCTATCAAAGTAATTTCCCTAAGCAAAGATCATGTAGTCTTCTACTCAAATAATTATTCTGGCTCCCCATTACCTCCAGAAAAAAATATAAAGTTGTCTCCTTGACTTTTAAAGAGATTATAACCTGGCCCCTTCACACCTTTTCAGGTTTCATATACCTTATTTGCCCTATGTACTCTACGATCTAGTGACACTGGCCTCCTTGGTGTCTCTCATACATGACACTCCATGTCTTAATTCTATTCATATTCACAAGATTTATCTCTATAACTGGAATTCTCTCTCTCTCTCTCTCTCTCATCTTCTTTTTATAAATTTCCTTCTTTCAAGTTGCAGCTAAAATCAGTCCTCATGCAAGGAGCATTTCCCAATCCCTCTTAATGCTAACGTGTTCCTTTTAAGATTATCACCAGTTTATCCTCTGTTTGTTTGTGCAGCTATTGACATGTTGTTTCCCTGTTTAGACTATGAATTCCTTGATAGGAGAGGCTTTTGTTGTGGTCTTTGTATACTCAGAGCTTAGCACAGTGCCTGGCACATAAGAAATGCTTGTTGATTTGACTTGACTACTGAGGGGCCAGTTGACATTAGCTGGTATAATCTGTAGTGGACCAATCAGCAGAACTTTGTGATTTCCTCCAGTTCTGTTCAGTTGCAAATAAGAACAAAGTAGTGAGGTAGTGGAAGCAACCTATGTTTAGAGCCTGGCAAAGCGCAATTAGTTAGCAGGACAAGGAAATGGGATTTAAGAGAAAAGGAAAGAGTAGAACTGAATTTCACCAAGGGCTCCTTAATGGAGAGAAGAGTATATAATCTTAGCCTAGGAAAGTAATGAGGGATGGAGGGATTATAGATCACAATAAAGATAAAGAGTAGGCTTAGGAGGCAAAAGGAGAGACGGAAGGAGAAAAGATTATGATCAGATGAAGGAAATTTAAAGTTTGGGAAATTAGAATAGAACACTAGTGGTGATGACAAGATTAAGTATAAGGCCATTCCTATATGTAGCTGAGATAAAATGGAAGAATAGCTCATGAGAACTGAGTTGACCGAGGAACTAGGAGATTAGGGTATTACATAAAGAATAAATCACCCATCTTCATAAATAAATTTCTTATCTATAATGCCATATTCCTTCTCCCCTCCCCTGCCCAAAGAAGCAATAGATACAGTTATCACATCTGACAATACAAGCAACATTCTGCTCTCATCATCTGCCAAGGGAAGAAAAGTATATTGAACTACTGAACTTAGTTATTTGTTCATTTGTAGAACAATTATCATGATTTCACTAGTGGTTGATATTTCTGAAAGCAGTTTTCATCTATTTAATTAGGTTGTTTTCATAATACCATTCTCATTTAGATGTAGAAGCTGAGGCATTAAGGAGAATAAAGATCTAAAAAAGTTACTGATGAAGTCAAGATCAGAAAATTCAGGTTTCCAAATTAAGATCATTAGTTTTTTCTCATTAGAGTCAAACAAGGTCTCCTGATTAAAACCATTAGAAAAGATGAAGATTTCAGTAGTGTTGACATTATAGATTAAAAAAAAATTTTGGAGTTAAGGGGTAATTTATTCTTTTATGAAATGCTGGTGTTTTGCAACATTTTTTTTTAAACCCTTATCTTCCATCTTAGAATCCATGCTGTGTATTGGTTCCAAGGCAGAAGAGTAGTGGAGGTTAAGTGGCTTGCCCAGGGTCACACAGCTAGGAAGTGTTTGAGGCAACATTTGAACCCAGGGCCTCCCATCTCTGGGCCTGGCTCTCAATCCACCCAGCTGTCTCCTGTGTTGCAATATTTTAACAGATGGATCTTCAGAACAGACACACAAACATAAAATAAGACTTTATGTTTCAATTTGTCTGGGTCTTAATAATTTTGTGGATAAATACATAAAATTCCCCAGATCTAAGAGCAGAACATTAAAAAAAAACTTTTGATATGCATTAGAAAAGTGTCAGTGTGAATTTTTCAGGTTCTCAAAAAGTTATTAATTCCATAAACTTATATGTGGAGTCTTGACATCCAAAAAGGTTTAATTTTAAAAAAAAAAAACAAATTTTTTAACAACTTAAAATATCTAACCATTCAACAACAATAAGTTGCTAATTAACTTTAAAATGAATTTCAACTACATAATATCGAAATTAAAGAAATATAAAATTGTAACACATTGTACTAAGAGTTGGTCTCAGAGAAAAGAAGACTTGTGTTCAAGTACTGCTGGGACATGTATTGGCTATCTGACTTGGAATTAGTCACATAAAATCTCATTGCCCCAGGCAATTCTCTTAGAAAATAAATTACAAAGCAGATGCTAACCTACAACAGTAAAAAGAGTTTCTTCCCTAGGAAGAAGAATGAAATTACAGATCTAGACCAAAACAAAAACAAAAAATTAATGCTTATAAAGTACTTACAATGATTTGAAAAAATATAAGTTGTGTTTAGAAGTCACTGCTTTAATAAGAATCTAAATTAATCTCAGATCACTTACCAAATAACAGATACTAAAAGCACATATGACCCTGCTAGATGCCAGAGGAAATACTAGTGAACTAAGAGACAAACAAACAACAACAACAAAAAAAAAAACCCAATTCTATCTGGTTGGGGAGATAAAGGTAAGGAATATATAACAATTAAATTGGAGGTTTCAATAACTACAATTAAAAAGATTAGAACTGAGTATTGTGTTAATTGTTTACTTCTCTGGACAAGTACTTTCTTCTAACTTCAATGAGTACAAAGAAACAATGATTAAGATTAAAGCTCTGTTATACAATTCAAACATATTCCAACACCTTTTTAAAAAAATATCAGTTCCATATCACAATTCATTTATTTTGGCCTTATCTTAAAAGTTAAAACTACAAAATGGAAAACGTTCTAACTTTTTCTCCTCATTCCAAATCTATATGTCTGTTATTCCAATTTGTAACAAATTGCAGAAATGAGCCAAGAATTTAAAAAGTTTTGGCCAACTGTAAGAGAATCTATGTGCTAGTGAAAAATTTCTCCAGTATTATATTGACAATAAACCAGGCTCAAGACTTTCTTTAAGGTAAATAGCTTTTAAAGTAAGTTATACTTTAAGGAAAAATTTATAATTTAAATATTTCTTTGTAATATTATGTATAGAGGAAAGAGAAGGAATTTTTCTGATTTGGGGTCTAATTATACAAAACAGTGACATCTCTCAAGAGCTCTTAGAGCTACCAACCGGCTATTTCTTTTCACATCTTTCTGCCTAATCATCAGCTCTCAAAATCAAAACTCAAAAAGCTATGTTTATAATAATCAAAATATTTGGAATATACTTGAAGACTGGGAACTTATTACTAAATCATTATTTGGGGATTAGGAAAAAAACTTAATACTTTTCCTTCTGAATAATGCCCTCCATAGTTTCTTTCCTTTATGATACAATAGCTTTCTATAATTCTATAACCAATGACTATATGGCCCTCTCAAAAATTACAAATAAAAGGTATATGAAGGTTTCATTTTAAGCTATCCTTTTCTAAACTGCTTTGTAGTAATCTTATGTTACTACATGAACCCAACTATCTTCTTGCTGAACTAAATAATAATTTAGTAAAGCCTTTTTTTATATTTTTGCACATAAAATCTCTATGACAAATGTAGGCGGGAGGAGCCTATGTCTTCACTTAACTCCAAATGGAATGCAGTGAGTATCTAAGGTTACAAAGCAAAACATAGCTTGAATCATCCCACAACTACTTAACTGGACAAAAAATAGTGTTGCCTCTAATCTCTCTCTCTCTCCTAGTATTTATCTCTTTCTGCCGATCTTTCTCCTTCTTTCCCTTTCTGATCTTTCTCCTTCTTTCCCTTTCTCATTCCCGCCCCACTATTGTTTCTTAATTGATGAAAAGAGAACTATACTTTTTATTTGTTATTTTATTTACTGAATTGCTTTATTTTCTGTGGTTCATTTAATGGATACATAGAATGTTTACTACATCTTTATATTAAATTACTTTTTTACTACATGACCTTTGATAATTATTACTATTGCTTTCTTCCAAGTAGGTCATGATCCTAAGTTACCTTTAATAGGGCTAAAAAAGGGGGTGCAGAAAGAATGGGCAATACAAGAAAGCCATAATAAATATGAAGACAAATACAAAATATGTCCTTCTACCTTTTATTTTCAACTTTTTAAAAAAACCATCAACTTTTTCATCTGTCTCCTAAATCATGAAACTAAATTTATGTTTGAAAAAAGTTTTAACATTTTCAAGGTAATTTCTTACTTGTCTCTTGATGCTCCCAGCGCCAAAACAATGGGATCTGCGATTTCTAACATTGACTGAAGGATAGAAGCCACCACAATAAAAAGTATAATACTGAGCAGGAATGCCCGATGAACAACTTGTAGTTCTATAAGACCAGTCTGCACTGCCAGAATTAAGAGTGTAACTCCCTCTGTCATCCCCCTACAGTTCATTTGGGAGAGAAAAAAATAAAAATAAATCAAACTTTAGTTTATTTCCATTAAGTGAAGAAATACTAAACAGATGTTTAAATAACAAATGCTAGTGAATACAGATGTCAATAAATTCCAGCTGGCCATAGTTAAAGTACAAATAATAGATTAGTTTGCAACTTTTTTTTTCCACAGAGGACAGAAACACTATGCTGGTTAATTTCCAGTTTTACTTCATGTACAAAATAAAATACTATTTATTAATTTAAAAATAATTTCAGTATACTGTCTTTGGAGAATCTGCTTTGTGTTACATTTTTACATTTGTCTTTATTTTGCACATTAAAAACAACTACCTGAATATAAAATACACACACAGACATTGACAAAGCTAGGTGAAAAAAACCTTCTCTATCACTCCTGAGAATAGAAATAAAGATGTGCATATATGTAAATAGAGCTATATCCATCCTCACAAACAAAAGAGCAGGTTTTCTCATGTAGCACCATCAACGTAAAAGTTCCACTTAGGTGGCATCCACTGACATTAAAGCAATTTGTTAAGATTTAAGGCATTATACTCTTATGATCCAATGGTAATACATACTTTGAGAAATTTTTGTGACTTCTTAGTACTTTTTGCTAAATTTAAGTATCTTTTTAAAAACTAAATATTTTTTCCTTCTAAGTTTCCTTTTAAAATTTCTAAAAGACTAAATAAAATCATAATTCTGAAATTTAAAACCAACTCTAGGAGTTTAAAAGTCTAAGCTATAAGATATCTATTACTAAATATATTCTTTGATTTTCTCAGAGTACTAAACTCACCGATTCATGGCAGGATCATTCATGAAGGCCCGATAGCCCTGCAAGTAAAACTTGCAGAGTGTCAAAACACCCAAGGCAACAAAAGAGACTGTGAATACCAAACCCAAAAGTGAGTATGGAGTGCTACAGCATTCAGCAATACTGAAAGGAAGAAGAAAATAAAAAGTTTAACAAATATAATTAAGTTATAATGAAAGTACTGGATCTAAAATGACCTCCCCCCCTAAAATGAGCTCCTTGATCTCCTTTGTGTTCAAACTTTCCAAACCAAAACTTTGTGTAAGATGAAATCATCATTTTTCTATTTAACATCCTCTCCAATTCTTTAAATTTTTATCTATCCAAGATGTTGTCATTTGTCTAGTGTAAATCTGTGTAAGAGGGATAAACTTCAATGACATAAAGAATGCTCTAAGGCAGTGATGGGCAAACTACAGCCTGCGGGCCAACTGTGGCCCCCTGAAATGTTCTATCCAGTTGCTCGACATTATTCCTAATCTGATGAATACAATGAGTAGGATACAATACAATGAAACTTCGAAAGAGTTACCTTAGAAAGAGACTGACAGATGAGCATTTCCTTTCCTTTGGCTCTCTCTTTAAAAAGTTTGCCCATCACTGGTCTAAGGTAATTCTGCATAAATGACCTACTCATACATAGAAATCTCCATTGACTGAAAATATATTTACATGGATTAATATGTATTAGACTAGAAAATATTTGGTTTCCTATTGGAATTCAAAATATGCTTATCTTAGATTAGATTATAATTTATCTTATAATGCATATCTTACTCTGTTCCTTGATGAGAAACATTATTGGGGGTAGGGGAAGAGGGGTTCATTATTACTTTAGTTATGACTCAAACTTATAAATAGTTTTGATCAAAATATTAAAAATTAGAGTTCTGATCAAAATATTAAAAAGATAAACATTGTCTACCAAGATAAACTTTTTAAAGTGAGCTCAAATGTCAATGTGCAGTGCAAATATAAATACTTCTGGTTTCTACAAGAAAAGCCTTTTAAAACTTTCAAAAGCTAAATACATAAAAGATTTATAATTTTATTTATGCACAATCTTCTTTTTATTTTAACACAGAAATGCTTTTTTAATTTGGTTTTGTAAAATTTGGAATCAAAAAATATTTTAACTTCCAGAAGATCAATACCACATGCTTTTGTGTTTATAGATGTTGTATGTTGCTAAGTGTGATCTAATTATTTCTGGATGAATTAGTGACTGGAATAGCTTAAGTAAAAACCAGTCTATTGAATTTCTCATAGGAGAAAAAAATTGTGATGTAAATAAAAAAATGTTCATTGTAGCTTTTAAGGAAGCAAAAAAGAAACTGGGGAAATTGATAAAGTTTCTTTGTTCCTCTGCAGTCACTTCTTTCTGATTATATAGACCATTGTAAAACTCAGAGTTTTAAATTTATGTTTTGGTATATAGAACATAAGAAACAAAGAACTGTAGCTTAAACAGAAAACATGATGCCTTTCCTTGGTCTGAGATGTAAAATAGTGACAATGAATATGGAAGGCATATCTCTCTGGAAGGAATGAACATTCTCTAGAAGGGAAGAAACGTAAGTTTGAACACCAACTATGAAACTTATAGGTCTGGAATAGATTACTTACACCCTTTAGGTCTCCATTTTTTCACTGTGAATGACACTAATATTCCTACCTAATCCATATGGTTAAAAGAAAAACACTTTATAAAGGTGAGCTATATTATTTACAATTTTTTTAAACCCTTACCTTCCATTTCAGCATCAATAATGCATATTAGTCCCAGGGCAGTAGAGAAGTATAAGCTAGGCAATGGCAGTTAAATGGCTTGCTCAGGGTCACACAGTTAATAAATGTATGAGGCCACATTTGAACCCAGGACCTCTCATCTCTGGGCCTGGCTCTCTATCCAATGAGTCATCTAGCTGTCCCCTTATTTACTAAAATTTCTTTAAAAACCTTCTACTAGATGTAAGTTTTTTGAGGGTAGGGACATTGCATATCTTCATATCCCTCATACTTAGCACAGTACTCAGCATCTAGTGGCACTTAATAAACAAGGACTACACTGTTAATGAAGAGAGTGCTGGCCTTGGCATAAAGAAAGCCCAAGTTTGAATCCTGTCTCCAGCTACTTTCTGGCTGTGTGACCCTGAGCAAGCCAATTAACATTTCTATGCTTTAGATTACACATTTTAAAAATTGAGATAACATTATCTACCATCTTATCAGGATCAAATGAACATAATATGGAAAGTGCTTTGCAAACTTTAAGTGCTATATAAGTGTTAGATATTGTCAGTTTGTTTAATTGAAATACCAACTTTTCTGAATGGTTGTCTTTTAATGAATATCTAATTCTTCAAACACTCAATTCCTCAAGGTTGTCTCCTCCCATGATCTATTCTTCTTCCGGTACCTCAGCTAGACACAAAGATGGTTATTCTTGCTCAATCTTGCTATCATCCACAAATGTACCACCTCCATGTTAGAGAATTCTGAAATTCCTCTTCTGACCATAATCTATTGGTCTTTCACCTTTCCCTCTCTGCCTTCTTCATATGGCTCACTTACATTATCTTCACTGTGACCTCCAAACCTCTGACCCTCAGTTATCTCTCATGTTATCCCCCTAGAACTAACCACTCACTCCTCCCCATCTTGACTCTGGTGAATAAATTTACTCTACACCATCTACCTTCCTTGAATCCCTATCCCCATTATCATATTGTCAATCATGTCCAATCAAGCCTAGCCGCGAATTACTCCCTCCATTTGTCACCTTCATGCTACTGAACAAAGTAGAGAAAATCATACAAATGTTCTGACTAGAACCATTACAAATGTATGTTACAAAACATCAACTAGCCCTCATTGCCCCATGGCAGCCCTATCTATACCTCCCTAATCAACTAACTATTCTACTTTTCAGAGTAAGAGTGGCTCTTCCAAACCTTTTCATCACTCCTGAAACCTGCCATGGCTCTCTCTCTCTCTCTCTCTCTCAGCTGAGAACCTTGCTTTGAATTTTAGAGAAAATAAATGTTTGTCATGAACTTCCTCTTCCTCATCTTCCTAATCACTCAGATGCCTTCTTCCCCCTTTTGCCTCCTTCATCTGTTTCACATGACGAAGTGGGCTGACTGCTTACTAAAAAGTTAATCCTTTTGCCTATTCATTCAAGTCCAGTAAACCATCTTAAACTTGATATGTACAAAAAAAACCTCATTATCTTTCTTTTTAACCCCACCTTCTTTATTCCTATAGAGGTCAATATCATCCTCCCAGGATCTCAGGAATCATCCCCAATTCTTCACTCTCTCTCCTTCCGGCATATCTAAGCCCTTGCCAAGGCCTGTCAATGTAACATTTTCAACATCTCTGGGATACACTCCCATTTCTCCTCTGACATTCTCACCACCGTTAGTGTAGGCCATTATTACACTTCATTCCTGGATTAATGCAACAATGAATCTGCTTGTCTTATCTCTCTCCACTCCATTTGTCCTCCATTTAGCCATGAAAGAGGTTTTCAAATACAAATTAAAACAAATCTGAGATACTGGCAAATATAACAAAAAAGGAAAATGTCAAATGTTAGAGGAGACATGGGAAAATTGGGACATTAATGCACTGTTGGGAGAACTGTGAACTGATACAACCATTCTGGAGAGCAATCTAGAACCATGTCCAACAGGCCATAAAATTGTGCATAACCTTCAACCTGACAAAATCACTACTAGGTCTGTATCCCAATGAGAACAAAGGAAAGGGGAAAAGATCTAGTTGGTATATAAATATTTGTAGCGATTCTTTTTGTGGTAGCAAGGAATTAGAAACTAAGGGAATGTCCATCAATTAGGAAATGGCTGAATATTGAATATATCATTGTAATGGAATATTATTGAGCCATAAGAAATGACAAACAGGACAATTTTAGAAAAACCTGGAAAGACTTGTATGAACTGACAGAGTGAAGCAAGCTGAATCAGAAGAACACTGTACACAATAACCAAAATATTGTATAAATGATCAACTGTGAATGACTAAACTATTTTCAGTAATCCAAGGATCTACGACAACTCCAAGGGACTAATGATAAAAAATATTATTTACTGTCACAGAAGGAACTAATGGAGTCTGAATGCATATAGCCCAGGTTGCCCTGAGGTGTATGTTAGGTCTTCTAAGAACATCTGCCAAATTCCCTCAGCTAAGGAAGCCAACTGTCCCAGGCAACCATTCCCTCCTTTTAAGGGTGAGGGAAGCTGAAGCTTCAGGTGGATCAGTTCTACTACTCCATTTCTATGTGGGTGACCCCCAAGGCTAGGAGTTCACTGTAAAATGAAACTGGACTAAAAATTCTACGAATAAAATTTGAACTCATTTCTTTCTGACTTCAGGCCCAACACTCCTGATAGACCTTTTCACTTCTAAAAAAATCTTTATAAGAGCTATTTACATAAATTTTGAGAGCATTCTTGACAAAAATATAAGAAAACTAGAAAGCCCCCCAAAATGATATCTATTACAAACCACAACTTAGTGCGACCCAAATGACTAAAAGGTGAAAAGAAAAATTTTTTTTTACTTTACAATTTGGCAAAGAACAAAATGCAACCATCCAATAGAATGTCTTTTATTTATATATTAATATGTAAGACTGCTTGAACTTTGGTCAGCATGCTTTGAGTATTAACATATCAAGCAAGGCATAAAAAAGGGAGTTTTATGCTTGCCAAAATGAATGCAATTAAAGGAGAAAATATCAAGCACAGAATCCAAATTACAGAGGAATTTCCTATAAACAGTAATTTTACATAGTCCTGTTTATATATAACACTACAATTTCTTGAAGTGCTGAGATAAGAGCTTGCTAAACCACAACTACTCAAAAATTTACAGTTAACACGGAAAACAAGTAGATCATAGACTGATAGCTTAAAGAAATCTTAGATATCAATTAGCCCAATCTTTTCACTTTACAAATAAAGAACCATAGGCCCAAGGAGGTTAATTAAGCTCACTACTGAAGGTCTCACATAACAAACAGGAAAGCTAGTGTTCAAATCCAGTTCTTTGACTCTGAATTCAAGATTATTTCCACTATAACATTAAGTCAGGTATGCCTATCATTCAAACTATGACCACTGAACTAATCCATCAGAACATATATCCATAGTAAAGACAATGCAGATGGCTGGGATGAATCTAAGAAATTGTGCCATATTTTCAACAACCTTAGATAATAAAATTCCATTTTTAAAATTGTAATATTCTCCAAACAGCAAAGTACAATAGTAGATAGTGCTAGGCTTTGAGTCCAGTTCCTGTCAAATTTGTTCTTCTCGATTCCAAGTAGACAGAATGTGGAGCAATGGGAAAAACTGACAGATTTTTACTTAATGAAAGGGGAAATTTCCTACTAATTGGAGCTATCCCAAAGTAGGAGGGGCTACCTTCAGACATAGGGAGTTCCCTATTAGTTTCTAATGAGTGACAGAAACATCCTCATACAAAGATCAGATGACTACTCATAAGACTGCTATAGAGGGAATTCTTTCTCAGGTATAGGTTAGAATAGATGATTTCTGTGGTTCTGTTCAACTTAGACATTCTGT
Source organism: Gracilinanus agilis (assembly GCF_016433145.1). Taxonomy (NCBI): domain Eukaryota; kingdom Metazoa; phylum Chordata; class Mammalia; order Didelphimorphia; family Didelphidae; genus Gracilinanus; species Gracilinanus agilis. Next base: position 381,540,297 of record NC_058131.1, on the reverse strand, counting down.
GATTAAAGTCACTAAAGATTCTCATTCCCTACTCAGATCATTAGTCTGACAATCAGACTAAACATTAAAGTTTGAATTGTGAAACAGAAGTTGCAAAAGATTAACATTTTTTTAAAGCATCATGGTGTTATTATTATAGTATAAGGGACATTATTTTTTTCAATAATTCAAAAGATTTGTGATTTTACTCACTGCTGCAAACTGCAATACTGCTCTATTACCTTGAGATGCTGTGGTTAAAAGTTTTCACCATCCAATGGCAAACCTTCTACAGAAGGTTTACATAATTAGACTGGTCTTTAAATGTCAAGCAAATAGTCCATCACTATTTTTACACAAAGTCTTTTTAGAAAAAACTTCCCAGAATTTGTACTCTTCGCAGTTCACTTGAAATAATCCCAGGGTAACCTCAATTCAAAGATGAGGCAACAGCATAGAATTTTAAGAAGAAGGAAGTTAAAGTACCTATTAAAATTTGTTTTATCTTGATATTCTATGCACTGAATATATATATGAAATACAGTTACCATAAAGTCAAAACCATTGTTCCTTTTCAGAAGTCAAACCTACAAGATCATGGAGATGTTATTCAGTGAAAATTATTTTGTTACATCAGGTTACTATAAACATTTCAACTTTTCCCACAATTCTGGCACTGACAGACTTCTTTAACCAAAGCACAGCTCCTTAAAAAAATTATTTATTTATTTACTTATTTATTTGCTTGTTTATTTATTTATTTATTCATTCATTCATTCATTCATTCATTCATTCATTCATTCATTTATTTATTTATTGTGTGTTTATAGCACCTGCATATCCCACTGCATTATTCTCCCATCCTTCCCAAAATGCTATCACTTAAAAGAAAGCAAGGGGAAGGAGTCATATTGAAAAAAAAAAAATGCGACATTATATGCGATTTCACACCAACTGTTTCCCCTCTCTGTGCAAAAATGAAGGGGGAGGGCAGCTGGGTAGCTCAGTGGATTGAGAGCCAGGCCTAGAGACAGGAGGTCCTAGGTTCAAATCCAGCCTCAGACACTTCCCAGCTGTGTGACCCTGGGCAAGTCACTTGACCCCCATTGCCTACCCTTACCACTCTTCCACCTATAAGTCAGTACACAGAAGTTAAGGGTTTAAAACTAAAAAAAAAAAAAAAAAAAAATGAAGGGGGAGAGGGTGTCTTCTCATATATGACAGTCTTCTAATACCATTTTAAAATTTTGTTTAAAAAATGGAAATGTACTTTTAAGTTCCCTTTTAAGGATAATTTCTCCTGATTTAAATATGAATATTCTTTGGCATCTTACTTTTTGCTATTTCATATGAATGAAAAGTTTTGATAATATATAATATTCAATCAACAAATATTCAGAAAGTAATTATTAAATGCCAGGCCTTAATGGTACAAAAATAAGGAATGAAGCAATCCCAATTTCAAGGAGCTAAAATTCAAATAGGCAGGTAGGTAGCACAGTAGATAGGATGTCAGGCCTGACCTGTCTTTTAAACTGATTATGGGCCAAAGAAAAATACAAATAAATATCTGCTAGGTTATAAATATCTTTAAGTTGGGAAATGAAAGCCTATCATTACAAGATATAAAGGTAGGATGAGTAAGACCAAGGAAGAAGTGACTATTTGGAGAAAAGAAAACAAGTGACATTAAGGGGAAAAATTATTTTTTCTAAACCAAATATTTACATAAGAATGTTTGACATTTCTTTGAATGAATATTTAATATTTAATGAATCTTATTTCTGCATTATTTCACTAACCATGAGATATTCCAATAGTTTTCCCAATAAAGAAAATTAGTTCAATCTAAATAATAAAAATATTTTAAAACTTGTTATATCTAGTACTCTTTAACCAGTATGAAAATCTTATTAAACTTATTTCTATAATGTATTCTAAAAAATACATATTAAAATAAAGTTAAAAACTCACCTGTTAATACCATAAACTAGCCATAAAAAGCAAATACCCAATACTAAACCAACTGTATAATATGAAACATTTGCTAGACTAAAGAATAACAACAAAGTTCATCATTCTTCTATTAGGTTTTATGCTCCTATGGGAAATGGTATAATGTTTTTTGCTAATTACCTTGTCAGAAAAAGGAAAAGAAGCCTCTCCCGTGATGCAGGCTGATCTCGAGTGCTAAAATATGAGTAAATCTGAAGAGCAAATAAGACAAGCCAGAAGACCATGAAAAGAACTGGGACAACCAGCTGATTCCATAAGGACATTCCCAAAGCCAAAAGGCCATATACTTCCACTACCTGAATATGGAAACAACATAAATCCAATTAATATGTGAAACCATTTTATACTTAAATTAATAAAGTGATTATGTAATTATATTTCAAGAGAGAAGATTCTAAAGAAACTTATTTTGATTCAGAGGAAAATAATCGTTTTTCTTTCCTCACAAGACTTCTTTGATTAATATTTATTTCTTTAATAAAAATTAAAGGAACTCAATAATTATAAAATCTTGGATTTCTTAGCTTTACAACTGGCACAATCTAACTCATAATCAAAAATGATATTTTGATAAACTAAAATTTGACTTTTCTAATCAATTATAAAGATACTAGAATAATATTTCAATTTTAATAACTATACATAATAATACCTTAAACTTGTCTTTGATCTCTATCACCTAACACAGTGCTTAATAAATTTGTGTTGTGTCTCACAAATAGAATATAGGGTTTTAAAAAAATTAATTCAATTGTACAGGCAATTATACAAATAATATGACTTTAAAAATTTTTATTAATTTTGTAGACATTGCTACTAATCTGTGAACAGTTTTTAGACATTATTAACTTATAATTATATTACGGATCATAAATATTAAACTCAGATTTTAAAAGTTGAATGTGGGCTAAAAAATCTAAAATATAAGTTATTCCATTCACAAAAGTTCACAGAAAAAAAAACTATATCTTTTATTATGCTATATTCAAGCCAAGTATTTTCATAAGAATTTCCATTTAATCTCTGAGTTTGTTTCCTCCTCTGCACAATAAAAAATGTTATACTACTTGATTTCTAAGAGTTTTTAAGCCTCTAAAAGCCTATTCCTAACAATAATCTTCTCCCCACTATCAAAATAAGATCACACAAAAACTACATGGTTTCCATTTTTCTCCTAACTTTTTTCTAGGTCATAAATATAATAATTTCATAATTAAAATATTTCTAGCCATTGCTTTAATATCACCCCATTATTGTGATGCAATGTATCCAACAGCAAGCAAAAAGAAAGTTAATACAACACTGGAAAATGGAGATTTAGCCTTTATGTTTCCAAGTATGCAGTGAAGTGAAATAATTTTACCAAAACCTAAGGAAAAATGTATTGTCTAGAACTAATTAAGTTGTATTGTCTATGACTACAATAAATTAGCAAGCAAAACATATTAATAATGTAATCCTTTCTGGTGAAATAAATTACATTCATGATTAAGAAGACATTAAAATGGAGTACTTGTTCATTAAGAAATGTTACACTGAATCAATTTTTTGTGAATAAGCAAAATTACAAATTCAGTTTCCTTATTAAAATATTAATTCATACTCATTAATTTTCTTGATTTCTAGGATAAGATATTTGCTGATAATTATGATGGCAGGGAACTGAGTTTCACAAGGGTATGCATGGAATTAATGAAATTTGTTCAGAGATATGGATCAGATGAACTAGTTTGAAGATCTTACAAAGCTTATGGTAATTACTCTTGCTAAAATGAAGTTTACAACAGGCCAGTGTTACTCCTAAACTATAAACTAACTACTTTTATGAATATATAGGATATCTTTCCTTTTCATATATATGGTGGATATAATCCAACAGGGAATCATGACTACTATGACACCTATGTAGAAATGAACAGAATAGGCCTCGATTCCTAGCTCACTATTTAAGAAGGAAGCCCGGAGCAGATACTTCACTACTTCCTACCTGGCTGCTAACTTGCATTTCTTCATTATCTCTAGGCACTCACCTTTCTTCAATATCACATCAACTCTAAAACTCAGATCTCCTTAGTACCCTAACCTCTTAGGCCTCTCCTATATTCTTCCTTAAGAGGATTCAGGGTAGACCCTGGGGAGCTCCTCCAATTATCTGTTTAAGGAGTGAAGGTCCACAGTAAATATTTTATCATTTCTCATTTGGACTTCATCATGCCCCCAAGCTGGGTCTGCCCTTCTTCCTCTAGCTTTGAAGTTTCTTTTTATATGCTGTCTTCTCCCATTAGACTGTGAGCTCCTTAAGAGAGGGGTCTGTTTCTTGCCTTTCTTTGTATCTCCAGTACTTAGCACAATACTTGGCAATATGAGTTCTTAACAAATGTTTACTGACCTACTAGTAAAAGATTCTCTAGTTCCCACTTGCTCAGCAATTCTAATTCCTCCACATCACCCTGCTCTCCAGCACTCCTCTCTCTTTGCTTCCATTCTGGTAAGTCAAGCTACAGGAGGTTTTGTATTACACATAATGTCTTCCCCAAAAGTGGCCCTACCTAATGGACATAGAGAGAAATATTTCTTCTTCTCCCAAGTCACTGCTTTAGAGGAAGCCTCAAACTCTTAAAGACATGATGTCAACCAATGAGCTCAAGGGGCTGTGGATCCAGGCAGAGAGTAGAATAGGACATAAGCGACATGCTTCTATGACTGCCGGGGAAGGGTTTGCATATCATAATTCTGGACACTGTAAATCAAGAGGGTTTCCTGTATCTTTATATAGTGGATAGACACATATACACACGAATACAAAATACATAAATAGCACACAATAACCACATAGGTCACTTTTTAGCGCTTTACTTTGTATTCGTGATAGTTTTGAAATGATAAAATTAAGACATAACTGATATTGTTGACTAGGTTAATCTCTTAAATATTTAATCTATTGTATTTTTGAGATGCTAATACATCATTAGCATTTTCAAAGACATCATTTTTTTAATATCAGATAGATGTTCAACCTTTCTAACTTCTATTGTTTATGACCTGGATTTATCTGTTTAGGATCAAAACATTATGGGGAGCATTCTGATACATAATTGCAAAGGTTCAACTCAAATTAATAGACTAAATAAAACAATTAAAATATAACCCTAGTTTTCATATATGTTATCAATTAAAATAAATTACCACAGGAGTGATATTTAACTATGTTTATTTTACTTCTTTTAGAATAACCTAAATTCAGCAAAACAATCAAACTTGGGCCATCAAGTAACCAAAATGTCATGCAAATCCCAACCAGAATTCTAATAAAGTTTTAGTAATGTCATCACTAATATATGTGAAATGATAAATTAAATGCTAAGTAAAATTTGTGCTTAGGTAATATTTCAACTAAATATTCGTAAATGTGTGTCTTACCTGAACCAATTCCCTATATGCAGATTTAGCAAGATTATATGGGACCAAAAGGTTGGATGCGAGAAAATAGAGAACTTCTAATCCAGTAAAAATCATTGCAAATTTGTTAATGACGACAATAGTCTCTAGTGGAACAAGACACAGTCGTGCCAGAAGAGGAAGCATATGAGCAGAAAAGAGCCAGATCTGTTTAGTTTTCATCACACATGAGCACAATGTACACACCACCAACTGACCTAAAGGGGGAAAAGAATACTAAAATTATTATCATTTAATAAAAGTGAACTCAAAATATTCAACCAATGTCTTAATAAAACTAAAAGTAATTAATTAATGGTTTTTGCAGTCAACCTATAGGATCATATTCATGTATATCAAATATCAACTTTTCTAACATTAATTCTATATTCATATTATCTATGAATTTTGTACCCATATTTCCTTTTGTTTTAATATCCATATTTCCTTTGTGATTTTATTTTAAGCACTACTAATTTCCACTGACTTTTATAATATCATTCCAAGCTGAAGGCAAGGATAGTAGTAGAAAAAAATTCTGACAATATCTCATTCAAATTATAATGTCACTGTTACTTTGTTTTTATAACTAATTTCAGAGGAACCCAACTTACTATTACTCACATTTTATAGTTAAAATTGCAAAGAGATAAAGTAGACGCCTGAGGATTTTCCTATAAAAGTGAGCTGGGAGAAAATTCACGTTTCTAAGTTTCAAGGTTGAGTTATATATAGTATTATTAGACTATGTTGCCTCCCCAAATGATTTAGTCATGAAGGTTAAGTTATGAAAGTTAAGTTGATATCCCTGTAGAATTTTAAGTTCCTTGAAGACAGAGACTTTTCTTTTTATATCCCAGAATCTATAACTTATAATAATACATGATAAGCATCAAATAAATGTTGAATTTATATGACTTTAAAAAATATTATGGATGATTTTAATAGTTTTTTTTTTAATTTCTAAAACTCTAGTCTGATAATACCACAAAGATCATTTAGGTTCTTGAAGACTATACTACGGTGGGTGACATAAACATCTTATCAAGAAGAAAAGGCTTTGAGATTATGCTTAGTAATTTACTCTGTTGTCTAAAGATGATCCTAGCTTGCTAGAAAAATAGTGGTCACTAGGTGAAGTTTTTGGTCACATCAGCCCTGGAAAATCAACCCAAAATTATCAAGGGTTGCAATCTACATAAATGGAGGAAATGCTCATACTAATAAAGTCAATGTCCCAAAATATTGAAACATTTTTCTATACATAATGATTTTCATTCCTAAATATGAAAATGTTAAAGGAAATTTCATCTGGTTTTTTGCCTTTAACATTTTTTTTTGTTTGTTTTTTGTTTTAAACCCTTGTACTTCGGTGTATTGTCTCATAGGTGGAAGATTGGTAAGGGTGGGCAATGGGGGTCAAGTGACTTGCCCAGAGTCACACAGCTGGGAAGTGGCTGAGGCCGGGTTTGAACCTAGGACCTCCTGTCTCTAGGCCTGACTCTCACTCCACTGAGCTACCCAGCTGCCCTGCCTTTAACATTTTTACACAGGAGACAGATAAACATTTTTTAAAATCCAGGCATTCTGAAAAAGTATGTGGCCCTTTGTGAGTAATGTTTGTTCTAGGTTTTTATGATTACTACTCAAATTAACATGATCTTTCTGAGAAAATGCTAAATAGAAGCATTCCTAAAAACTAGAGGAAATGAAGTATTATAAAATTATACTTTAGGACTATAAGACTTAACTATTTTCACCCCAAATATTTGTTACTTTTATGCACTTAAAGCAATGGCTATCTGTCATACACTTAAGCTTACCTATACAGAATGATGTGAACTCTCTGCAAGCACAGAAAATTCTCATAAGTCTATGCCAACATCAAGTGATGATGAGACCTAAAGTTACTGGTTTTAGCTTCTTTCACTGGTGAATATAACTCACAGATGATGCACTCTTTGAGAGAAGTAAAATCTATTTATTTAGGAGAAGGAGCCATAATGGTAATGGAATCCCCGGGCCCAGGTCTAAAATAATGGCTTTTTTTATCTTCTGATGTATAGACAACATTATTAGTGTTTGATTTTAGAATATCACCAATTAAAAACATATCTAAGAACCCTGTATCCTATAATAATATCTGATGTTTTCAAATTAATTTTCCTTTAAAGCTTATATCAGTGACATGGGAAGACAGTCACTTTTTTAAAGAGATAGTAAAACTTTGTAGTTCTTTTATTTAGAAACATGATTTTTATACTGTCTTAGAGCTGATACCAGAATTGGTTCCAAGACTGTTAAGGATTAAGGCAATTGGAATTGTTACTTGCCCAAAGTAACACAGCTAGGAGATGTCTCAGGCCAAATTAGAACCCAGGTCCTACTAACTTCAGGCATGGCACTCTCTACAGTGAGCTATCTAGCTGCCCCTTTCGTAGTTATTCTAAAAGGCACGGGCTTTCCCTGCCATATTGATCAATTTTGTTAATAAGCATTTATTCAGCAAATCTCTGTGCAGACCACCATAGTAATCAATGTAGAAAACTTAGAGTAATGTTATTAACTTCTTTGGATAACACTAACTTAAAATCTTGACAAAACATACTCCTACTAGGATCTTTTCTTACAAAATATTTCCGTGGGTTTGAACAGTTTACAAGAAATCAATTTAGTGTCCTAAAACTTCATAATTACCTAAAACTTCATAATATATCAGTCTGAAGCAAACTGACTGCAAACACATACAGGCTTAAAACTGGAGTTACAATTCAGTCCATTAAGGCAAATTTCCTTACCTAAAAATAAATCTTCCTTCTATTCCCAACAATTAGAGGGTATGAAGAAAAAAGCTTTGATATATTTTATAAAAATAAATGACATTGGGGGCAGCGGGGTAGCTCAGTGGATTGAGAGCCAGGCCTAGAGACGGGAGGCCCTAGGTTCAAATCCGGCCTCAGACACTTCCCAGCTGTGTGACCCTGGGCAAGTCACTTGACCCCCATTGCCTACCCTTGCCACTCTTCCACCTATAAGTCAATACACAGAAGTTAAGGGTTTAAAAAATAAAAAAAAAAAAGAAAAGAAAAAAAGAAATGACATTTTCATATGTAAAAATAACCTTATATATGTAAAACTGTTGTTTTAACTTGTAATTTTCAGATATACAAATAAAATATTTTTCATAGTAAAGACAGACAATAATGGTGATATCATATTTGTACAGCACTCATTACAAAGGCTTTCTTATATACTACTTCATTTGATCTCTGTAACAGCTACATAAAACACAAAGGGAGGGGTCTTATAATTCCTAATTTTATAAATGAGAAATCTGAAGTTCTCAGAAATTAACTTCTCTGCAATCATAGGTAGAGCTAGTTAAGGCAGTATTACAATCCACATGTCTTGAATTCTTCTCTAGCATTTTTTATTATACCATACCAAGATCTCCAGACCAATAACTTATAAATAGGGGGTGGAGCCAAGATGGCAGCAAAAGTAGTGGCAAAAGCTGGAACCTGTCTAAGAATCCTCTCAAATAACTTATAAATAAAAATTGGCTTGTATAGAGCTTTAAAGTTTGCAAAGTATAGAATCTCCTGTCAGCCTCCAAAAAGCCCTATAAGGTAGTTTTTGTAAGTATTAAGTAAAATAACTTGCTCATGGTCACACAACTAGGGAGCACAGAAAGACTGAACTCAGGTCTTTCTGACTACAGGTCCAACATGCTGCCTCTCTCTCCTGACCCTGTAATCTAATATGTTTCATTTATGAGTATGAAGAAAACTCAAAATACAAAAGATAAAATATCTTATTAAAATCTAGAGCCCATCATCTCAAAAGGGAAAAGACTCAATATTCACTTCTAATGTTCATCCCTCCCTAAGAAAAGTTGGTGAACTACCCAAGTTCCTATTTTTGCCAATTACACTTACCTATTAGAGCTGTGGTGAAACGATTCATAGACAAAGGCTCTAAGTACATTGGTCCTTCATAGGCTGACTCCAGTTCACTTCGAACATAATCCCTAAAAATTCCAAATAATGAAATTTTATTTTTATGTACATTCCAAAAACACATCTGGGGTGAAGAAGGGAAGGCAAATTGACAGAAATAAAACTCTACCTCACAGCTAAAATAGACAAATTTCCTACAAAACTATATTATACTAGTAAAATTCTTATTCATAGCCTGTTAATAAGATTATATACTGGCACGTTTTTGGAAAGGACCTTTTCTTCTTGCCTCTCCCCCCTACCTACCACATAATATATTAGAACTTAATTTTATTATTTCAGAAAGTAGAAGTAAGAGGAGGAGGTAGTTTCATGATGTTTCAGTAGTTATTTTATTTCCTTTTTGCAAAGTAAAATGTTACTAAGGCAACTTGTCTTCCTATACTGCTACCTGGATTCCTAATAAGAACTGTATTCTCCCTTTCTATATTCTTCTTACCTCCCCTTACCTCCCTCTCCACAAAAAAAAAAAAAATGTTCTCCTCAAAAGATAATCCTCCTTTGTGCCTCTCTCCCATTCCCTTTTATTTACTTATCAAAGTAGCCATACAAATCAAGTTTGCCTATAACAGAAAATCATTCATTCGACCAAAAATTGGTTTGATCAATGAAAGGACTAAAATTGCAGAGTACCAAATGTTCACCATTTAGGATGCTACCCTGACAACGAGGCCACTGATTCAATATGCAGAATGAGACATAAATTTTTGGACATGGAAAACTGTTACAAGGGGTTTTTTTCTTCTTTTTCCAATGGGAGAGAAAGATAGGGAGAGAAGGGGATAGGGATTCCCTATTAGCGAAAAAAAGAGAATAAAAAAAACAGAAGTTATTACAGATAAAACATATAGCTTTGAAAATTACATGTTGAATTTACTTACATTTAAAAAGATAAATAGACTTTATGTAATAGATTCACAATTTCATGTATAATTATAATGATATAATTTGACCACACTTAAGGAAATCCTTATTTTGTTTAGCTTTTAAGTTCATAGCTTTAAAAAAATTAAGAGATTTCAGCCCATTTTAGTATGAGTAGTTATAAATCATAATATCAGTTTAGAATTTAAAATAGCATGTATATTAAAATTCAGGTTTAATTTACTTTTTTTCTTTTTTAAACTCTTACCCTCAGTTTTAGTATCAATTCTAAAACAGTGAAGTGGCAAAGGCTAGGTAAATGGGGTTGTGACTTGCTCTCGGTCACATAGGCAAGAAATGTCTGAGACCAGATATGAATGCAAGTCTTCCCAAATCCAGGCCTAGCATTCTATCTACTGTGCTACCTACTGGTCCCTTAAACTTACTCTTAATCCAAAAAAATCTAGGTCACTTAGTTTTGTACCTTCTTAGTTAGACAAACTTTTTTTAAAAAGCAGTAAATTCTTTAGTCATTAAACTAGAGAAATGAGATCTAATAACTTTTTCTTTCAAAAAGCAATTTGCTGAGATAAGGAAAACAACTTGCATGAAAATATTTATAGCTGTGCTCTTTGTGGTAGCAAAAAAACTGGAAAATGAGGAGTGTCCATCAATTGGGGAATGGCTCAATAAATTGTGGTATATGTTGGTGATGTAATATTATTGTGCTGAAAGGAATAATGGACTGGAGGAATTCCATGTAAACTGGAACAACCTCCGGGAATTGATGCAGAGAGAAAGACTGATACATTGTGGTACAATCAAATGTAATAGACTTTTCTACTAGCAGCAATGCAATGATCCAGGACAGTTCAGAGGAATTTGTGAGAAAGAACACTCTCCACATCCAGCGAAAGAACTGTGGAAACAGAAATGCATTAGAAAAATATGTGTTCCATCCATCACGTAATGTGATAGGGATATGGTCAGGGTCTTGATGTTAAAAGATCACTCTACTGCAAACACAAATAACACAGAAATAAGTTTTGATATATGTATAACCCAACGGAACTATCTGTCAGTTTCGGGAGGGGGAGGAAAGAGCTGGGGGGAGGGAGGGAAAGACAAATCATGAGTCATGTAACCATGAAAGAATACTCTAAATAAAAAAAGGAAAAAACAAAACAAAACAAAACAAAAAAAGCAATTTGTTGTATACAAGTTTCCTTAGGGGGGGAAAAAATATCTCTAACATTTTAGTGGAAGTTAAGAATATAACTAACAAATTCAATAACATTTGTACTCAGTGGGTATGATGAAGCAATTATCTCCAATTCATTTATACATTCAGTCAATAAATATTTGTTAAATACCTACAATTTTATCTCATGCAATGATGACCAATGTTTAAATGTAACAAAAACTATTCAGAGTTTGTGGTCACTTTCAATCACTCAAAAAAAAAAAGAAAACTTTTAAAGAAGAGGGGATGAAACAATTCTACATGTATAATTTACACACAATCTGGTTGTTTTATCTTCTGTAATTAGGCTTTCATGTGAATACACAAATACAAGTGTAAAATATAAGTAATGTTTTATTAACATTTTATAAAATTGTGGTAAATGCTCCTGTGAATAAACAAGTTTATAAAAATCAATATTCATTTCACTTAAAATAGCCACTAATGAACTTATTTTTCTCTCTGGAGAACCTAAATATTAGTTCTACATATTCAATAAAAGGGGGCAGAAATAAAAAACCCAATTTCTATGTCTTATTTTCAGTCAAACAGACAAAATAGTAGAACTTTTTTAATCAACCCCTACTGCCCTGCCACTGAAAAAAAAAAACAGAGCACAATAAAAATAACAGAGGTTTGGTTTACTGAAGCTATGTTTTAGGGCATAACTTAATGGATTGTTTGAAATAATTTAAGTTATGGATAAGAGAGTCTAGGATTGTAATTCTTCAATTCTATTTTTCATAAAGTTCAATTTTTTAAGATGCAAAGAAGGAATGAAATGTATCAAGAGCACATAACAATTTTTTAACTAAGAAGACTTGCATGATGATATTTATTATTAGGTTTGTCAGAGGAAAGTAATTCTACTCTACTCAACCATGAATAATAGCTTTTTCTTCTCAAATCTCCTTCTCATTTGGGCAGTCTGTAGAATGTAAGCAGTACTGAGCATTTATTTTTTTTAAGAACCCTTTTAAACCTAGTCAGTATCCATGACAGCTTGTTCTCTCTTCTGACTTTATAGTATTATTAAATGTGTAAAGCATATTGAAATTATTCTCTTCAGAATAATGTGCAACAAAAAGAAATTACTAAAGAAAGGAGGCAATGTGATACATTGAAAAGAATGTTGGATTTGGAGTGAGATAACCCAAATTCAAATTCCACCTCTGGGAAGTATAACCCTTATGATAAAGGGCAAGCAAATGAACCTTTCTGGTCTTCAATTTCCTCATTTATAAAATGTTGGGATTAGAATGGATGACCCCTAAATTTTCTTCTAATTCTAAATATGTCCTATAATATACTGTTATTTTATAATAAACATTCCTTTCTTTAAAATTCAACTTAATTACCATCTCCTACATAAGACCTTGCTTGATTCTTCCAAGTTACCAGTGACCCCAAAATTGCTTTGTATATTCTTAATATATATTCTATATTTATTTACACATATGAATATTTATCAGAATGTAAAGTTCTTGAGTGCTGGGACTTTTTTTTTTGTCTTTGGCTCTACAGTACCTTAGTTTTAGCATATAGTATGTATATATTGAAAATTTACTTTACATTTGCTTCACACATATTTTGTATTTTATCTGTTTACACAAAGTTTCCTTCACCAGCAGAATGTTTGAATACAGTTTCCCCTCAAACTCTTGGTATAAGGGTACAATTATCTTTCTTCTTATCCTAGCACCTACCACAGGGCAAGGACTTTCTTATCTATTTGGCACAAAATGGGTGTAGACCAATGATCTTCCATCAAATGCTCAAAATGCTTATGCAATTTGAATTTAAAAGCTCATATCACAAAAATATTAGAACAAGATCAGAGATTTTAATAGAAAAGGAAAATTTTTATCCTAACAAGGGAGAGCAGAAAAGATAAAAATAGAAAATATCTATTTCATGAAATTGAAAGGCCTTTGCTTAAAAAAAAAAAAAGGCTTAGAAAAAAAGAAAGTCATGGATTGGGGATTTGCATCAAATGTTTCTGATAAAATTCTCACATTCAAGATACAAAGGTAATATATGGTCAAAGGATATAAGCTAACCTTTCTCAAAAGAACTACAAACTATCAACAATAATATGAAAGAAATTAAATAATGAATAAGAAATTCAAACAAAACTATACACACTGAAAATTAGTGAAGATGATAGAAAGGTGAAAACTGGTAATGTTGTAAGGGCTGTTAACACAGGCACATTAATAAGATATTGTTAGTGAAATTAAGCATTCTAGAAAGTAATTGGGAACTATATATTTAAAAATTTGAAGAACATGTCCACAATCTTTAACGTAAAGATCTCAGTACCACAGAAATGCCTGAAAGAGCTATTCATACTAGTACTTTTTTGTAGGAGCATAGGACAGGAGCCAAGTACGTACCCATTGATTAGATGGGTAAACAAATTTTGGTACACAAACATAAGACAATATCACTATATTAAAAAAATGAGGAATTCAAATGTAATGGCAAAATACAAAAAAAAAAAGTAGAATCAGAAAAACAATGTGAGCCCAATGGATATAAAACTGAACATAGGGGGCAGTGGGGTGGCTCAGTGGATTGATAGCCAGGCCTAGAGACAAACTGGCAAAGATGTCAAAAGACAAGATAGTCAATTTGGAAGCAGCTGATGAAAAATAAGTGAACTACTCCCACAGTTGTGGAGAGCAATTTGCAATTATGCAAATAAGATAGAGAAGATACCCTTTGACCCAGGGATTCTCACTTGTTAGGTTAAATCAATATAACAAAAAATGATAATTCTACCTAAATTAGTTTACTTATTTAGTGCAACACTAATCAAACTACCAAAAAATATATCATAGCTAATAAAAATAATTTAAAAATTTTTCCTGGAAGAAGAAACAGTTAAGATATCAAAGCAATTAATGGGGGTCAAGAAGAGTGAAGGAAGTTGGCCTAGCCATAACAGATCTTAACTGTACTATAAAGCAATAATGATCAAAATAATCTGGTACTGGCTAAAAAATAGTAGCAGACTATACAAACAATACACAGAAGAAAATGAACATAGTAAACTAGTATTTGATAAACCCAAAGATCCAGGCTTTGGGGGTAAGAATCACTATTTGACAAAAACTGCTGGGAAAACAAAATGGCAGAAATAAGATTATAGTTCAATATCTCATTTCATATATCATGTAAAGGTTAAAATAAGTACATGATGTAGACATAAGGGAGATACTATAAGCAAATTAGGGAAGTATAAAACAGTTTGCCTACAGATGTATGGATAAAGAATTTATGACCAAACAAGAGTTAGAGAACATTACAAGAGATAAAATAAATAATTTTAATTATATCAAGTTTAAAGGTTTTGCACAAACAAAACCACTGCAACCAAGAAAACAGAAAAGGGGGAGGGACAGGTATAGTTTACAGCAAGGGTCTCTGACAAAAACCTCACTACTCAAATATATAGAGAATTGAGGCAAATTTATAATACAAGCCATTCTCTAATTGATAAATGTTCAAAGATTATGAATAGGCAGTTTTCAGAAAAAAATCAAAGCTATCTAGCCATATGAAAAAAATACTCCACATCACTAATTAGAGAAATACAAATTTTAAAAACTGCAAGGTATTACCTCACACCTAGCAGATTAGTTAATATGACAGAAAAGGAAAACCATTAATGTTTGGAGGAGATGTTCTCTAACTCTTGTTAGAGAACAAGACAATTCCAAAGGGCTCATGCTGAAAAATATTATCCCTCCGGAGAAAGAACTGATGGAACCTGAATGCAGATCAAAAATACCATTTTTCATTGTTTTTTAATGTGTCTTCTTCCATAATAAGAAGAATATGAAAATATTTTGTATGAGAGCACATGTATAATCAATACCAAATCTTCTACTTCTCTGGGTTGGTGTATAAGGAGGGAGGGAGAAAGCAAGGGATAGAATTTAAGAACTCAAAATGATAGAAAATTAATACCAAAAATTGTTCTTTCATGTAACTGGGAAAAAAAGAAAACATTACTGGGATGGGGTGGGGGGATGACAAGATTTGGCAATAATTTAGATGGATGGAAGTAGAAATTAAAAGCTGAAAATGAAATCAAGGTTGTAAGCCTGAGTGAATGGGAGGGTGATGGTGATGACCTTGATAATAATAAGGAAGTTTTCACTCATCTTTCCTTTCAGAGGACCAATGGCATTATGGGTTGATGAATTGTGTATGAACTGAATTTAAGTGAGGCAGAATTTCGCTGAGTTGTCAGGCTCATTCTGTCTTCTAGTCATCAAAGTTCAATGGCAAGACAAAAATCAAGAGGACTGGCACTACTCTGATGCAGTGGATGACCATGGCATATCTGATGGCTAACCAAACTTCTTCAGCCACCTTCATGGCCATAGGAACAAATTGTTCTCCTACTCCCATTCTGCAGGAGGAAATCTTCACATGCCAGAAATAGACATCCCCCTAACTCACTATGGGTTTGAGGGCTGTCAATTAATCTCAACCTGGTTTGGCCTATCTGTTGAGATGCTTCTTGGAGCCACAGGTGAGAGTGGGTAAAAGATGGACACCAAAGGTAGATGAGCAGCCACAAAAAAGGTTCAGCAATCCCTTACACCAGAGGTTTTAGTCCTCACTAAACAGAAAAGAGAGGTTGCCACTCCTCTTAACAGGATGAAAGAGGTCCTATAACAAACACATTGCCACCTATTCTGTGACAACGAACCAATAAAGTAAGGTATAAAAGGAAGCTCTGGAGAGAAGGATGAGTTATATTTGTTTAGTTTGAGATGCCTGCAGAATATCTGGTTTGAGACCTATAAGGATTAATTGGTAAACTGGGACTAAAGCTGAGAAGAGAGATTAGGGCTAGGTACTTAGAACTGGAAATCCTCAGCATATATAAGTGAATTCAAGGGAGCTGTTGAGATCTCCAAGTAAGATAATATAGAGGTAGTAAAGAGGTAAAAGAGGAAAGGGTCCAAGACAAAGCTTTGAGGAAAACCCACAGTTCCTGGACTGACCTGGCTGAAGAAATAGCAAAGAAATAAGAAAGAGTAATTGGACATATAAGAAACTGTAGGAGTGAAATGTCACGAAAACCTAAAAAGAAGAGATTATATCCTAAAGGCTATTGCTATAGAGATTTCAATAAGGTTAAGATATAAGGTCTGGGAATTAAGGAATCAATGGTAATCCTTCAAATTATCTTTCTTAAATTTCCTGATTCAGGAGTCTATATTTTGCCCTCTAGTTCTAATAATCTGGGCGGTTTTCACATATGATTCTTTGAAATATCAGGTCTAGACTTTTTCTATACCACAGATTTCAGAGAGAATAGTGATTCATAAATTATATCTCATAGATGCGTTTTCCAGGTCAGCCATTTTTAGTTGGACAGCTTACATTTTCTTTTATTTTTTTCTATCTTAATATTTCTTGGGTCTCAGTCATTGATTTGATTTAGTTTAGTTTTCAGGGAGTCTATTACTTGGGAAAAGTTTACCACTGTGTGTTCTAAACACTTTTAATCTTTCCTCCAGAAACTTTGTTTCATTTTTTAAAAATGTATTCCTTCATTTCTTCTCGTGATTCATGTAATCCTTGCTGAAAACCCATTTTTAAAATGTTTGCTTGTGATTGTTACAAAGCTATCTCCTTTCAGATAGATCTCTAGATTTATTATGGTTTTTGATAAGTGATCATTTTTTGTTTTAAGGAGTTTTTGGTTTAGTTTAGTTTTGTTTTGTTTTAGTTTTGATTCCTGAATTGAAGCTTGTGCCATGGCCAAGAGCACTTTTAGGTGAGATGGTCAGCCCTACTTAGTCCTACACTTTTACTCAGATATTCAATACCTAGGTTTAAATTCTCTGGCCTGAAACTCTGAGGTTCAGAGCAGAGCTCTTTAGGGTCCTATTTGGCATCCCAGGACAAGGTATTAAGGATTTCGGACTCTTTTAAGTGTACCAGTCCAAATCATGCATTTCCAGACTCCCCAGGTCTTCCAAGGGTCCAGTATGGGTATATAACCCATTTGGAGCTGACAATTTTATTCTTGCTGCTAATGAACAGAGAGAACCACCACATGCTAAAAGTGTATCTATTCTTTCTCTGGTTGTAAAGAAGTTTATAAAACTTGTCGGTGCTGGCAGCAACTTTGATGGTCTTATTCTATTGCCCAAAGGATTCTGGCTGAGTGTGAGTGAATGTGTATGCATGAGCACATGTAATGCATGTGAGTACATACATGCACATACTGAGCTAGAAGAAGCAGTATATTGAAGGTTCTTACTGAACTTCTTGATTATTATTTACTCTAGCACAAATTTCAGATTTCTAACTACCATGAGTGTGGGGAAATGAGGGAGCTGGCTTCTGTTCAGGCAGTCATCTTGAACATGAGTATTCACAATGAATCAACAGCTCTTTCCCTAGTCTGATGTAAATGCTTCAGTATTTGAACTTTTCCTTTTTCTTGAGAAATCTAAACAACTTCTTTGATTTACATTTTTTAGTGTTATAAAAGATTAAAATAACCCCTAAACTCCTGAGAAATAAAACAAGATGAAAAAATGAAACAAAAACTACATAGGAAAAATTTAAAGAATATGTAGCTAGCTTATTTGAGAAATTGGCAAGCCTTACCAAATAACAGAGTCTGAAAAGTAGGACTTAGAAAAAAACAAACCAACAATGACTCCATCAGAACAAGAATTACAAAAATATCAAAAGATTGAAAAATAGAATAAAATTTAAAGTCTAAAATAAAGAACAAGTGACTAGGAAAGCAGATCACAGAGAAATGGTTTAAGAATTTTTAGGAACTTGGATGAGTTAGGTAGCCAGTCAATGGAGCACCAGTTCTGCAATCTGAAGGACCTGTATCCAAATCTAGTCTCAGACACTTCCTAGCTGCATGACCCTGGGCAAGTCACTTAACACCAGTTGCCTAACCTTTACCAATCTTCTGCCTTAAAAAACATATTCAGTATTCATTCTAAAACAGAAGGTTAAGGATTTAAAAAAAGAATTCTTAGGAGTTTTAAGTCATGTCACCAACAAGATAGATACTTTGCCCAAACCTCATGATGCATCAAACCTCTATAAAATATGCCAGAGGAAAAGCTCTCTTCATGATCTGGAACACCAAGAACCCAAACAAAGTTAAAAACAAGATGAACTAATAGCAAGGAAGATTAATTCCTAATCCCTAAAGGGCTTATTTGACATCCCAACCCCCTCATCCACCACACTCCTAGAAGCAGGACAAGAAATAATACAATAAAATTACTCAGACTTCAGATCACAAAAGGCAAAGTGCCAATCAAAATAATCCACATATTAGAAAATATATTATGCTGCAAACTCCAAGACATAGTAGTTAAACTTAAGAATTCCAATGACAAATAACAAATACTACAAGCGACCAGGAGAAAGACCTTCAAATATAAAAGAAAAGAAATTCAAATAACACAATACTATTCTATACCCACCAGAAACCACAGGAGGAAATAATGTCAATAAAGAGAATAATATGTTCCAAAAAGCAAAGGCATTCAAGATGAAGTTCAAGGTGATCTACTCTGCAAATCTGAGCTGGATATGAAATTTTTTTAAAAAGTGCTTAAAACATTCCTAAAACAAAACCGGATATGAAGAAGTTATTTGCTTCTCAAGCAACCTATACAAAAGAAATACAAAAAGGGGAAACAAATTCAGCAATCAAGGTCAACTACAAAATAGCTATAGAGAAGTCAAATGTAAGTGATGGTAGGGAAACAGGTCTGAAACATGGACTAAATCTCATGACATACCATTTACAAGTGAATTGGTGTTTTTTGTGATATTAAATAACAAAATGGAAAGGAGCTTAAAAGAGTAGTGGGGAATAAGAAGACAGTGGGAAATATATAGTCAAAAGCTAACAACAAAGGAGAAGAAAACTCCTGTAGTCTCTCAAGAAGGAAAAAGTCTACAGGAGAATGCTTTATGAAGCAAAGAGAGAATGAAAAGAGGAAGAAGACAAATGCTCCTATATAAGAAGAAAGGTACAGTACAACCTTGTTTTATACAAACTCAACAAATGCAAATTCAGATATTCATGACTGACAATCAAAAAAAAAAGGACAGAAAAATATGTAAAATAATTACATGCTAAATTCACACCATTTTCCCAAGCAACATATAGTTTCACAGCAATTCACTCAACCATGCTTTCTTCACTCTGAGAAGAATTAGTGCAAATCATTACACCGTTTTGCAGGAAACATTAGTTTCTGCATCAGTCTGGTACTGATAAACCTAATAAAAGTAGTTAAGTACGTAGTTATGTTCACATAACAAGTTCATATCAAATGTTCATATCAAATAATGAGGTTCTCAATTATGCATCATTTTCAACTTATATGAAGGCACAAAGGGTTTTGAATGTATTGGTCATGTAAAACAAGGTACAACTGTACTCTATTAAGGGAGATGGGGATGGGGATCTTATAGTGGGTGGGTAATTGAAAGATTTGATGCTGAGAGAACCCTCAATGTACTTCAGAAGAAGGGAGAAATCAAGTTCCTGGGAGTAACTAATACTCAGAAGAGGGGGAGGACATTGATCTAGGGAGAAGATTTTGAGAAACTAAGGGGAGACTGAGGGAGGAATGACCAAAGGAAAGGTAAAGGTTAATAAATTACACAGAACATACCAAAGGACAATCTCCTCTCTATAACCTTCAGGAACTGGTATTTCTAAATGAGGCACAACAGACAAAAGGGAGGCAGGAAGCAAGATCTACAACGTAATAACAGAAGTTTTTATAAGAGGGAACCTAACACAGGTACTTCAAAAGTTTTCAATGCATGAAGACTAGAAAGGGGTGGGGTGGGGGAGAAATAAATAAATCTAAGGGCCAAGAATAAACATCGGCAAAAAAGGAGGACAGCTAGGTGGCTCAGTAAATTGAGAGCCAGGCCTAGAGAAGGGAGGTCCTGGGTTCAAATATAGCTTCAAACAATTCCTAGCTGTGTGATCCTGGGCAAATCTCTTAACGCCTATTTCCTAGCCCTTACTACTCTTCTGCCTCAGAACTAGTACACAGTTTTAATAAATAAATAAAGGTCAATAAAAAGGAAAGAAAAATATTGAAAAGAATAAGGCAGATAATCCATTTTAGAAAAAGATTAAATTTCATTTTATAAACTAACAAAACAAGATGAAGATGAAGAAAAGGATTCTATTTGACTACTTAACTAAGAAAAGGGGGGAAAGGTGAAGAATTAACTAAATAAAAGCAAGAAAGATAAGGAGTTAATAAGCAAAACTCTAAAACTTGGGAAATGGGTTAAAAATGGAAGTGGCAGAGGGTTTGAAAGGAAGAGAAAAGGAGGTAGAAAGAGAGTTGCTTTAAAAAAGGTTAAGCTAAGATAATTGAATTGGTAGTACTGTGTTTATAGATGAAGAGGGGGAACATCCTAATTTGGGAGAGAAAACACAGTATTAGAGACAAACATTGGAAAATAGAAACTTATGATTCCTAACTTTAAATGTGAATGGATTGAATGATGCAATAAAATGAAAAAGAGTAAAAAAAATTCAGAATAAGAATATAAAACCAAAACAAAACCCACATCTTTTGCATATAATAAATTAAACACATACACACATGCGAGCATGTGTGTGTGCAAAACATGGTAATGGAAAAAATTCCTTATGTATCAAATGAATCAAAAAATTAGAGAAATTGTAATCATGCTATTAGAAAAAGCAAAACCATTCACAACATAAAAAGAGATGAACAAGGAAACTAGATTATACTAAAAGAAACCATAGACAACAAACCAATATCATTATTAGGCTTCTGTGCTTCAAATTCTAGCATCTAAATTCATAAAGTAAACGTTAACTAGACTACAAGAAGATATAGATAATATAATTATAAAAGGAGATTTCAATGTCCCTCTCTCAGTTTTGGATAAGTCTTCTAACAAAAACATAGACAAAAGGGAAAATACAGAAATGAACAAATTATTGGAAAAACTAGCATTATGGTTTATATGGCGCCTTCTAAAAGGAACTAAAATAAGAATACACATTATTTCTAAGTAGCACATAGAACTTTCACAAAAAAGACCATGTATTGTGGCACAAATATACTGCAAACAAATATAAAAAGCAGAAATAGCAAATATGTCCTTTAAAGACAATGAAATAATAAAAACAGTAATGAGTTCAGGGAAAACAAACATGACACGCAGACACAAACAGAAACTTAATAAAATTCTAAGTAATGAATGGGTCAAAGGAAAAATTATAGAAGTAACTAACAATTATGTGAAAGAAAATGATAATGATGAAACAACATATCAAAACCAACATACATCTAAAGAAGTCCTTAGGGGAAAAATCATGTCTTTGCAAATTATTCATTAGTGAAATAAAAAAGGGGAGGTTTAATGAGTTAACTATGTTTTTAAAAATTAAAATGTCAATAAACAAATCATCCTAAAACAAGTATGATATATTAATAATTAGAGAATAAACTGTAAACAGAAAAACAAATGATAAATAAAATAAAAAAGCTAGTTCTTTGACAAATAAACCTTTAGTGAAGCTGATTAAAAAGAAGGGGGCAGAAAATCAAATCAACAAAATAGCAAGTTGTGTGCAAGGTGAAATCATGACAAAATGAGAAGAAAAAAATAATAATCAGACCTATTAGACAGCCATCTGCTAACAAAACTGACAACACAAAATAGTAAAGTACCTTCAAAAATATAAAACACAAGGGAAGATAGGTGGCTCAGTAGATAGAGTGAAGCCTAGAGATAAGAGGTCCCAGGTTCAAATCTAGCCTCACCCACTTCCTGACTGTGTGATCTGGGCAAGTAACCTCAATTGCCTAGCCCTTAGTGCTTTTTCTGCTGCCTGATTGATACTTACTATCTATTCTAAGAAGGGGAGAAGGGGAGGGAGAGAGAGAGAGAAAGAAAGAGAGAAAGAGAGAGTGAGTGCGTGTGTAAGGGAGAGGGGGGTGGCAAGGAGACCCTGATCCTAATGGATTCACAGAATTCTATCATACTTTCAAAGAACATTCTGCATATATGCTATGCTAATTATTCTCAGAAACGAAAAAAGAAACCGTCCTACTAGAATCTATTTTTATGGAATATATTTCTAATTACCTAAACAAGGGAAGGATAAAACAGGGAAGGAAAACTATAAGTCAATCACCAATGAATAGTGATTCAAAAATGTTAAAACAACATCTTGTAAAAGAGACTGCAGGTATTGATCCAAGAAATCATTCATTATAGTCAAGATGGATTTATATCAGGGATGCAAGGATAATCGTTCAACATTATGTAATTAATACATCAAATTAATCAAATTAAAAATAAACATTCAAAACCAAATAATTCTCTCTAGAAAAGCAGGGAAAGACTGAAAAAATATGATACTTACTTACGCTTAAAGAAAAAAACTAAAAATTATAAGAGGAACTTCTCAAAAATATTTTTAAAGTATCTAAAACTAAAAGCAAGCATCATGTGAAATGAGGAGAAACTAAATTTTTTCCAGAAAATAGAGCAGTAAAGATAGCCACTTTTACCGCTACCAGAAGTGCCAGCAATAACTACAAAACAAGAAAAAAGAAATTAAAGGTATGAGAAATATTTGCTAACAACAGAGTGGCTTACTTGGAAAAAATCTAAAATCAGCAACGATATTAATCATCAGAAGCTTCAAAGTTATGGGGTACAAAATAAACCCACAAGAATCAACTGCATTTCTATATAATAATAATTAAATTAAAGAGGCAATAATACAAAGAGAAATCTCATGCATGGATTCAATTACAAAGTGCTCCTTAAAGAAATAAATACTTGGAGAAACAGAGTGATTATGCCTGAGCCATACCAATATAATAAAAATGACAATACCACAGAAGTTCATTTACACTTTTAATGCTATACTTATCAAATTGCCAAAAAGATAACCGATAAAACTTGATTTTTTAAAAAATTCATTTGGAAAAATAAAAAATATAGGCTATCAAGGGAAATGATGAAAAAACATAGGAACAAAGGTAAAATAGCACTTACAGATCCCAAACTATTATAAAAGAGCAGTCGACAAAACCATCTATATTAGTTAAAAAATAGAAATGGGGGTAGCTGCGTGGCTCAGAGAATTAAGAGCAGGCCTAGAAGCAGTCCTAGTTTAAAATGTGGCCTCAGACACTTCCTAGCTGTGTGAACCTGGACAAGTCACTTAACCCCTATTGCCTAGCCCTTACCACTCTTCTGCCTTGGAACCAATATACAGTATTGATTCTAAGATGGACAATGAGGGTTTAGAGAGAGAGAGAGAGAGAGAGATAGGTCAATGAAAAACAGATTAGATAAGAGGCAATCAGAAACAATGGAACTCAATAACCTGGATGTTCAATAAACTTGAAACTATTTGATAAATCTAAGAAAAAAAGAAAAGAAGTTTTAGGCTTTGACCAACAAATTACACCATAATGTACAATACATTCTAAAAGGAAATATGTGGTTAGAGAAATGCAAATTAAAACAACTTTGCAATACCACCTCATACTTATTAGATTGGCCAATAGGACCAAAAAGGAAAATAATAAAAGTTGATGGGGATATGGGAAAACTGGGACACTAATATACTGCTGGTAGGATTGTGAATTGATACAAGCATTTTGAAGAGCAAAATGGAATCATGCCCAAAGGGCCATAAAACTATTCATACCCTTAGATCCAGCAATACCACTATTAGATCTGAAAACCAAACACATCAGATATAAGGGGAAAGGACCTGCTTGCACAAAAATATTTTAGCAACTTTTTTTGTAGTGGCAGAAAATTGGAAACTAAGAGAATGTCTATCACACACTAGGGAATGGCTGAACAAGTTATGGTATATGGTTGGAATGGAATACTATTTCACCATAAGAAATGATTAACAGGATAAGTTTAGAAAAACCTGGAGAGATTTATATGAACAGATGGAAAGTGAAACGAGCAGAATGAAAAGAACACTGTATTCATAAACAAAAATATTATATGATGCTGCATTCAAAGTATAAAATATTGTATTTTTCAGGGACCAAGTGTTTTATTCTTAATATTTTAAAGATACATTGCAATATTAATAATTAAATATTGCATCTTATTTGAGGTATATTTTCCCTTAAAATAAAAATAATCCTTTGCCACTCTCCAAAAAGAAAAGATGTATTTTTTTATTAGAAAAGAAAATCTACAGAGTAAAGCACTGAAACTTCAAATAAAAAATGACAGTCAGAAAATATTTATTTTCCTCTGGCATTACTTTGGCTTTTGGTTCCTCATTCCCCAAAAGCCCAAGTTTTGCCCTCTCTAGAAAAATATAAATAATACATGCCTACACTGAATAAATTGTTGTGGCTGTCATAGTTTCAATCATCACTCAAATTCTGTCTTTACTTGAAGGCTAAACGTCTGAAGGAAAAGTAGCATTATTATTGCTAATGTGAATTTAAGACATTTCACTAATTCATTGGACCCAGGATCTTAAAGGGTTGATTCTTTAAACAGAGCACAAATTCTAAAAGGTTCTATAATAGGTTTCAAGTGCATTTCCAAAGAGACTTTTCAGAGGATCAATCTAGTTCTAAGTATGGAGAAGTTTTTATCCAATAAGCTGGCTACTTGATCAATAGACTGGCTACTAAGTGATGTATTCTCTGACCATTAAACCCATGAAACAATTTAGTATAAAAATAATCCTCAATTTATAAAACAGAACATTTATCTTTATTGATTCCTTATTCTTGTTAGTCATGTTCAATCATGTCTGACTCTTAATGATCCCAAATGGGTTTTCTTGGCAAAAATACTATAATAGTTTGCCATTTCCTTCTCTAATTCATTTTACAGATGAGGAAACTGAGGCATACAAGATTAAGGGATTGCCCAAGGCCACATAGCTAGTAAGTGCCTGAGTCCACATTTGAACTTAGATCTTCCTTGACTACCAATGCTCTATCTACTGTTTAAAAGTAATAGATCTTCTTCCTCCTATATTTGTCAGTATTTTGTAGTATAATATTGCAAATAAATTCCATTGAATTATAAAACAACAGTATCATTATCAAGTGCAACACATTAAGCAGTAATTCCAAATGGTCAATTTGGATAGAGACTGCTATAGCTTTCAAAGTGATTTCCAACAATACTATCTGTAGAACCATCAATATCAATTATGTTCCTATCACTCTATCCTCATTGATAAAGAAAAATGGGAAAATAACAGTTCTCTAGTCTTTATAAGTAATTTGCCTAGGTAATGTCCTTTATTGAAAGAGGCAAAAAGTTCCCCTAACATTTCTAAAAGCACTAGCAGGGGACTTGTTTTATGCAGATAAAATTATTCTACCTAATTTTACTAAGATGGTTTATAGGGTCATAAACCTAAAGCTAGAATAGATGGATTTAGTCCAATTCACTCATTTTACAAATATGGAAATTGAGGCCTAGAGAAAGGTTAAATGATCCACCCAAGGCCATAAAGGCTGCAATTATCTGAGTTGATATTTGAATACTGGACCCCTGAATCCTCTGTTAGTGCTTTCTACTCACCACTGCCTCCTTATCAAGATGGTATATAATGTTTTATTATAAAATTCTCCTCTCTCTCTCCCCTATTTCCTCTCTCCCACACTTTTTTATATATTCTTCCAAAAAAATTTATTTTTTTCCAACAAACAAAATGTTGAATTCCAACACAAATGAAATCACAAGTCTGGACTCCCACAAAGTATTTTTTATTAGTAAGAATAAACTTCAAAAATTCAAGCCATATATCAAAAATGGTAATGCATGCTTACCTGGAGATCTGATGGCCAGCATAAAGCAACAGTGCAGTAAGAAAGTATAGGTAAAGCTGAACCAGATGCTGTCTAGGTAAGGTAAGAAGCACAACACTTAAGATATACCCTGTAGGAGAAATAAAAATAAAAGCTCAAACAAAATACAATATTAGTTCTCCAAATTTAATTTAACATAATTTTAGAGTAACTAAGTCATCTTAAAACTTTAAAGCCAAAACTCTGAATTTTCTTAAGTCATTGCTGTTTCTCTTGAGAGGAAAAAATTATGTGGTCATTCTGTCATTATTATTTATTTAACTATATTATTATTTATATAACTATCATATCCCATTTGAGTAATGATCAAAGAACAAAAATAGCAACTATGAACCATTTGAAAAAAATATTCTAAATCTCTAAAAATTAGAGAAATGTTCTCACATCCATTAGGTTGGTAAAGCTGGCTAACAAAGGAAAACAAAAAATTTAAAGTAGCTGAAGGAAATGAGGCAAATTAATGCTATTAGCAGAGCCATCAATTGATCTAGCCATTTTGGAAAATAATTTGAAATTATGCTCCAAAAACTACTAAACTATACAAACCATTTGATCCAGCAATATCCTAGTAGGTCTATATCCCAATGATATCAAAGAAAGAGAAAAAAAGGTCCATAAATGCAAAATGTTAAAGACTTTATATTTTAAACTTGAAAAAAAAATCATCACTTGATCTTTCAATCCCCGCTATCATACTATTTCAATTCTGCCGAACATTCGGTTTTGCAAGTTACAGGAGGCTATCTCGTTTAATTCAGTATTTATCTGGCTGTGTGAGAATCTATATAGAATTGCTCGTGCTTTCTTCTTTATTTTTGTCTTTATTATCAGTTTTTTGGGCATAAAAGGGTCCTGATGACATAGGAACTGAAGGAGTTATAGCCATAACAGCAGCATATAAAGGTTTTGTAGGAAATTAGAGGGGAGGAGCCTGAGGTGGACAAGGTAATCAGTAGAAGTGAGATTAAGGAAATGTTGAGGATTTGGGGAAAAATTAAAGTTTATTGAAAAGACACACCCAAAAAAATTTGCAACAGGTCGAGCATTGGAGCTATGTAACGATACTTGTTTCACACATTATTAAAAAAGGTTCTGAAAGGGAGGAAGAAAAGGTTTTTGTTGAAATGGCCTCTAAGTAAAATTGAGTAAGTGTGGCAAAACAGCCAAAATTCAATGAAGAAAATTATGATAATTAGGTAAAAAAATAGCAATTAAGTTTAGCAATAAAGTTATATATCATAAATAATGTGTAAGGTCAAATTTGCATTAAATGTTGCTTACATGTGTAGAGAGTAAGTTATGTTAAGCAACAGGGCATGAAATGAAAACCTCTGCCAGCATATTTACCTGACCTTGAAGGTAAATAAAATTTCATAAGCAACTTTATTTCCTTACATTCTTTCTTATTATCTATAAATATATTTATTTGTTATTTATAAAGTACATTTTCATATTTAAAAGCACATAAAACAAAACAAAAAAAAAATCGATGTGGTTTTTTGGGGCCTGAACAGATTAACTGCATTTCCATTCATGTAAATGGGGAAATTTGATTTGACACACAAGCAAATTGAGTTACAAGCTTGGCCATCGAATGAATTAAACTCATGTGTTAAGGTACCACTTGGCATATATCCAGTATATCCAGATCCAGTCTCTCTCCTGAGCTTTAGTCTCAGATCACCAACAATCTATTGGATGTTTCAAACTGGATATCCCAGAAACAGCTTAAATTCTGCATATCCAAAACAAACTCATTATCTTTTTCCCACTACTCTCTCCTTCTCTTCCAACTTTCCCTACTTCTGTCAAAGGTGCCAGCCATTCTTCCAAATTCAAAACTACGGCATTATCTTCCGCTTCTCCTATCCCACGGATCTAATTGTTAAACCTTGCAGTCACAACATTTCTATCATCTAACCACTTTTTCCACTCACACAACTACCACCTCAAGTTCAGGCCCACATTACCTCTCATTAATTATTAATTATGTAGATTAATTTATGAGTTTCCTCATTAGTCTCCTTGCTTCAAGTCTCTTCTAGCCCGTTCTATGCACTGCTGCCAAGTTAAATTTCTTTAAGTAAAATCTGATCATGTTACTCTCCTATTCAATCAACTCCTACTGCATCTAGGATAAGATATACCTGCCTCTGTTTAGCATTTAAAGCTCTACACAACCTGGCATCAACATATCTTTCCAACATCACTGGATATTACACCTTTTCCTTCACTCTGAGATCCAGCCAAACTGGTCTTATCTGTTCCTCATAACATTTGAAATCAAGTCTTTGTGTCTCTGCACTAGTCGTTCTACATGTCTAGAACGTACTCCCTTCTAACCTCCAACTCAGAGTCCTTCTAAACCTTTAAAATGCAGCTTAAGTATCATCTTCTTCATGAAGCCTTTTGTGATTCTCCTAACTGCTAGTGTCTTCCCTTCCAAACTACCTTATATTTAACTATTTTGTATACATTTGGTTTTATTCACTTTATATTTATGCTGTATGTATATTTTACATTTACTTGTTTTCCCCCCATTAGAATGTGAGCGGCTTTTAAGTACTTTTACTCTTTGTATTTGTGTAAGTACATAACAGACACAGTAAATACTTATGATTAATTGATCATAAAACATTTATCAAGTGTTTACTATGTCCAAGTTGTATACATGCATCTCCAACCCCAACTTCACCCACATTCTAGGTCCATATCCCCATCTGTTTACTGGATATTTCTACTCAGATGTCATATTTAGTATGTCAAAATAGAACTCATCTCTTTCCAATTCCTTTCAACTATCTCTCCCATCTAACTTTACTCTCAAGAGCAGCACCATGATTCTCCTAGTCACCTGAGTCACAAACTGGATAAATTTAAATAAGTCAAACTATGTTTATTCCTAAAGTGCACTGATATCTAGCTTTATTATTTGGGATGATGCTGGCAACTTGAAATACAGGAAAACAATCAGATACATCTGATCAAGAATTTGATATTAATGGGGATGCAGACACTAAACGATAACTCTAGTCCAACTATCAATAATATGGAATTGGGTCTTAATCAATGATACATGTAAAACCCAGTGGAATTGTGCATCGGCTAAGGGGGGTTGGGGGAAAGGGAAAGAACATGAAACATGTAAATATGGGAAAATATTCAAAATAAAAATTAAAAAAAACAGTCCTTTCCCTAAGTCAATAAGCTACTCTAATATGGAGATAACAAAGGACTGAGTCATTGCACCAATCACCTTGAAGACATGATAAAGACTAGTATAAGCTGGATATGCCTAAGGGCAGTCTCGATTCCTTGGCATACTGTAAAGCCCTAATAAATGCTTTTCTATTCATTCTCATGGGACCATCTCTACAATCTCTTCTTCCTCCTGTAAATAATTACATATCTCTGGCAACTGAGGTCTGATTATAAACTTATCCCTCAAGCAATAAAGATCCCGTGACATACTTTACCTAGAATTCTACCTTTCCCTAATGCACACTCCAACACTCAAGTAAAGTTTAAACTTTTTCTTATGTGAATTAATGAAGGACTTTTAGAACTTAGGACCTCTCTGAAAGTCTCCCAAAAGCATGAGAGAAGGGTAACATGATCAGACTCATAATTTAGGCATATTATTTTGACAGCTATATATGCAGCATTAGAATGGAGAGACAGATAACTGTAGGATTTGGCAACCAACAAGATATAAGAGATGAAGCTGTGTCTGTAGAGGAGAGACAGCAAGTGCCATGCAGGCTGAAACACCACAACCACCTCCTGTCCTTGAATCTTAGTAGAAACAGCTCAGAATCCTGAGTCCAAGGTCCCTGTGGATGTAACAGACCAGTCTATGTAACCAAGGAAAAGTCAAACATTCTTGCTACCACCCATGCCATCATCTAGCCAGATGCCATTGACAGGAAGGTTAAGCCCAAAAGTCCATGAAACAGGAGCAACCCCACCGCCAGTCCAGGGAAAATCTCCTACACATATAGTCTTCCCCTATTAGAATGAGATCTTGCTTTACTATTTGTATTCTTAACATTTCACACAATGATTTTCACATACTAATCACTAATAAATGCCTTTTCACCCATTCAATCATTCATAGAAGGCAATCTTCCGATGGAAGGCAAAGCAGTAAGATTAAGAAATCCCTCCTGAAAATGAGATTTAAGCTGACTCTTGAAGGCAGTCAGAGTATCTAAAAGGAAGAAGTGAGAAAGGAGAGTATTCCAGGCATATGTAATAGCTGATGCAAAAGTACAGAATCTGGAGATGGAATAACCAATGGGAGGAACAAAGTGTGTGGAAGGGAGTAAAAAGACTAGAAAGGTAGGAAGTAGACTGTGAAGGGCTTTAAATGCCAAACAGAAGAATTTTACAGTTGATCCTGGAACTACCAGTTTGCTAAATAAAGGATGAGATGGTCATATGAGTACTTTGGCAGTTGAATGGAAGGGACAGGAAGGGGAGAGACTTGAGACAGGGAAACTAACCAGAAACCTATTGTAATAGTTCATGTGTGAGGTAATAAGGGCATACATCAGGATGCTGGCAAAGTGAGTGATGAGAAGGGATATATACAGATATTACAGAGATGTGCAGATACAAACAAGATTGACAACTGAACAGACAGAGGAAAGCCAGAAGAAACATTAAGAGAATAGATGCTGCAGGACTTGGCAACCAACAAGATACAAGGGGTGAAGCTGTGATATCTAAGATATGGTGATTCACATAGGGGCTACATTACATCACCAAAGGACTTTAGAAAGCATTATTCTAAGGATTTTGATATCTTGTGCACAAAAGAACATAAAGAACATAAGGGAGCTTTTCATCACTACTACCAAATGAAAGTGGGGCATCAGAAGAAAAAAATTTAAGAAGTCAAAAGGTATTAGAAATCATAATATAAACTAAGAATTTGATCAGGATTCTGCCTAACAAGAAGAAATTTGTTGGTGAAGCGACAGAAAATTTGGGGACAAGTACAATTTGTCTATCAGTGGAAACAAATCTCACATCAGCCTTTAAAATCTCATTAATTAAGATCAATCAAAAGAATACAAAATATCATTTGCTATAATGATGAAAGTATCTTAGACATACTCAAAACTCACATAAATACAACTAAGAAATAAAAGATCAAATAAGTAATTGGAGAGACATCTCATGATTATGCTTGAGTTGTGCTACTATAATAAAAGTAAACAGAGAACTTATTAAACACTTACAAATGTGTCAGGCACTGTGCTACGTGCTATAAGACTACTAATAAAAGTGATTGAAAGTCTCTACCCTCAAAGGGCTTACAAGAGAAGGTAACACATAAAGGGAACCTAGAAAGTGAGGATGGGGTAAATATAATGCAAGGAGAAGATGAATGAGGAGCTGAATCCTCAATAAAGTAAAGCATGTGACTCTCCTAAAATGTGGTGGTGGTTGTCCTTCATTCTTGAAGAGAACCAAAATGGCATCACTAGGGTCAGGATAAATGTACAGTGAGTCTGACTGTGGCTGGTCAGATTGACATGAGCTTTGAAGGATCTATCAAAAGTCAAACATAAATAAATAGTCCATATGAACAATCAGGATGGAGATGTCTCCAAATCTGCTTATCTCATGTTTCTTTTAAGCAACTACAACTTTGCTTTGCTCATCGCCTTCATTGATGGTCCATGCATGCTGGACAGTCTCTTCCCCATTTCTTCTCTCTTCCCCTACCTCTCCTTTTATCTCTCCAGATACACTCAAAACACAGAGAAAAGTTGTAAACTATCCAATTCCTCACATAAGACAAATTTTGAACCCTAATCTACTAATTTTCTTTTTTCTTTTAGTTTTATCTTTATTTTTATCTTTATTATTAAACTTTATCTTAAGTTTACACATAAGTTTTCCAAAGTTGTATGATTCATATTGTTTCCCTCCCTTCTTCCCTCCTCCCCATCTCGGAGTTGACACACAATTCCACTGGGTTGTACACATATTATTACTCAAAACATATTTCCATATTATTCATTTTTGTAGTGAATAATCTTATAAAACCAAAACCCCAAATCACATACTCAAATAAAAAAATGAAAA
The DNA here is from genome assembly GCF_016433145.1 of Gracilinanus agilis. NCBI lineage: Eukaryota > Metazoa > Chordata > Mammalia > Didelphimorphia > Didelphidae > Gracilinanus > Gracilinanus agilis. The sequence continues at coordinate 381,507,724 of NC_058131.1, read as the reverse complement.
ATCTTATGTTTTCATCTGCATTTCTACTCCAACAGTTCTTTCTCTGGAGGTGGTTAGCGTTCCTTTTCATAAATCCCTCAGAATTGTCTTGGATCATTGTATTGCTATTTGTAGTAGTCTACAACATTTGACCATCCCACAATATTTTCAGTTACTCTGTTCATGTAAGTCTTTCCTGGTCGTTCTAAAAATCATCCTGTTCATCCATTCCTTATAGCAAAATAGTATTCCATCACTATCATATACCACAATTTGTTCAGTCATTCCCCAATTGAGGGACATCCCCTTTAGATTCCAATTTTTTGCCACCACAAAAAGCACAGCTACAAATATTTTTGAACAAACAGGTCCTTTCCCATTTTTTTTTTATCTCTTTGGGATACAGACCTAATAGTGGAATTGCTGGATCAAAAGGTTTGCATTCTTTTATATTCCTTTGAGAATAATTCCAAATTGCCCTCCAAAATGGTCTAATCGATTCACAACTCCACCAACAATGCATTATTAGTGTCCCAATTTTGCCACATTCCCTCCAACATTTATTATTTTCCTTTACTGTCATATTGGCCAATCTGCTAGGTGTAAGGTGGTATATATCAAAGTTGTTTTAATTTGCATTTCTCTAATCAGGAGGGATTTTGAACATTTTTTCATATGATTATTGATAACTATTTCTTCATCTGAAAACTGCCTATTAATATCCTTTGACCATTTATCAATTGGGGAATGACGTGGATTCTTATAAATTTGACTTAGTTCTTTATATATTTGAGGAATGAGACCTTTATCAGAGAAATATGTTATAAAATTTCTTCCAGTTTGTTGCTTCACTTCTAATCTTGGTTGCACTAGTTTTGTCTATACAAAACCTTTTTAATTTATTGTAATCAAAATAATTCACTTTGCAACTTGCAATGTTCTCTATCTCTGAATTGGTTATAAATTCTTCCCTTCTCCATAGATGTGACAGGTAAGCTATTTTATGTTCCCCCAATTTACTTATAATATCACTCTTTATGTTTAAATCATATAGCTATTTTGACCTCTTATTAAAAGTTTACACAAAGTTAAGGGAGAAAACCAGAAACCAATGTAATTAATAAATTGGAACAGTAACAGGGATTGGATTTATGATTTCACTGTTATAGGGCACTTCTAAGAAGAGAAACTCTACCAACTGAGATTAAGCTTTTCCTGCAACTTTTAGAGAGTATGAGTCCTCTAGACTCTGAAATCAGCTCTCTAATCACTAAACCAAGCTGCTTCTCACTAATGAATTAATGAATATCAACAAAAAAATACTAATTCTTGCAAATAGAATACAGAAGCACATTTCAAATAGTATCTATAACCAATACAAGAACACCAATATCATAAACAATAAGTAAAATAAAAAACTAAAAAATGTAGAAAAATTGTTTTGACAAAAAGTTTTAAAGAAAAAAAGCAAGGCATAAAAGACTACTGATACATCTATTCAAAAATATATATTATATTCCCCAATTGAAAAATGGGCAAGAGACATGAATAGGCAATTCTCAGGTAAAGAAATCAAAAGTATCAATAAGCACATGAGAAAGTGTTCTAAATCTCTAATAATTATAGAAATGCAAATCAAAACAACTCTGAGGTACCACCTCACACCTAGCAGATTGGCTAAAATGAAAGAAGGAGAGAGCAATGAATGCTGGAGGGGATATGGCAAAATTGGGACATTAATGCATTGCTGGTGGAGCTGTGAACTGATCCAACCATTCTGGCTGGCAATTTGGAACTATGCTCAAAGGGCTATAAAAGAATGCCTGCCCGTTGATCCAGCCATACCATTGTTGGGTTTGTACCCCAAAGAGATCATAGATAAACAGACTTGTACGAAAATATTTATAGCTGCACTTTTTGTAGTGGCAAAGAACTGGAAAGGGAGGGTATGTCCTTCAATTGGGGAATGGCTGAACAAATTGTGGTATATGCTGGTGATGGAATACTATTGTGCTCAAAGGAATAATAAACTGGAGGAGTTCCAGGCGAATTGGAAAGACCTCCAGGAACTGATGCAGAGTGAAAGGAGCAGAGCCAGAAGAACATTGTACACAGAGACTGATACACTGTGGTAAAATCGAATGTAATGGGCTTCTGTACCAGCAGCAATGCAATGACCCAGGACAGCTCTGAGGGATTTATGGTAAAGAATGCTACCCACATTCAGAGGAAGATCTGCAGGAGAGGAAACATAGAAGATAAACAATTGCTTGAATGCAGGGGCTGAGGCGGATATGACTGGGGATGTGGTCTCGAAAATACCACACCAATGCAACTAACAACAATATGGAAATAGGCCCTGAACAAGAACACATGTTACAACCAGTGGAAATGTGCGTCAGCCATGGGTGAGGGGAGAGCGAGGGGGGGTGTGTGNGGGGGGAAGGGGAAAGTAGGGGCATAAAGTATGTAAACAGGTTAAAAATGAATATTAATAAATGTTAAAAAAAGAGCTAAGAGAAATGTTATGGAAAAATAGGTGTTTTTGAAAATAACTAAGCTAAAATTCATTAAGAGAGAAAGTTCAAGAAGCTTCAAAGTTCTAAATTGAGCACAGAATGATCCTAACTAAAATAATGCAAAATTTTTGCACATTAGTAGATTTCATAGAAAGTATAACTAATTCTATCTTCTCTGATGGTCATAAAAAGTACTTTATAGGACTTCAGGACCATAAGAACTTGAATACTGACATGTAATGTTTATGAGCATTATTCCAAGGAATAAACTGAAGGACATTAAAGAATCAGCCTCTAGGACCCCCCCCCAAAAAAAAAAATATATATATATATATTTTTTTTAAATTCTAGAAATCTTCCCACAAAAAGCAGTTGTTTTAAAAAAAAAAAAAAACTTCTCTGGAGGGTAGCTAGGTGGCTTAGTGGATTGAGAACCAGGCCCAGAGACAGGAGGCCCTGGGTTCAAATCTGACCTCAGACACTTCTTAGCTGTGTGACTCTGGGCAAGTCACTTGACCCTCTACTGCTTAGACCATACCACTCTTCTGCCTTAGAACCAATACACAGTATTGATTCTAAAATGGAAGATAAGGGTTAAAAAAAAAAAACTTCTCTAATCTTTTATCACACATTTAACATAGTCTCAAAAATAAAGGTCATACTATTAAGACATGAAAAAAGTTAAGGCAATTCACATAAACAATGAAGATAAAATCTTTCCATCTGCAGACCCAAGTTCTCCCCCCCTCCCAATGAAATGCAGCAATAAACAAATGAAGTTAATAGGATTTAAGATTCCTCATAAAATTCTAGAATGGAACATTAAAGAAATACTTAATGAGTATCTAGAAATGAAACAGTAATTATGAAGAGTCAGCATAGCTTTATTAAGAACAGGTCATGCCAGAAAACCTTTTATTTCCTTGTTTGATAAGACTACAAACTAACAGAATCAAAAGAATGCTATATTATTTACTTAGATTTTAACAGAATTTTAACAAAGGACTTGATAAAATATTTCACACAATTATGCAAAAAATATTGAGAAATAAGCATAGACAATAATGGAATAAGATTGATTAGTTACTTGTCAGGAAGAAGAAACCATTAATTACTGAATGTCAGTTTGGTATTTGGTCTCCAGTAAAGTGCTCCATGGATCTGTCCTTGACTCTGTGCTGCTTAACATTTTTATGGTATGCACATTAAATATGTAAATGACAAAGCTAAAAGGCATAATTAGCACAGGATGATGACAAGATCAGAATCCAAAGTGATCTTAATAGGCTAGAACACTGAGCCAAATCTAACAAAAGAAATTCAATAGGAATATATACATTTGGGTTCAAAAAGTCAAGTTCAGAAGTATAGAATGTGGGAGGCAAGGATAGACAGCTATTTTGCCTGAAAAGGCTATATAGATATAAGCTTGACAAGAGTGAGTAGCATGAGATACAATCCTCACAAAGGAAAAATGTGGCAGACAAAAATCTAGATTATTACATGTAAGTATATGGTCAATCTATGGAGTTAGTACATCAGTGCCTACAGCTATAAAGGTACATGGGCAGATACTTTCTGTTTGATTCTGAGAAGTCACTTAACCTGTCTACCTTAAGTTTCCTCAGTCATAAAATAAAGACAACCTTATCTAACAGGGTTGTTGTAAAGATTAAAAGATCATATTTGTAAAGCACTTAGCAATAATGCATAACACATAGTAGGTGCTTAATTAATGTTTGTATTTTTCCCTTCCTTTCTCCTCCCACCCCCACAGACTGAACTAGAAATGAATAACAATTAACTGAACTTGGATCAATTTGGGAAAATATATAGCATTTTCTATTGGCTTAAGCTGTTCTCGGCCACAAAATTGCTTTCTTCATTTTTTTTAAGACTTTTGTCCCCTTATCCTAACTCAGATCTTGATCTGCCAAGTCTCAGCCTTGAATTACTACCATCATTTGGTGCTTTCATTTCTACTTACATGCTAGTGACTAAAGCTGGGGAAAATCACAAAATCATTGACTAGAGCTATTACAAATCTGTTATATGATCTCAAGTGAGTCCTCATAGTGGCAAGGCAACCCTTTTACACCTCCCTGACTTAGTATCCCACCAATCACAACAGCTTTTCCAAATCTTTTCATACCTCTTCAAATCTACCATAGTTCCCCCTTTTACCTCCCTTCTGAGAAATCTGTCCCATTATTTCATACACACACACACACACACACACACACACACACACACACACACATGAAATTGAGGCCTTTACTGATAGCTCCATCTTCTCTCCTTCTTACCTTTAATCATTCTTATACTAGAGAAGTGACATAAAAGACATCATCATAAATGTATGGATGATCTGGGTTCAACCAGATTCAGATTCATCCTCTGGTAATTTAGGTTTATAACTTTGACAAAATCACATACCCATCAAAGTAAGTGCTTTTCAAATTTCAAAGCACTGTAATTATTATTATCATAATAAAGTCTCAAGATAAAAAGCTAGCACCACAAGGTTATACTATCCAACCCCATAACAAAGTGGGTTTGAATATTTTATTTAACTGATGCCCACTGTAGTTTTCTCTTAAAAGACAATATGCATTTAGTATAGCAAGTGCCCCTCAATCAACAGATTACAAGCATACATCACATTATATACTTTTAACCAAGAAGTGATTTTACAATAATTAATACATTATCATCAAATTCCATCTTATAATGCTGAGATCCCACATTCAACCAATGACAAATTATAACTATGGAATTGTTCTGTGAAATGAGGTTTTGCAGAACCACTTAACAAAGTTAGGGCATACCTACTGGTACATTTTTGGAAAGTCTTTATGAAAAAAATCTGCATATCAAATCCCATTTTTCCTCTAGTTTTTTATTATGTGAAGATGGGATTAACTCTCCCCTTCCCATTTTTAGATTTATCACCAGAAGCATATTAAGTATGGGGAGGTCTGTGACTCACGTGTGCAAAAGTGGGTGATGAATCGGAATCCACTGATTGTCCCTTGGGCAGTCCTAAGCAAAGCTATAACTGCAATTGGTCCATATAAAGTGGAAGGAAGGCACAGGAAATGACTATAAGGAAGGGTCTTTAAAAGTGGCAAGAACTTCCTGTGACCAGCTTTTTCACCTCAAACTTGGCCTGGAGGAGCTTCGGCTGGGGACTTTGGACTGTTCTTTGATTTTTCCCTTAGAATTACGACATGGATGAATGAAAAAGACTGACTCCCTTTCCTGCCTTTGAAGCCCTGCCTTGTTCAGGCCAGGCTGGAGTGATTATCTACTCTCCCTCTGATTTTCCTTACTTTTACTCTCCTTTTGGAAATAAAAATACCATAAAAAGTCATTCTGACTTGAGTAATGTTTTTGGTGACATTTTTATATATTTAGTCCAACCCTTTAATTTTTATAATTACTTAAGTTACTAAAAGTACTATAACAAAAATTGGATTTAGTTTCTTTTAATATTTAATTTTTTTGTTACATTATGAGTTCCAAGCTGACTCACTCTTTCTCAACCTCACACTAGAGAAAAATCAACATTTGCCACAGATATATGTGTTTACATATATATACATATATATAAAACCATATAATGCATATTTCCATATATATTTTTTCTCTGAAGGTAGATAGCATCTTCCTTCATAGGTCCTCTGTAGTTGATTTAAATACTCATACTCAGGATAGCTTAGCCATTCATAGTCACTTTTCAAACAATAAAGCTTTTACTGTATACAGTAGGACCTCGTTTTAAATGTACTTGACACATGCAACTACAGGTATATGTGATTAGCATTTGAAAAAGTAAAAGTAGAAAAATATACAAAAATCAATATTTTTAATTAAACACTAAATCCATGTCATTTTCCCAAGAGGCATAAAGTCTTGCAGCAATTCACCCAATCATGCTCCTTCTTGCTGGGAGTAGGGTTATTAGCATTTGTCATTACAACCTTTTATGACAAACATTGATGCTCATGCATCAGTCTTTGTCCAGAGTTCTCCCTTGAAACAAGTTGTCCACATCAGAGGAATGCTTCTCTTTATTTCATTAACACTGTGTAGGTATTAATAATGCCCCAAAGTATAAGAGTAGTAATGCTGGTAGCTCTGATAAGCCTAAGAAAGGTTGTAAAGTGTCTAAGTATGAAAAACTTATTAAATAATGAAATTCACTATTATGCATGATTTTCAACTTATACAAAGGGTCTTGGAATGTACTAGTCACATTAAATGAGGCCTTACTGTAATGTTCTCTTGATTCTGCTTGATTCACTTTTTGCTACTTCATGCAAGTCTTACCAAAATCAATTTGTTCATCATTTCTTACAGAACAGTATTATTTCATCACAATTATATATTTCAACTTATTCAGCGATTCCCCAATTGATGGACATCCCCTCAATTTCAAGTTCTTTGCCACCACAAAGAGAGCTGCTATAAATATTGTAAAACATACAAGTTCTTTTCCTTTTTCCTGGTCATATGGGGAAACAGATCTAATAGTGGTATTACTGAGTCATAAAATACATGCAGTTTTATAACTCTTTCAGCATAATTGCATTTTTTTCCTCCAAAATTTTGGGTTAGTTCACAGATCTGCCAACAGTGTATTAGTGTCCCCATTTTCCACATCCTGACCAACATTTGTCATTTTCCCCTTCTGTTATTTTAGCCAGTCTAAGAGGTATAAGATCATATCTCAGAGTTATCTTAATTTGCATTTTCTACTCAACAATGATTTAGAGCAGTGATGGACAAACTACCTCCAGCAGGCCAGATTGGGGGAGAAGAGACCTGAAATGTTCTATCCTGGCAATCAACATTATTCCTAATCTGACAAATACAATGAGTAGGACACAATACAATGAAACTTCGAAAGAGTTGCCTTAGAAACAGACTGACAGATGAGCATTTCCTGTCCTTTGGCCCCCTCTTTAAGAAGTTTGCCCATCACTTATTTATAGCATTTCTTCCCATGACTGCACATAGTTTTAATTTCATCTTCCAAAAACTGCCTATTCATATCCTTTGATCATTTATCAATAGAGGAATGACTCATATTCTTCTAAATTAGAAAAAGTTCTCTGTATATTTGAGATATAAGACTTTTGAGAAACCATAAAAATTTTTCCCAATTTTCTGATTTCTTTCTTATTTGGTTACATTGGTTTTATTTGTGCAAAACCGTTTTAATTTAATGCAATCAAAAGTATCCCTTTACATCTCAAATGCTCTCTAGCTCTTTTTTAGTCATAAATTATTCTCCTATCCATACATCTGATTACATCTAGGTCCTATGTCCATTCTGTCCATATCTTGGTAAGAGGTTTAAGATATCAGTCTATATAGCTAGTTTCTGCCAGACTGTTTTCTAGTTTTCCAAACTATTTTTGCCAAATAGTAAATTCTTTTCCCAAAAGCTTAAATCTTTACATTTATCAAATACAAGATTACTATAATATTTACTACTTTATATTACATTACTCTATTCCATTGATCCAACACACTATTTCTTAGCCAATGCCAAATAGTTTTGATAATTAGTGTGCTATAATACAGTTTAAGTTCTGATATTGCTAAACTTCCTTCTTTTACATTTTTTAAATTAATTTCTTTGATATTCTTAAACTTATGTTCTTCCAAAAGAATTTTATTATTCTTTCTAACTTAATTAAATTTTTTTTGGTAGGGTACTGAATAAGTAGTTTAGGTAGAATTGTCATTTTTTTTATAATTGGCTCAGCCCACTCTTGAACAACCAATAATTCTCCAATTATTTGAATCTGATTGTACTTGTATAAAAAGCTTTATGATTTTGTTCAGATAGTTCCTGAGTTTGGCTTAACAGGAACATTCCTAGGTATTTTATATTGTCTGTGGTTATTTTAAATCAAATATATCTTGCTATCTCCTTACAGGGATTTATTGGTGATATATAGAAATTCTGATGACTTATATGGATTTTTTATCTTGGTATTCTGCTAAAATCGTTTCAGCTAACTTTTTAGTTGAGTCTCTTCAGATTTTCCAAGTATACCATTATATCATCTGCAAAAGGAGATTGTTTTATTATCTTACTCACCATTCTGATTGCTTAAATTACTTTTTCTTATCTTGTAGATACAGCTAGCATTTCTAGTACAATACTGAATAATAGTTGTAAATAGACATCCTCCTTTTACTCCTAATTATAGTGAGAGGGCTTCTAACATCCCCATTATAGATAAGGCCTGCTGATGACTTTAATAGATTTTTCTTATCACTTGAAGGAAAAATCCATTTATATCTCTTTCCATGTGTTTTTAATAGGAATGATGTTGCATTTTGTCACATATAGTATGATTTTTGTTACATGTTATTTATATAATCAATTATGTTGATAATTTTCCTTATACTGAACTAGCCCTCCATTAATGGTATAAATCCCACTTGGTCACAATATATAATCTTTGTGATATATATTTTCTTTAGAATTTTCTCATAAATATTCATTAGTGAAATTATTCTGTATTTTCCTCCATTTTTGCTCTTTCTGCTATTAGCACCGTATTTGTTTCATAAAAGGAATTTGGTATTTATGGGTGCACTCTTTGTAGTAAGAAAAACTGGAAAATGGGGGGGTGTCCATCAATTGGGGAATGGCTGAACAAATTGTGGTATCTGATGGTGATGGAATACTATTGTTCTGAAAGGAATAATGAACTGCAAAAATTCCATGTGAACTGGAAAAACCTTCAGGAATTGATACAGAGCAAAAGGAGCGGAACCAGGAGAACACTGTACACAGAGTGATACACTGTGGCACAATCGAATATAATGGACTTCTCTACTAGCAGCAATGCAATGATCTAGGACAATTCTGAGGGACTTATGAGAATGCTATCTACATCCAGAGAAAGAACTGTAGGAGTAGAAACCCAGAAGAAAAACATATGATTGATCATATGGGGATATAATTGGGGATGTTAACTTTAAATGATCACTCTATTGCAAATATTAATATAATATGAAATAGGTTTTGAACAAATGATACATGTAAGATCTAGTGAAATTGCTCTTCAGATCCGAGAGTGGGGAGCAAAGAGGGGAGGGGAAAAACATGAATCATGTAACCATGGCAAAATATTCTAATTGAATTAAATAAATAAATTTTAAAAATAAAATTAAAAAAAGGAATTTGGTAGGATTCTTCTATTATTCCAAATAATTTAATATTGAAATTAGCTGATCTTTAAATTTTTGGCAGAATTCACTTGTAAATTACATGGTCCTGATGCTTTTTTCTTACAAAACTCATTTGTGGTCTTTTGAGTTTTTTTCTAAAATAAGTTGATTTCAATATTTTATTTACTCTTCTAGGCAAGTTTATATTTTTAAGCATACTTCCATTACACTTAAATTGTTAAATTTATTGGCATATAATTGGGCAAAATAACTAATAATTGCTTGAATTTTATCTTCATTAGTAATACATTCACTTTTTTCATTTTTGATACTACTGATTTGTTTTTCCTCTTTTTTTAATCATTAACCAATGGTTTATCTATTTTATTGGGTTTTACATAAAACCAACCCCTAGTTTTATTTATTAGTTCAATGATTTTCTTACATTCAGTTTTATTAATCCCATCTTTGATTTTCAAGATTTCCAAGTTGGTATTTAATTGGAGATCTGAAATTGATTTTTCTAGTTTTTTTAAATTTATATGCCCATTCATTAATTTGCTTTTTTTTTATTGATATAAACATTTAGAGATATAAATTTTCCGTTGATTACTACTTTTGCTATATTCCATAAGTTTTGGCATGTTGTCTCATTGTTCTCTTTAATGAAATTATTTGCCTCTCTGACTTATTCTTTAACCCACTCATTCTTCAAGATGATGTCTAATTTCCAATAACTTAATCTATTTCCATGGTCCTTTATTAATTCTTATTGCATTATGGTCTGAAAAGGAAGTATTTAACATTTCTGCTTTTCTATACTTAACTATCAAGTTTAATGGACTAATATAGGGTCAGTTTTTGTGAGGTGATATCTACTCCTGAGAAAAAGGTATATTTCTTTCTATTCACATTTAAGGTCTCTCTAGATGCCTATCATATTTAGCTTATTCGCAACTGCTATTTATTTCCTTCCTTCCTTTCTTATTTTTTTAGTTAGATTTATCTAATTCTGAGAGAGGAAAGATAAAGTCTCCTACTATTATAACTTTGTTAACTGTAATGTTTAAAATTATCTCAAAAGACTGATATTTGGTCAAGAATATAAGTTTTCTGATTATATCAGGTCTACTGGTTAGGCCAGCATCATAAATGATAAAGTGATATGGGTCATTATGAATGTCTCTCATTACCAGGAAATACCTGAGATAGGTCAGGCTGCATAATAAAAAATTTTAGAAGCTCGTTATTAAGCTCCTCCACAGACCATCCCGAGGAATTGGTGATAGCTAATTAAGAGGTGGTCCATCAGACTCTCTTCCCCAAAATGGCAGGTAAACAGTTAGATCCAAAGGAAAAGAATTCTTGTCTCTTTCATTTATTAACCAATTATTCTTTTAAAAAGGAAGACATTCTTTAGAAATCCCAGGGACAAAGAAAATGCAAAAAAAAAAAAAAAAATATATATATATATATATATACATATATATATATATGTATATATATATATATATTAGACACTCTCTCTGACCCAGATCTTAGATACAGGAATACATAGTAATTCTCCCTAATATATAAGAATTAATCTATTTCTACTTGCAATTCATTTATCTTTTCCTTTAAAAATGTGGATGCTGTAGCATTTGGTGCATTGTCTAGTATTAATACTAATTAACTACTGTACATTTTAATATAATGTAGTTTCCCAGCTTATCTCTTTTAATTAAATCTATTTTAACTTCAACTTTATCTGAGATCACGATTGCTATGTCTGCTTTTTCTTCATCAGCTAAAGCATCACAAATTCTACTCAAGCCATTTATATTAACTCTGTGTTCCTCAAACACAACATATTGTCAGGTTCTGAGTTTTGATCCATTCTGTTTTATTTTGTGGGTGAATTCCTCCCATTCACATTTAAAATTATAATTACTAGTTATATATTTCCCTCCATCATATTTTTCCTCACTGTTTATCCTCCTCTCTCTCTTTTTGCCCTATCCCTCTTTCAAAGTCTAAATTTACTTCTGACCACTGCCTCCCTAATCCACACTCTTCTAAGAATCTCTCTGTTTTTTGTCTCTCACTTTGACCTCCTATTTCTCTGTAAGTTAAAAAAACTTTCATACTCTACTACATATAATTATTATTCCCACTTTCACCCAGTTCAAATGAGAATAATGTTCCCACACTACCTATCCTTCACCCCACTTTCCCCTCCACTATGACAATTCTTCCATTCGCACCTCTTTTATATATTATTTGCTTCATTTTACTTTTTTATAATCCCATCATAATAAATTAGTCCCATCATAATAAATTCAATCCCAAATCTTCTATTTATATATATATATATACTCTTTTGAACTACGTTAGTAATGATAATATTCTAAAGAGTTACAAATATCTTTTTCCCCATATAGGTAAAGAGTTTAACCTTATTAAATATCTTATAGTTTTTCATTTTTAACTTCTTGTATTTCTCCTGATTCTCACAGATCAAATTTTCTGTTCAGTTCTGGTCTTTTCCTCAAGAATACTGGGAAGCCCTTTTATTTATTAAATATCTTTTTTTTTCCTTGTAGTATAACACTCAGCTTTGCTGGGTAGATTATTTTTGGATGTAAACCCAGTTCTTTGCTCTTCATATTATCATATTCCACATGCTCTAGTCTTTTAGTGTAAAAACTGCTAAATCTTTTGTCATCTTGACTGTAGCTTCACAATATTTAAACTGTTTCTGTCTATTTACTTATAATATTACCTTTGACCTAGGAGCTTTGAAACTTAACTATGAGGTTCCTTTAAGTTTACTTTGGGATCTTTTTCAGGTAGTGATTGGATTTTTTCAATTTCTATTTTACCCTATAGTTCTAAAACTTCAAGGCAATTTTCCTTAAAAATTTCTTGAAATATATCTAGATTCTTCTTTTAGTGAGAACTTTTCAGATAGTGCAACAATTCTTATATTATTTCTCTTCATTCTGTTTTCCCAGCCAGTTGTTTTTCTAATGCTACTTCATGTTCCCTTCTATTTTTTCATTCTTTTGATTTTGTTTTATTATTTCTTGCTGACCTGTGAAGTTATTAGCTATCCTTTGCCCAATTCTAATTTTTAAGAAGTTATTTTCTTCACTAAGTTTTTTATCTTTTTCCAATATGATTGAGTTTTCACAATTTTCTTGTTTTTCTTGCATTACTCACTTCTATTCCCAATTTTTTCTCAATCTATTATTTGATTTTTAAAGTCCTTTGTAAGCTCTTCCAAGAGCTTTTTAAGCTTGTGACCATTTTACATTTTTCTTTAAAGCTTGAACTCTGATCATCTCTATCACCATGGTACCTATCAATTAGATCTTTGTTATTTACTTACCTCCTTTTATGTGATTATTTTTTATTATAAATTTATTTATTTACTTAGAATATTTTCCCATGGTCACATGATTCATGTTTTTCCCCTCCCAATCTGATGAGCAATTCCACTGGGTTTTACATGTATCATTGTTCAAAACCTATTTCCATATTATTAATATTTGCAATAGAGTGATCATTTAAAGTCAGCATCCCCAATCATATCCCCAACAGAACATGTGATCAATCATATGGTTTTTTTCTGGGTTTCTATTCCACAGTTCTTTCTCTGGATGTGGATAGCATTCTTTCTCATAAGTCCCTCAAAAATGTCCCAGATCATTGCATTGCTGCTAGAAGAGAAGACCATTACATTCAATTTGTGCCATAGTGTATCAGTCTCTGTGTAGCGTTTGTTTCATGTTGGGGTAGGGTTCTGCTCCCAGGGTCTGGGAAATCCTGCATCTAACACCAGTGGAGGGTCCCCAGCACTAAGCCACTGCAACCTTCCCCTTGGTCAGCCTCCAACTCCCACATCATCAATGGAGTATTATTTGTATCTGTACTTTGTTCTGGTCAAACCACCACCCTAGGAGAGCAGATCTTTCCTAATTTGCTTTAGACTGGAAAACTGCTTTCTCCTGACTTTTAATTATTTCTGACACACTAAAATTTATTTTGAGTTATTAAGTTCTTCATTGGGGTGGAGTATTTGAGAGTCAGCTCATTTCTTGCCATATTCTGCCATCTTCCTATAATTCTTTGTGAAATGAGTTTCTACTTCTTTCTTATTTTTAACACTCTGCTTCAGTCCAACCTATCTACCTGGTTCCCTGGTCAAGCAAACTGTTACAAGAAGAAATGGCATCAAAGCTGCTGAATTAGGAAAGAAACTCCTAGATACCTCCCAGATTATATTTACAGTCCAATAATTTTATAATCTTAAAAGGGGGCCTTAAATGTCATTAATTCCAACCTCCAACCCAATGTAGGAGTCTTTTCTATAACATCCCTGTCAGATCCTTAAAAACTTCCACTTAATAGAAACTAGTTCCATTATAAAAGTTTGTTCCATTTTTGGACAATTCTACTTTTTAGAAATTATTTGGGGGCAGCTGGGCAGGGATTGAGACACAGGCCTAGAGATGAGAGGTCCTAGGTTCAAATCTGACTTCAGACACTTCCCAGCTGTGCGACCCTGGGCAAGTCACTTGCCTATCCTTACCACTCTTCTGCCTTGGAGCCAATACACAGTATTGACTCCAAAGCAGAAGGTAAGGGTTAAAAAAAAAAAAAAGTTATTCATATGAGTTTAATGTACTTCCCTAGAACTTCAATTCAGTGGTCCCAATACTGATCCTTAGAACTATGAAGAACCAATATATATCTAAGTCATCTACCAGGTATCAGACCTTCAAATATTAAAATAGCTATTGTGTCCTAAGTATTTTTATCAGCAAGCTAATTATTCCCACTTCCTTCATTGTTCATAGAATACAGCTATCAAATTCCTTTTTTCATCCAGTCTGCTGTCTTTTGGCCACATTCTGATTTATAAACATCTGCCTTAAAACACAGCACTCAGAACTGAACATAAAACTGAATGAGATAAAAAGCGTTCATTAAGCAATTACTATATGCAAAATGCTGTGGTTACAAAGAGAAAAGCAAGATAGTTTCTGCTCTCAAAAGAATTCACAGTCTAATTGGCAGACATAATACATATAGAAGGTTTCAGCTGTAAGTTAGATAAAAAAGCCCAATGGTCCTTAAGGTACAGCAACAAAGCCAATGGTAATACATCTTTTTAAAGCTATTTCCATTAATAATGCCACATTGTTTTCTGATGTTGAACCATTTGATGCCAATAACTTTGGGGGCAAGTACTTTCTATTTGAAAATACTTTAGTTGCTGAGTAAGCATAGGCAGAGAAAGTTTCCAGGCTACTGTGTCCATAAGGTTTGCTTCCCAGGACTACAGCTTCAGAGGGGAGGTTAGAGGTCTGATCCCTGGGTGTTGCTATTCCCTGGACTCTACATCTTACAAGTCCATCAATGGCATAAATACGGTATCATGAGTATGCTGAGACTACCTGGACAATATACTTCCACTGACTGAGCCTAAGACTATATTAGTTTGAAGGAATCTAATCGAACTGGTTCCTCATATAAGGAGGAAGATACTTAGGTCTTTATAAAATGAAATGTTTAACCAGATTTCCTTATCCTGAAACTGATAATGTAGGATTCTAATGTTAATTACTATTCATTGATCTTATTAAAATTATAAAAGGCTCCTAGCCAAAGAGAGCAACATTTTTTTTAATGATCCCCAATTATTTATATCAAGAGAGGCAGAAAAAAGGGAGACAAAATGACTAAAATTATATGCCACTGTTGCAGAGTCTAAATCAAAGAAAGGATTCTCTATAAAAGGTGAGGTCCTTCAGATGCTCTTATTTGCTGATAATATTACAGCGATTGAATCAAGTTTGAGAAATATAAAGAGCTTTCCTAAATGAGATCCATAATCATCCAAAAGAATTAAACCGATCTATCTAAAAAGGAAAAACTGAGTAGCTATTGGATACTTACTGTCTAAACCAGTGGTTCCCAAACTTTTTTGGCCAACTGCCCCCTTTCCAGAAAAAATACTACTTAGCCCCCTGGAAATTA
The DNA here is from genome assembly GCF_016433145.1 of Gracilinanus agilis. Classification (NCBI taxonomy): domain Eukaryota; kingdom Metazoa; phylum Chordata; class Mammalia; order Didelphimorphia; family Didelphidae; genus Gracilinanus; species Gracilinanus agilis. The sequence continues at coordinate 381,492,002 of NC_058131.1, read as the reverse complement.
TTTTTTTTATTTTAATAGCAATTAATAGGAAAGATAAATGCACCTGTGGCCATCACTGCCTCCCCCCTCCCGTGGATCGCTGCAGCACCCACCAGGGGGCAGTGGAGCCCACTTTGGGAATCACTGGTCTAAAATGTCAAGCACTTAAGTCCAGGCTTAGATATTCATCTCTATTAAATATAATTTTATTGTTTCAGTTTCTCTTCTCCCTTCATCCCAAAATCGTTCTACCCCTTTAAGAGGTAAACAAAAAGTACCCTATTCTTTCTAGTTATAATCTTACTACTTCCCTCTTGGAAACTAGAACTCTTTCCTTATCTACAATTTGCTCCTTAGTAAAAACTAGAAGTAAGCCCCAAAGGACAATAGAGGAAACAAAAATGAAAAATAAAACTTATAATTATAGAACTACAGAACTGGGGGAGGGGGGGGCATCTAAAACACAAATGCAAATACAAATTGTCACATTTATTTCTTCTACAAAAGTTATCTAGCTGTTAAATTCCATATGTCCAACTTTTCATGATCCCATGGACCAGTAGCTGTCCATGAGGTTTTCTTGGCAAATATGTTATTGTCTTTTGCCATTTATTTCTCCAGTGAATTATGGCAAATAGGTTAAGTGGCTTGCCCATATCACACAGCTAATAAATATCTGAGGCCAGACTTGCTCTCAGGTCTTGCTTACACTAGGCTCAATGTTCTATCTACTGAGCTATCTTAGCAGCCCCCAAATTCCACATACTTGATCACTATAACTAAAAAAAAAATTAAATTAAAATAACTGCAGAGTATTTAGATAGGGTAGTTAAAAAAAAAAACAAAAAAACAAAAAACACCTGTTCAAGCTAAAAGTATCTATTTTGTGCAATCACTAAAGAAGAGTACATAGCAATAGAACTGACTGTACTAAAGAAAGCTTGGTTCAGTTCCCAGTACTAACAAACCAGGGTGTGAATTTCAGCTGCACTACAAACCATAAATTTCTAAAATTAATTAACAGTTCTGGATGCAAAGGAAACTACAGCATCAGACAAAAATAATTGATTCTGAACTAAAAACTGATAAACCCAACTGAAAAACCATAATGCAAAGTGAACACTAACCATGCCTAAATCTGAACTATACAACACAACTGCTCATTCATAATGAGCTAGGTTTTTATTTTTTGCTTTTTTTCTGTTTTAACATAAAATGTTCTCGCCATAAGATGGGTTAGAATTAGCAGTTCAGAGTAAAGGATATTAGAAATCACCAAGCCCAATTCCCTCATTTTATGAATGAGGAAATTAAGAAAAGTAAAATGATTTGCCTGAAGTCACCCAGATAATTTATAGTAGGACTAGAATAAAAACATCTTTCCATTGCCATTCTAATACTTTTTAAAATCAATTAAAAAGAGGTTCTCCACAAGCCAGTATGTGGAGAATCCATCCATATGTGGAACCAATGGTTACAGCAAATGAAGAATTTTTTTTTGCATACTATGGACAAGTTCACTTAACTTGGCAGTATACTTTTCAGGAATGTTCATATAGAGATGATGAGGTTGACTCATGAATTGCCAGAGCTAGCTCAGTTTTGGGGAGGATTCAAAGGGTACTGTGCAAGAGAAGTGGTATTAGGCAGCCTGTGGAACTGAAGGTCTACAGAATCGCTGTGCTGACCTCATTGTTTTATGCCTATGAAACCTGGATGGCCTACCAGTACCAAGCTAAACTCCCAAGCATCAAAATCTACTGCAAAGAGAACAACTCTAATAGGCTGACCATGTTGTTCCAATGTCAAATACATATTTGCCTAAAAGACTATTTTATGGAGAATTCACACAAAGCAGCTGCTCACACAAAGGTCAGAAGAAGCAAAAAGGACACTCTCAAGGACTCTCTATAGAACTTTGGTATCAATTGTGAGACGTGAGAGACACTGGCACAATACTACCCAGCACATTGTGCCCACATCAAAGAAGGTGCTGTGCTCTTTATACCGGCTATTTGTTGACTGACCTGTGGTAAATCCTTCCAAGCTTGTATTGGTCTGATAAGCTACAGTCAGACAGATACACTATAGATTGATCCCAACATAGTGAAGTCATTTTGGTCCTCTTCAAATAGGAAGGACAATCAACCAACCTACCTTTTCTACTATATCATAATACCTGTCATTAGTGACTTAAGTGAAACACACGGTTTACAGTAATAATTACAACTAACCAGAATGTTTAGCTCAAAGTTCAAGAACTATAGAAACTCCATCTCTAGGTGAAAATGAAACTCTAAAGGAAGAATTCTATCCTATCCTCTCTCTTCACTATTTTGCTCAATAATCGAGGCATTTTAAAGGGTCAGATACTGTAACTGTCATATCATCCTATAGATCTAAAATAACACACAATGAAGAAAGCTAATTATGAGAGAGTGAAACACTAATAAAGTGGCATAAGTGATACAGAGTAAAGATGAGGTGCTCTTAACAGGTCCCTAACACAATTTGGGCTAACATTCCTATAATTATTTTGTTTGTTGTCGAAAGATTTCTGTTAATATCAGTGTTTTCTTGGTGTGTTAGTTTATGTCTACTCTCATGGAACTTATAATCTAAGGAAAAGATCTAAAGTGTATGCTAATAAATTACTGACAAATTCAAAGATGATTACAACCTTTAATATTGTCTTATTGACAGTGTATCAGTAATAGCATATTATTATATAAAAGACTATATAACATCACTGTGCTAAGAATGAAGACCAAGCTGTCTGAGGCAAAAAAAAAAAGAAAAGAAAAGAAAAAAAAAAGAGAAAAGAGAAAAGAGGATCTGAAATAATTTAATGAGTAGGATATTACTCTTGTTGGAGACAATTTTGTTCTTCATACTTAATACACCCCAAGTCCACAGAACTTCAAATTATATTAGTCTAGCTATAGAATACATCTCTACCTTTAAAATGCATGATTTTGTTAATAGGATTAGATGCCCTGTGGTAGGTATCAAACTTGAAAAGCCAAGAGAAAAAAAGACCAGCTAAAAGTTTAAGTACAATACAACAAAAGTAATGTTAACTTGTGGTTCTCTAAGTCAATATGATGCCTGGAAAAACATGTTCAATTTGCATTTGACACCACTGCTCTATAGAAATTCTTCATTAATGCTAGAAAAAAATGTAACTCAAATTCATGTTCCACTCTTTAGTGGCATGTAGTATTATCTTTATATATAAAGGATAAAACATTCTTGTTACTATTATTATGAGATCTGTATGAACTAAAGATTATTCACTGTTCAAAGTTCTCACTTCATCCCAATTCTAAGATTCTTTAAGTCTACATTATACAATATTTCTTATCTTAGATTTCTTCAAGCTCTTCTAATTACTTTTACTACCATTACTACTTCATAACAATTATAATTCCAGAACTGAGTTGGGAGTTTTTCCCACCTCATAGGAGACTTTTGTTATGATACTATTTTGTACAACACTACCATCACATTTATTTGAAAGGAATGTTTTCTTTTGAATTGATGTGTTTTTGTTCTGTATCTTAGAGGACCTCTGAAGTATACAAACAAGGGAAAAAACATATTTTAGGCAAAAAAAAAAAATCCATCTTCATTTTTAGTGATAACCAGATCAACTTGCCAAGAGGAAATAAAGTATGTTAATGGGAAATAATGTCTTCAATTGGCATTATTTTGCTAAAAATATATGACTTATTCTCCCACTCCCAATTTTATACCCCAAAATCAAAACAATCTATAATTAATCTGTATGAAAACAAAGCAAACTGCTAGACTACATTATTAAAAGCATTCTTCTATGACTATATTTGCCACATCAATGTGACCAAATCATGTCATCAATTAATCCACAGTTTTAAAAACATTTAGTACCCTACAGAGTTCATTTTAAAATTAAAAAATAAATGAAGCAAACACTTACCCACATAATGCATATTAAGAGCCAAATACTTATACTGGAAAAGAGGGTTGTTATTGAGGCTACTTCTTTGGATCTGCTGGAAAAAAGAGCTGACATCCCATCTGTACAAGACATCCAAAAGCATGATGCTTGGGACCCTTAGGGCCACATTTAACACTGCCTCCAATTTCTCTCTTGCAGCCATATTTTTCCTTTTCAGTAAAGTTGTGACAACCCTAAAATTCATAAAAGATACACACAAAAAATAAGTCAGCCAAGAGAGCTTTAAGATGTGGATATGCATATATACTCTCATAAGGATTGTTATATGTTTTTTTAAAAAATAACTTTTTAGAGATTCATAAGATAAGATATTTTTTAAAAAATAACTTTTTAGAGATTCATAAGCTAGCTATTTCCCCTTGTGATGTTTTTCCTTTCTATAAGCATTTTCTATTCTGATTAAATTTGTGATTCAAAATTATGTTTAAAATTTCACTAGCTCTAAATCTAAGTAGAAATAAAAAATTATTTCAGATTCATTTGGATATTGAAAAAGTCGCTAATTCAAAAGTTATTATGATGCACAAAAATTAAGCTACTCAATAAAGAGTAGGCATAAGTTAATTTTTACTTGTTAATTTTCAAGGTCTTTTTTGAGGGGCCTACAAAATTCATTAATATAAAAAATAAAAAAGTAATGCTCTTTACAATATTGTTTCCTTGAAACATTAACAATTTTTTTTATTTTTCTTTTACTGAAATCTCTAAAATATTTGTAATCAGATAGAAAAATAATATTCCTGTCAAATAATTTCCCTCCATCCAGACAAGCTAGTGACATACAGTAAATCAGATATAGGTCTGCAAGCTCTCATGATACAGAGTACCTCTAACCACTTCCTTGGTGTAGGTGGAGGAAGGGAGGAAAAAAGTTTAAAAGGTATGAAGAGGGGCAGCTGGGTAGCTCAGTGGATTGAGAGCCAGGCCTAGAGAGGGGGAGGTCCTAGGTTCAAATCCAGCCTCAGACACTTCCCAGCTGTGTGACCCTGGGCAAGTCACTTGACCCCCATTGCCTACCCTTACCACTCTTCCACCTATAAGTCAATACACAGAAGTTAAAGGGTTTAAAATAAAAAAATAAAAAGGTATGAAGAGCTACAGAAAAATGAATGGATACTTGTAGGAAAGAAATAATGAAAATGTAGATAAGAATAACTGAATACATGCAAGACTGTCTATTTTTTTAAATAAGCTATTCAATGAAATGTAGTTTAAGTGGCAAAAATATTTCAAAGGTCCAATGTACTGCCACTTCACTAAAGGAATTAAGAGAAAAGGGGGAAGACCGTAAGAAATGACTAAAACTAATATAAAGAAATAGGCAATTTAAAAATGATCTATCTGGGACCTGTCAACTCTAGTAGCATCCCTTTGATATTCTTTCAGAGAATGTTGAACACATTTTTAACTCCTAAGGAAATGGAAATATTTCTGAGGATAATTATAGAGCTAGAGATTGTAATGCTATGGCAAATATTTGTTAGTAGTTCCATCAGATACCCCAATTTTCAAAGTTTACTTAGTTAAAAGAGAACTAAAACTGGTATATTTGAAACTTTTTTGGTTGTTACATTATACTATGCCCAAGGATATCGAATTGGAAATTACTATAAATCCCTATTAACGATAATGCAAAGCTGAATACTGCTTTAAATGTATATGAAAATTCTTTAATGAATTACCTGTTCTCCTTTCACATTCCCCAATAAGGTAAAAATAATACTAGCAATGAAGCAAAAGTCAAATAGTTGTGATCTAATCCAAAAACTGGAAGAAAATGAAAACTAAGGCAGCTCCTTAATTCATCTTTCAGACAGCTATGAGGACCTCAGTTGGGTTTATTTAAACTACTAGTAGTATATTTTACCTGCTATCCAATATTTCTACATATATGCAAATGTCAATGCTATATACTTAAAAAGAGATGGAGGGGAAAAAAACTTCTTAGACTCTTATGGCCAGCCGAAATAGTAACTGAATACACACAACATTAGATTTAATTTCATAATGAACAGATTTTCTTATTAACATATGAATTCAAAGTGAAAATCACTTTAAATTGAAATAAAAACACATAATGCTATTTGTTTCCAGATATTTTCTTTGTATTAAAATTGAACATTTAAAAAAAAAGAGAGTATTAGAAATACATGACAAGAGGCAGCTAGGCCTAGAGACAGGAGGTCCTGGGTTCAATCTGCCCTCGGATACTTCCTAGGTGTGTGGCTCTGAACAAGTCATTTAACTCAAATTACCTAACAACCTAAGACAGAAAATAAGGGTTTAAAAAAAAAAAAAGAAACATGACAATGAAAACTGCTTAAAAGTTATCAATGGCCTGCCTATGTTTACTATAGTGTTATCTCCAATTTGCTAAGGGAATCACAGAATCATAGATCTAGAGGAAGAAGAAACTTTAGTCTATCTAGTTCAATCCCTTGAAAGAGGAATCTGAAGTCTAAAGAGATGAAGTGACTTGCCCAAAATCATTCAGATAGTTAAAAATCAGAAGGATTTAAGCCCAGGTTCCTCTAACTTCAGAGCCAGTGCTCTTACCACTGTGCCAGGATGGTCTTCCTCTATTTTCAGCATTTTGCCACATCACCTACTTATTTGTAGTTTAATGTTTTAAGAATTTAATGTTCAGGAAATAATGAAGTCTGCTCTCTCTCTCTCTCTCTCTCTCTCTCTCTCTCTCTCTATATATATATATATATATATATATATATATATATATATATATATATATATTCCCTCTCTATAAGGTCAACTCAGGATGATAGCTTTTTATTACTATCACTATTATTATTATCATCATCACAACTTATAGCAGATGGAAAAAGCAAACTATCAGTCTTCAAAGTTATCAATACATGTAAAATTTGTCAAAAGTACTGACAAAATAAAAAGCCAATGTCCATAAGAGAAAATAAGACTAATATTGTACATTTAGGATGCAAATGTTATAAATACATGAAGAATGATCTTGGACAGAGCACAAGATACCCATTTTATAAGAGCAAGTAATTTAAAAATTATCCACATAGAGAAAGAAGAAATAATTTATTCAATTTCTTTTCCTACCTATATCATAAATGCTTGCTGATTCTACCATGGTCCCAACTACATTGACTCCCAATTCTGTTCAACTTGATTTACACTTTGAGGTATATACAATTATAAATTACATCATTTACTCTTTTGGGGGAGAAAGGCAGTGTAAGCTCAGCTTTCAAATGGCAAGTTGGTTTTTTAAAAAAATACTTCACCTGATTTTAGAATATGCTATCAAAAGTGCCAGCATTGTACCTAATAGTCTAAAAAATTCTTATTTTACCTATTTTGGTTTATTAAATAGTTATATATTGCAATTATACATTTTTGTTAAACTATAAATATCGCAAATATATGTCAAAGAATCATAGGAAGACAGATTTAAAGTCCTTTTTTAAAAAACCCTTACCTGCTATCTTAGAATCCATACTATGTATCGGTTCCAAGAAAGTGGTAAGGATAGGCAGTGGGGGTTAAGTGACTTGCCCAGGGTCACACAGCTAGGAAGTATCTGAGGCCAGATTTGAACCTGGGACCTCCCATCTCTAGGCCTGGCTCTCGATCCACTGAGCCACCCAGCTGCCCTCTAGATTTAAAGTCTTAAGGGACTCAGAAGCCATCTAATCCAACTTCATCATCAGAAAAATGAAGAAACTGAGGCCCAGGATGGTTAAGTGCCTAGTACAACATGTTTAGTCAAAAGGATAATTAGCATTCCCCTTCTGACTTTCCAGATACCATGCCTGAACTATAGTTTCACATGGAAACGTTCCTCAGTGTCTAGAGCAGCGATGGCAAACCTAATATACGTGACATGCGGAGCCATTTTTGATGACACACGGCCACATACAGAGAAGCATGGGACTGCCTGCTGAAGATGAAACATTTGCTGTAGTGCAGTGTATATACTCTGTGCACTATAAATGACAATTCTACCTATATTAATTTACCTATTTTAGTTTATTAAATAGTTATATATTGCAATTATACATTTTTGTTAAACTATAAATATCACAAAATTATGTTTTTTTTCTCAAAGTGACACACCACCCAAGTTATGCTCTGTTTTTTGATGAATTTTGACCCACCAAGCTCAAAAGGTTGCCCATCACTAGTCTAGAGCTACCTTAACCCCAAAACATCCCTCAAACTCTGACCTTCTCGCCAGAACATTGTTTTGTCAAACTAGTCCCCTTTTTCTTCTTTGAAGTTCCTGCTGAGATTTCTCCATTTGGGGATAGGTCCTAGGATGGCCAATCTTCATTCTCCTCAAAAGCACAACTGTGCTTTTGATTCGCTCCACTCTATATCCTGTACCTTCACATTCTTCCCATTTGGTGTGTTGTCTTCCCCCATTTAAATGTAAGCTCCTGGGGCAACTTGTTGGCAAAATGGATGTCAGGCCTCTGACCCTGCCTAGCTTTGTGACTCTAGGCAAGTCACTTAGCCCTATTCACCTAGCCTTCTGTCTTAAAGTTGTTAGGAGAGAAGGGTTTTTTT